>NC_081407.1:384301678-384615011 GCF_030272615.1 Cryptomeria japonica
GCATTCTCTGGTAGGAGCTTCGCTGCCTTGCAGCTCTTGTTATATAATATAAATTTATTTTATTTATTTAAGAATTATTTTTAAGTTCATATAGATGTATTTCTTAATTTCAATCATCTTCTTATACAAGTCTATATATTTATAAACGAATATATATGTATATAAGTTTATATGTTTCCAAAAGATTTGATAATGTGAGGTACTATTAGTAATATTATTATATTTTAATTACTTATAATTATATAAAAATATATTTTTAATATATAAAACAATCTTTCCATCTTATCTATTATTTTTTCATATAGCTTATCTAATTTTTATGTTGTCAATTATAATATTAATTTATGTAATATACTAATTGTTTGATTTTATTTTAAAATAGATTCCCAACATAGATTTGCATTCTTTAATCTCACCCACCTTTTTTTCATATAGCTTATCCATTTTTTATGTTATCAACTATAATAGTTAATAGTATGATATTACATAACAATTTGAATTTTGCTTAACTATTATTATAGCATACATTTCTAAAATATAGAAGCATATTTTAATGTACCTCTTAAATATATTTGAGATTATATATATAAAAGATACAAAGAGACAACATTTTCAAGCTGTTCTCTAAGGCCGAGCTCCTCTCTAAAAAGAAAAAGCTGGCGGCTAAGGACATGGTCCGAAGATTTCGGATCAGGGAATTAAATTGGATATCCCTATCAATGTCCTAAAAGAAAAACAGGAGACCATGGCCAAAGAAGAGAATAGTGGGATATAGAGGACTGGTAACCTGATGAATTTGGTTATGGAAGCTCCCAGAAACCAGAAGAGTTGCTGGAAGTGGGTGGAGCGTGAAATTGATACCCTCAAAGTGGGGGTTAAAGAGATTATCGATATCTTCACTGCTTCCCCTGAGCCCAACAAAAATGAGAAACTCATGATTATGACCCAAAAGCTCTCCCAGGACGTCGAGGTGATGAAATGCAATCACGAACAAAGGATTGAAAAGGTGGAGCAGTCTATGGCAGAGATTAAGAAAAATCTCAAGAAACTGGTTGACATAAACAAAGAAGCCATGAACGACAGTATAGGGGGGCTTGAAAAGATTAATGCCATGGTTGTTGATTACCGATCCTACCACAGTGAACCGGTGAAAGACCTTGGAGGGGAAGATATGGCTGCTGGAGACAACAAAACCATTGGTCCTAGTTCCAAAACTAGAAGCAGGAGCAACAACAAGGGTACCTCCAGATTCATTATGGAGGAACTGGAGGAAATCAACGAGATTTTCATCCAGAAGAACAAGGATCTGGTGCTCTCACTTAATTGAGAGTTTTTGTTTTGTTTTGTCTTGTTTGTCTGCGTCTCTTTTGTTTTCGTGACTGCTCGGGGGTGCTCCCCTATTTTGATGTTATATTTATCAAAAACATAAATCACTATTTTAATTAATAAATTAATTTATTAAAGATAATGGAGCAATACCTTAACGCTAGAATTTTTTTGAAATAAAAAATATTTCTTTCAACATACCTATTTCACTAAATTTACAAATTATACTTCTCAATATGTTTCACATTTTATTCTGTAAAGATAGATGTGCTAATAGTATCTAGAATTGTCAAATATTAAAAACATTACTTTAACGAATCAATAGCTTTGCCAAAGATAATTGAACAATAACTTAACAAAAGAAAAAAATTGAAATTAAAAAATAGTGTTTATTCTAGTTAGTAAGGGTATTCCTTGCCTAATAGGGGGGAAAGAATTATAGTGATACTAGGAATATATTTTAACAATTGAATAGTAGAATTTGTGAAGAGAGTCGAATACTTTATCTTAGTGTACCATATTGTTTGAAGGTCAATAGATTTATGAGTATACTATTCTATTTGCTTCTTTTATTTCAATATGTGGCTTTTAGTAGTAGTGATTTAAATTTATCTCAGCCTTCTATACATTTTTTAAAGGTGAAAGCTGTGGTTTTTTGGAGTGTTAGTTTTAAATTTATCTCAACCTTCCATACATTTTTTAAAGGTGAAAGCTGTGGTTTTTTGGAGTGTTAGTTTTAAAATTAAGATGTTCATTTCTCAAGACTATGGAATTTAATTGGAATTGGTTATTCAAAACATGTATTTGCACAATTAAAGGAGAACAGAAAAAAAGATTCAAAATATTTATTCATAATTCAAAAAATAGTACATGATTTAATTGCTTTTAGAATTATTGCAGCAACAAAATTGAAACAATCTTGAAATATTTTGTAATGCAAATTTAGAAAATAAAAAATTAAAAACTATCAAACTTTGAATTCTTATAAGAGGTTTTGAAAGCCTTTTTTATTATTTAAATATTTAATTATATTTTTTATTCAAGAGTTGGGACTAATAAATAAATTAGATCTTATAAAGAGAACATAATAGATAAAAAAAAAAAATTGAAATTTTTTATAGATGTTTTCCTTCATGTTTTGATCCCATTATAACAGCTATTGGAAAGATATAAATTTTGTATTTATATTTTTCTTATGGGACCTCTTCAAAATCATGAGCAAATGATGAGTTGATCGATTGAAAAGTCTACCAAAGAAGATTTTTAATCAAAGCTTAGTATTTGCAATATTAAGTTATAAGGATTCGATAAGTCATCTTATTATGAATGTGAAAATTTAGAGGAAGGGACTATGGAAGTAGAGAAAGTAGAAGTAGACATAGAAAGGAATACAATAACAAAGTAACATTTTATAGCAATAATGAAAGAGATAATCAAGTCATTTACAAGATGAAGGCCTTTTTTACAACAATAATGAAATGGGTAATAAAAACCATTACAATTTACAAGTATGATATCATTATTGTAAAAAAAATAAAATAAAATATCAATGTGATTGTTTGAAAATGCATAAGAAATAGGATACTTTTTTAAAGAAAAGGAACAATAAGAATGTTTTTTAGCATGTGATTTTATACAATAAATCTCTAAAAATGCTTGATTTATTTATAGAAGTTGTAATAGTAATATGAAAGGTCATAAAAATACCTTTGTAAAGATGGATGAATCTCCTAAACACACATATGACCAAGAGATGATAAAGAAATTGAGGTTATGGTGAAAGAAGTTCAAATCAATCAAGAATCAAATGTAGGTATATTAAGAGTCAACTATAGTAATTTTAAAAATGGTGTTAGAGAGTTATTTAGAAATTAATTTATTATTGATCATTATTATCATAATCAACTCATTGCATTAGTTAAAGTAATTAAATGTGTATAGACTACTTTTCTCAAAAAATATACTAGTTAAAGTAATAAAATGTGTGTAGACTACTTTTTGCTTAAGCAGAATGGGATATCAAGGAGCAAGTAGATGTGCCTTATGTAAAGCGAGTGAAGAATTGGTGGATCATTTACTATTAAATTTCCATTTCCCAACCAAATACTAGAACACAATCCTGGAAAAGTTAGATTTCTTTTGCCCCAAACCTCAGAACTTGTTAAATTGGTTCCAAATATGGAACAAAATGAGGAAGAATGGTCTTTCTGAATCAGTATGGCAGGCTACTCCTTTAGTGGTTATATGGGAGATATGGAAGGAGAGAAATATAAGGCAATTTTAGAATAAGGAAATCCCAGTAGAAGTTCTTAATAGGAAAATTGAAGATCAGATAGTCGAATTGGTTAATCTAGCTACCAAGGACAAAATGGACAAAGGTTCAACCCTTAGCTTGCAAGATGAGCGAATGGGTAAGAGAATTAAGGGACTATTTATTCCCACAAACAAGCAATGTGGTGAAAGAAAAGGTAAGAAAGATAGCAGAGAAAACATGAGATGGACCCCCCCACAAGCAGGATGGATCATCATCAATTTTGATGGAGCAGTTAAAGGAAATCTAGAAATGGGAGGGATATTCATCGTGTTGTTAGAAATGAGGACGGTGTAGTTATAGCCCAAGAATTAGAGTTTATAGGGATGACAAATAATAATGTGGCAGAAATAAGAGCATCTTTACTAGGTTTGAGATTGGAAATCAAAATGGGAGCAAAAAAAATCTATCTTGAAGGGGACTCCCTAATAATAATCAATGCCATTCGTAGTAATAGAGCCCCAAATTGGATTCTAGCCAAATGGTTAATCCCAATTCGAGATATAATAACAAAAATGGAGCACTTTAAAGCCACCCACATATGGTGAAGTAGATAGGCTAGCAAAAAATGTGGTCATCATGAACTGAAGTCGAAGGATAGGGATTTGGTAATGGCAATACTCTAGGAGAACATTTTCACGGTTACTTGAAGAGGAATTTAAATTCAAAATAAATACGAGCCGAAATTGACCGTTACATTTGCCAAGAATATTTAAAGGGGAAAGGGAAATGGTTTAGAGCCTATTACATGTGATGGGACTTCAAAACAGGCAAAATCAAAATTTCAAATAAGCTAAGGAATAAACGATAAAGTCATTTAATTTGAGTGATGGACAAGACATAATTCAAAAGAGTGTATTGATTAGACTGAAAGATAGTTGGTTGAGAATTAGTGAAATACTTAAAGGCAGGATGATATCAGACATATTTTAGTATAAAAAGGACAAAAGAATCCCAAAATTAATTGCCTCTGGGCTAGCTTTGCGGGAGAAGCAAAATGACTAATTATGGGAAATTGAGGAGAAAGATTGGCTTTTTAGGATATTAGAATAATGAAAAAGTAAATCAAACTTGAAATACTATTAAACAAGGAATAGGACAAGGAAATGAATGAAGTTTCCAGAAAGTGATACAAGCCTAAATTTAGAAGCTCTCCATAGTATTTAATCGTAGAGATAATGGAGACCCCAATTCACTTTGCAACTAGTAGAAGATAGATGGCCTTTTTAGGGGAGATTACATATAAAAGAATGGGCTCTATTATGATATATGAGCATCCATTGCTATTGCATGCAATAAAATCGGTCCTAGGTGAAGAGTTCCTAATGGCAGACCACAGGTATTGAGTCAATTCTGATTTCCTGTCAATGTTTCTAGCATTAGCACTGGATAGAGGAATTAGCACGGATTTGGGTAGGAATCTAAGGAAATATTTAAAGACCAATTCTTGGGAGGAATGGAGGAGACCCTTAGAAATATAGAAGAAAATTGGATACCACTGCCCAATGATTATGACAAAAAAGGGGAGGAAATTGAAAAATTGCCAATTATTTTGCTAGACGATGAGATGGAGTATCATGATAACAAGGATAGAGAGATAAGGAGTCTAAATTTCCTTCTGAATTGGATGAATGTGGTGGTAAATTTAGATCCCAAGTGGATAGCAAATTACATGGAGCAGGATCGCATTGAGATGCAAAACAAAGGGAGTGAACCAGAAGAGGGGGAACCAAAGGAAAATGAAGAAAAGAAGATGAATAGGGAAGGTTAAAGAAATAAATGTTTTGTTATGTTTTCTATTTTGATATCAATACAAAGAAATGGTTTGAAAATTCTAGCTAGTAGCTTAACATAGAATATAGTAGGATGTCTATGATATGAAGAAATCTGCAGTAGGCTAGATGATAAAAAGAGCATGCAGATTTATCATGGGTTTGCAAGCAATTTTTGTAGTTCCAAAGTTTAGAAAATCAGAAACTCTATAGGTCTACAAGCAAAGTTAGCAAAGACAAAAGAACTATGCTAGAATTATTGCAATTATATATGGTATGGTTATCAATGATGTAATTTCTGACTTTATCAATGAAGGGGACTAGTCCTAATCAGTAGTTTAATTATTAAAAAAAAAAAATTGCATATAATATCTTAAATATTAAATCTATAGGTTGTTAGTTTTGATAGGTATTAAATACATGTTCTACTTAGTATATTATTGGATTTTAGATTATGAAGTGGTTATGTAAAATATGAGAAATGTAGCTGAGTAAAATAACTTTGTGAAATATATTTACAATAATTCATGATGCATTTTTTTTTTGCTCGGTGACATGGATTTTTAGCCTGGTCCAATCGCCAGGTAAGACCATAAACCGGGGGGCCTCATCCCTGAATTCATATATGAAATATAAACACCTCAATGCATTAGTCCTATCATCTTGTCTTTGCTCCACACTCACCTTATCTCTCCAATCATCTCTCGTTATCGCTCCATTGTCACCTTATCTCTCCATTCTTTCATAGTCTCCTTATCACTCCTCTGCACCGCACAACACCCATCAACGAGCCTTCACTGCCATGTGTCTCGAAGCAACTGGGCCCACAGCCGTGTCCAGAAATTGTCGCAGCCTCCACCGATATCGGTATGAACACCACCACCACGCGCATCCACTTGCAACACAGTCCAATCAGCGTCGCAAGGATATTAACATCACCATCATTGGTCTGCCACACTGCCAAGTCAAACCTGTAGGAACAACAAACTCCTTTCGTCAAGGAGTTGGTTCGAACATTCGAGCCCATGGCCTCCATATAAACACGGAGTTGCAATTGTCGTTGCACCGCGGGGTCATCCCCAATTCATGATGCATTTTCACATAATATAACTTTAATTTTAATAAAATATAATTTATATAGAAAAAATGTGTTTTCTTTTATTTATTTTATAATTGTAATAATGTTTTAGTTCCTTCCTGCGGCATCCGTTGATCTTCATGCTCTAAAAATGCGTATGAATGTTGTTGGCATTGTTGACAGATCTATCTGCATGAAAAGAAAGTGGTACTGTAGACACCCAAAATTGTTATGTCTAATTAAATAAATATTTTATTTATTTAATTACCTAAGCCTAATTCTTCTATTAATTAAATAAATTTTTATTTATTTAATTAATTCATTTATCCTCTTCTAGCCTTATTTCTCATTTAAATAAATACATTTATTTATTTAAATTATCCCTTTCCTAAATTAAATAAATATTTTATTTATTTAATTGTCCTACTTCTTCTATTAATTAAATAAATCTTTATTTATTTAATTAATTCATTATCTTTTTCTACACATGACACATGTCATTCATCTCTTAATTCCTACACTACCTACCTCTTTCATTATTTTGGTATTTCTTTTACCTACCCTCTAATCCTAGCCGACCTCTCTTTTTACACCTCTCAATCTTAACCCTCCATTTCTTATTGTGTCTTCTATTTAAGGAGATGCTTTTTTCATTGTCAAACCCTAATGACTGATTTTGGAGTACTTGGCTACACTACGATCCTACTTGCAACCACATTCCGTTCTTTGTTGAGCTCTTGTGCATATAAAAATCTGAGAGCAAATATATCAAGCAAGATCAATGGAGATAGGAAGAATGGAGATCAAAACCCTATTGGACATGTGATGGTATAATCTTTGTGATTTTGAGTTATTTGCATTGTCTTAGGTAATCTTCATATGTTATGGTGGATCTTTGTTGTTGTTAGGCTAGGGTTTGGTGGTTGAATTCATTTAGCCTTTCAATCTTGTTATTATTGTTATCCATTTTCACCATAAACAGGTACAAATACAGAAAAGTTACATAATTCGTAAAGCCTGTCATTCATACAAAAATAAATTGATGCTTATAGAGTACTATTATCATCAACACCATCGTCATAGTTTTGTGTGAATAATAGTTTCCAATAACATTATTCATTACTATAATTTTGTTTGAATAATACTCTCTAATATCATTATTCATCACCTACAATTTACTGTTAATCTCATAATGTTGTAACACTAATCGGTCGAGAATAAAAATATACTAATTTATTTTTAAAAAAGCCTACTTTTGGCTGTAAGTTTGCAAACTTCAGGGACGACAACTTCTATGCGGTGAGCGTGGATCGAACACGCGACCTTCAGATCTTCAGTCTGACGCTCTCCCAACTGAGCTATCCCCGCATGGATGAAAGTTGAGAAAATGGAGAGAGGACCGTCTATTCTAGCACTTGTTCAAAAATGTCTTTTTCATTTTGTAAGTTATTTATTAGTCCCACATTCGTTTCCTTGAGTAAACAAAGGTGAATGGAGATTATATATAAGTTTGCTCTGGGCAATTAGCACCATCTCATATGTACACATACGATATTTAAACACCATAAAAAATTACTACGCCACATCCGTGAAAGAAGAAGAAAATGTTGGTATTCCAAACGGGTTATTATACTGATTTTATAACCTATGAAATTAGAACACTACAGCTCACCGACTCATCTATTCTGGCTCTAAAAAGACAGTATGGATTGACTAACACGCGTGTTAGTCATGCGTTTTAGACCGTCAATTTTGCAGTTAACGGTTGTGATTGACTAACCTATCACTAACACCCTGTACGACAGGTCTATTTTGGAGCTAGAATAGTCGCGGCCACAACTCACATCCTCATGGAATGCCAATCCTGGTGGATCAGAGGGAGACTAGACCTCACCACTGGAAGCTTTCACCAATCAAGCTAGGCTCCCAATCCTTTGCTTCCTTTATTTCAATATATGGCTTCTACTACTAGTTATTTAAATTTATCTCAACCCTCTATACATTTTTTTAAGGTGAAAGCTATGGTTTTTGGAGTGTTAGTCTTAAAATTAAGATGTTCATTTCTCAAGACTCTATAATTTAATTGGAATTGCTTACTCAAAACATGTATTTGCATAACTAAAGGAGAATAGAAAAAAGGATTCAAAATATCTCTTCATAATTCAAAAAGTAGTTCATAATTTAATTGTTTTTAGAATTATTGTAACAACAAAATTGAAACAATCTTGGAATATTTTGTAATGTAAATTTAGAAAAAAAAAATTTAAAAACTATCAAAGTATAAATTCTTTTAAAAGGTTTTGAAAACCTTTTTATTATTTAAATATTCTTAAAATATTTAATTATATTTTTTATTCAAGAGATGGGATTAATAAATAAATCAAATCTTATGGAGATAACATAATAGATAAAAACTCTGACACAAAATACAATGGAGAGCGGGAGCAAAGAAACTAGGGTGTTAGGGGAGGGAGATGATGATGGACAAAATGGAGATCCAAATGTAGATGAAGGGGTTTGGAGGGATGGGTTGGTCGTCCTGCTTGCCTGCTTGTCCATTAGGGTAAGGAGAATGGTGTCTTCCAGACATTTCTTATCTGGAAGAAGACTTGGTTGGTGGTCTCGTTGTTTTTGGAGGCCTTTTTGGAGCTCTCCCTATTTGAATGGACAAGCCTTGTCTTTGTTCCTTTTGGGTTGGTGAGACCTTGCATGTACGACTTGGTTCGTTTGTTGTTGCCCTCTTGGGCCTTGTTTTTGTTGTGGCTAGATGGCTCCGCTTTCTGAGGTTTCTTTTTTTGGGTAGTGGTTTTGTTTTATGCATGTGTGCTAGAGGTTTCTTGGCTCTCCTTTGTTACTAGGTTTTGGCTAGCACTGTTCGGGGCTTTCTCCAGTTATGGTGAGTGTTGAGTTTCTTTTTCTGAGGCTTTGAGCATGATGCCCTTTGCCTTTGATGGAGATGAGGTGGATGCTTGTGCCAAATGTGATGGTGTGGTTGAAATCTATGGTGGTGGTGTAAGGTTCAGTGTTCCTTTTCCCCTTGTCTTGTGTTATTTGGATGTTGCTGACCCCCCTGGTGCTAGGTGTTTCCATGTCAGATGGTAGATGCAATACATCTAGCATGGGGTTTCCTTTGGTAGGTGAGAAGAGGAAGGGATATGCTTTTCTCTCTTCTCTTTATAGGCTTCTAGTGTGTGGGGTTGGGGTGGCTATGTGCCTTGGTTCATGCCTAGTCATGTTGATGTTCATGGGAATTTGTTTAGCCTATTTGGACGCTTATTCCATCACTATGGTGGGCAGTGGATGTTGTGTTATGTCTCATCTATGGATGATTTTGAGAGTGCACTCCTCTATTGATATTCATACTAGTGGTGGGTGTCTGGCTTCGTTCTCAACCATTTGGAGTTGAGATTTACAGATCTAGATTTTCTTGGGTCTAGTGGGCTTCCTATAGTTTGGTCATGTTCTTCTTACTCCTCTACTATGTGTTGTTGAGGGAGGTAAGTCTCCTTGCATGGCTTCTATGGAGGTGAAGCTTGCCCCTATAGAGGTGGGGTTTCCTATGGTAGCTATGTCGTGAGAATGGCACATTGGGTTCATGTTGTTCCTTTTCTTGTCCCTTATTGAGGTGGGGGCATCTCCTATTATGGTGGGGATTTCCTGGTGGGGGGAGGATAGTGGTTGCTTCATGTGACATTTTCATGATGTCAAGTGCTCGAAGGCGGGGATGACATATGTGTAATTCACCCTTTTGTCGATCTTCTACTCCAAAGCTCCTATAGAGGTGGGTTCCTTTCCTATGTAAGTGGAGAGGATTTGTGGTGGTGAGGAGTTGCTTCAATGTTGGGTGTTCCAGACCAGTTGTTGATGTTCAGTTCAGGGTGCCAATCCAAAACCTAGTGTAAAGGTTTAGGGAACCTTTGTAAAATCTCCCCTCTTTTAACACTTGGTGACCTGAATGATCTTGTAGTTGGATGGTCTAGTTGCCATCCTAGTTCTAGTTGTTTAAAATTTTGCTTCTCAATGTGAAGGTTTTGGGTCCTTTTGAAATCCCATGAAGGTTGTAGGGTCCTTAAAACCCTTGTTTGTGTTCTTGTTTTGTATGTTGCTCTATTCTTCTATGTTGATTACCTATGTTAGAATATTATCATTGATGTCTTTGATATTTTGGTAATTTGACAACGTGAGTCTAGCATATACGACACAATTTCTAAAAGCTTAAGTACTCTCTTTTGGGCCGGCCTATTTTAGTGTTTTTAATCCATATCACTTTTCTCTATTAGATGTTTTTTCAAGACTTCAAGATCATGTTGTATATCTCATCCAACATCTACATCTGAGATTTCTAGTGGTGATGTTTTTGTTGTGACATTGCTATGGGTCCGGTAATGAAGTACCCTGTATTTTGGCTTAGTACAGTATCAAGTTTTTGGTTCAGTTTCCTCTGAAGTTAACAACAATATGTTAGCATTAGTTATCTTGTCTATTTCTTGAGGTTTGGTGAAAGTCTCTCTCTATGTTTTGGGTCAACATCTTCAATATGATAAAGACTAGTTTTTTTAGTTGCATGTAAAGGATCTTTTTGGGCCAACCTTTACTCTGTCTAAGCCGACTTCATGAAAACTCATTTGGTATATATTTTATTGCTTAGTAATGATTAGGAAATTGATCTTTTTGATCATTTTTGTATGGATAGTGAATGTGAAAATTATTATGGCGAATGTATATAGTAGATGTGAAAGTGATTATGTACAACGAATGTGCAAGAGTTTATGAAAAGTGAATGTAAAAGTGATTATGTACCTTAGCGGAACTGTATCTCATGCATCCGATAGATGTGATTATAACAGTTCATTTTTTGTAATATTGGTTGTAAGCCATTCTCTGGCAGTGAATCGTGATACTTTGGACAATGAGTCCATCTGACGGCGAGCCACCTATTGTACTCTGTAATTGGTTACATAATATTGAGAGCTAACCTTCTTGGTGGTTTTTTCCATTTTCCACATATAAATTACTAGTGTCAAGTGGTGTATTATATTTTTGGTTATTATTATTTTGATTTATGTGGTCTAGTTATGTTATGTGGATGGTTATTTAAAAGTTTTAATAAATTCAAGGGAATACTAATTCACCCCTCCCCTCTCAGTATTCTGGATGTTCAAGAATTGGTATCAAAGCAAGATCCTTTAGAAGAGTCTACTAACTCAAAGGAAATCTAGAAAGTTGAACATATGTCACCTAAGTCTACTTTAGATCAGGATAGATATCTAGATGCAAATGGAGAACTTATGACTGCTCTTGAAGATCATGAGAATGTTGAGAATGAAAGCAGAGATCTGAGAGAAAATGTTCAATTAGTTGGAATGAGTGAATTAAAAAGATAAGAGAGAAAATTAGAAAATTTAGAGAAAGGCACAAGGAAGTTAATGAAGAACTCAAGCAAGCAAATAACACAATTGTAGATCTAAAACCAAGAGTGAAGAAGATGAAAAAACCAAGTAGTACTTGAATAAAATAGTGAATGCAAAATAGAGGAATGTAATAAGCTTGAACAAGAAGTCACAACCTTGAAATCAAATCTAAAAAAGTCAAAGAAATGAGAAGACAAACCTAAGGTAAGTTCTGGTAAGCTTGATTAGATGTTAGTTGTGTAAAGGTCTCTGAAAAAAAAAAAGTGGTCTAGGATATGAGACAGGTGAAAGCTCACAAAGAAAGTTAGAAAACAAAGAAGGATCATCTTCACCAAAGAAAGTTGAATCCAATAATTCAGTGAAAGATGACAAAGGTAAATCATTGGTCGAGCAACAACTAAGTAAAATAAACACTTCTTTTAATGGCTATTGTTTTAATTGCAATAAATCAGGTCACAAAGTATTCGTAAAATAGAATAAATTAGAATGTTACATCATTCTTTGGTAGGCATTATACTTGTAACAATTATGGTCATAAATCTAGTCAATGTAAAAATCATGGTATGATAGAACAAAATAAAAATATTCAATTTATACGTTGATGCTATACATGCAACATGTTTGGACATAAGGCTAATAAGTGCAAATCAAGACAAGGTCAAGGATATGACAGATGTTACAGCTGCAACAAACCTGGACATATTGCGAGGCATTGAAAAAGAGGAGAAGCTAAGTCAAATAAACCAGTAAAGAAAATCAATAAGCAAGATGTGAAGGCAGAGGTGAAGAAGATTTGGAGAAAGAAAGAAGTTGAAGCTACACCCAGCTCCAGTGCAGACATGTCCTTCAACAATTGAGAGTTAGAGGCTTTGGCCAAGGGGGAGCAAGTCAAGAAATATCTTTCCCTTGCCAAAGAGAACAAGACTTTAGTAACGGTGTGTTGAGAGATGTATGTTGATTAAAACTCTGGTGAAAAACATTGCACTATGACAAAATGCGAAATTCTAGAAGGTCTCAATAAACTCAAACAAAATGAATATTTGGTAAAGCTACACTTTATTTCTTATTGCATTTATTGCATGCAAGTGGATAAAAAAAGGATAAAAGGAGAACTCGCTTAGTAATTTATCACTCAAAGCTAAATAGAATTTAGGAAACAATAGAGGGAATCAAGGGCTAGGGTTTCTCGATGAAGTAGCAAAAGGTATTTTCACTACAAATTTGTTATTTTCAGTAGTTTTCATCCATGGATACTCCCATCATTGTTGATGTTAATACCCAAGAACATCCAAGCTTTAAGAAATACCTAAACAAGTCACTTGAAAATGATTTGACGAGTGCGCCTTCAAGAATTCCTTTTTGAGTTTAGTTAACTGAGGATATTATGACATATCCATGTGAAATTGGAAGAACACGAACATGGAAAGTTGCAGAAATTATGGTCTAATAATCTGATTGGCAACAATTTTGAAATCAAACCCTTGTTCACAAAAAGTTAAATGCATGAAATTATTTCCCCAATTTTTGTCTAGACGAAAAATGGATTAGCGCGGTGATGAGTCATTTCCATGATGAATTCATATGGCTCAAAAAATGTTTTCAAATCACCAAGAATGTAATGAAGGTGGTAACCAAAATGTGTGACTCAGGAGGTATTTCAGTACCAAAGTCGACGAGGAAAAAAGAAACTACAAAGTTGACCCTCTGTTGTCTGAAGGTTAGTACCATAACAAACCCTACTGTGCAATATGCATCAATGATGATCAAGAACAAGGTCTACTACACAAACCAAGAAAATTCTATTTCAGCCATTGCGGTCAATATGGCCTATGAAATGGTGGAAAAGAATGTTGATTATGATTTGTGCGAGATTTTGAGACAACAGGTTCTTGATAATCTAAAGCAATGCAAGGAGAAGAAGCATCCATTTAAATATGGAACCCTAGCACTGTGCATTCTATTCCATTTTCTACAGGAGTTCCTAGAATTGGGAAAGTATTTTGGCTACAAGCCATTCCAGTAGCACATTAGATTGCATAATTTCTGAAGAGGTTTTCTAAATATATTAAGCAGGGCGAAGCATTTACTGTATATTTATCTTTTTGCAATTGATGATGCACAACATGCAAAGGATTCCTAAATCCATTGTATAGAAATACAAGGATGACATTACATTCATAATTTAAACCAATAAATACATTATGGAAACCACTGTTCTAAGAACCAAGTGGTTTCCGGCTTTGGCCTATGAATTCTTTGAGGAAATGCTAGAAGGAATTGCAAAAGTCTTATTAGAGAGCCCTATTGATGAATCATAAGAAAGGTACATGAAAAATCGAGAGAAATCGATGGAAATCCACATGGAGCAAACCTAGAAGGAAAGAAAGAGAAATGTTCAAAAAATCGTTAAAGAATCTATGAAGCAGTCAGGCATTACAGAAGAAGAAATTGAATAGGTCAAAATATCCAACAGGATCGTTGCCTCTTTTGGCACCCTTGTTAAGGAAAAGGCATCTCTGAGTGAACTGAAGCATAAACCAACTAAGAGGAAGAAGGACATCCCCACAACTTCTTTATATAAGAGAGGAAATCCAAGAGAAGTCAAGAGGAAAATCATTGATGTCAAATCTAAGCATGAGGATCTAAAGGATCTAAAGAAGAAGAATTATAGATTCAAGTCCGAAAGGGAAAAGGTAAACATCTAGTGATGGATCCCCTTGAATTAGAATATATACTTAATATGATAACTCTAGAAGGAGAGCTAAAACAAGTAGGTGACATGTGATGAATAATGATGAACTACTAAGGTCCTAACCGGTACTGAGAGGGGGGGGTGAATCAGTACACACAAAAACTTGTTCAGACACTTTGACAAATCAAAACACAACTGACCGGTTGTCTTCACCACTGAACTTAACCATAGCAACACCGGTTAAATAGAAGTACTTCAGATAGCTATACCGGTTAAACAAAAATACTTAAGACAACATACAATAGATCTCAAATCTTGATGAATACTTCACCGATATAATCATACATGGGTTGTATCAATAATACCACAACCATTTAACAATGCATGCATATCTAACTTAATTATAATCACACAATCATCACATGAAAAACTCACAACCCATAACACACAGATTTTTCACGTGGAAACCCAAATGGGAAAAACCATAGTGGGGATGAATACCCACGAGCTTGTTTGTGAACTCTTTTGAAGTTTGCTATGTTAGGAGCCTAGTCCAGTTAAATACTTCACAATAAAGGTTTTATTAGGAATCGATCTTGTTAGAGATCACCCGGTTAAGGGATGGCTATATACCCTGTTAAAGGTTACCTCGCTAGAGGATTTAAATAACTCAGTGAACTTGAGCCACCTGGTTAGAGGATTTACAACAAATCTTGTTAAAGCTACCCAGTCAAGGGATTTACCTTTTGTTGAAATGGTTAGAAGACAACAGGTAAAACACTCCAATCTGATAACAACACTTCTTGCTAATGCAGATCCTTTTCAGTTCCTCTCTTCTCCAATCACACTTTGCAGATTCCTCACTCTGGTTTGGCAAGTATCAAATCTCCAACATGCAGACACAAACACAAATTTTGCCAACAACTACAATAACAAAACTCGTCGACCTTATAGACAACAATTAGGTCGGTAGCATAAACCCTAAACCCTAAACATTTTAGGTTTACAATTACAAGTGGTCCAATCCTGACCGTCAAATACATTACATAGAATAGAATGATCTAAAACAAATCTTGAGTCATTCTGCATCATCCACTCTTCACCGCATCTGGAAAACAGTAACCCATCACGCACTCTTCACACAACACTAAGAAAACCCACATTCCCGAGGTAGACATACAATGCATTCGATCTTCACACGCAAGATCCTCAAAGAAATCTTTCACGTGCACATAGATGATGTGGAATCTTGATCCTTATCCTTGTTCTTAACTAACTCATCACAAAACATCATCAGTTGCACCGCACAAGCCAAACCGAAAACCCTAGAGCTAAACTGAGATGACCAACCGGTAGTCACACTTAATGAACCCCGACACTGGTCCACTTCATCGCGGTTGACCATAACCACTTCCAATCTTCATACCAGTGCATATCGGATCACCTGCTTGAGCACTTATTGACATCAATGACAACATACATTATCACCGCTTCATCATATGTCAACAATCGCCCCCTTTGGCATTGATGGCAATACTCAATATATCATTGCTCAGTATCTACACCATGCTCAATAACATATATTGGTTGACATATACCGATTCAATCTTGTTAGATTAGTTCAATCACTTATCACACATATATCTTCTCCCCCTTTGACAACAATGCCAAAGTGGAGGCACAAGCTTCCGATCTCCACTATGTTGCTCCCCTTATTGAGTAGAATCCTTCAACACATCAATCCTATAAGATCTGACATGGTAGTACTTGACTGATGTGGAACACACAACTTTAATTTACTTCATGAAGGGGCAGAACCCCTAATTCACCTCGCAAATAGGTAAATGTAGTCTTCGGTAAGGGCTTAGTGAATATGTCTACTAGCTGCTCCTTACTAGAAACATGTTCTAATACAACCTCTTTATTTTGAACCTTTTCTCTCAATAAATGATACTTGAGCTCAATATACTTGGTCCTAGCATGTAATACCAGATTTTTGGAAATATTTATTGCACTGGTATTATCACAGAAAATACTCACCTGTTCAGATATAGTCACTTTGAAGCCATCCAGTACATGTTTCATCCAGATTGTCTGAGTGCAGTTCATAAATGCTGCCACATACTCTGCTTCAGCTATAGACTAGGAAATACAACTTTGCTTCTTGCTCATCCACGAGACTAGTCTTCCACCAAGGAAGAATGCTCCACCGGTTGTGCTCTTCTGGTCGTCCTCATTACCTGCCCAATCTGCATCGGTAAACAGT
Source organism: Cryptomeria japonica (assembly GCF_030272615.1). Taxonomy (NCBI): domain Eukaryota; kingdom Viridiplantae; phylum Streptophyta; class Pinopsida; order Cupressales; family Cupressaceae; genus Cryptomeria; species Cryptomeria japonica. The sequence goes on from NC_081407.1 coordinate 384,318,535, forward strand.
TTGAGATCAAAGTCACCATTGTATGGATACCATAATCCATGATCAACTATCCCTTTCAGGTATCTAATAATCCTCTTTATCACTACCAAGTGGGATTCTCTTTGACTCTTTTGAAAACGGGCCACTATGCCCACTGCATGAGCAATATCCGGTCTGCTGTGCACCACATAGTGCAACTTACCAATCATCGACCGATACTCCTTCTCATCCACCAATGTTGTATCATCATCCTTTGTTCATTTTCAGCCGGTCACCATCGACATTCTAACTGGTTTTCTCTCCTCCATGACAAAGGTCTTCAATACCTCTTTGATATACTTGGACTGGGTAATGAAGATACCTTCTTTCATCTGCTGAATCTGTAGGCCAATGAAATTTTTTATCTCTCCAATCATACACATCTCAAACTCCTTTTTCATCTCATCTACAAATGCTTGAATCATATCATCATCTCCATTGAAGATTATATCATCTACAAATACTTCACATATCAGAATCTAATCACCTTAAGATTTCATTAGACACACTTTTCGGACCTTTAATAATTGGGAAAAGTCTAACCTATTATGCCCTCAACATATTCTACAATTTCTACTTTCATTGCATCTATATCTTGTAATCCTTTCATAAGGGTATCTAACCTTTTCTTGGTCTCGAGCTCTATTTTGCACACTTGTTTAAGCATAGCCTTATCTTTCTTGGAAAGGGTATTTCCAACAAGTTCTAGAGAATATTGTTGGATTTCTTTATCTTCTTCTATAATCTTCTAATTTCATTTATAATTGTCCAAAGGTCTTAGGGGATATCTTTCTTAAAATATTCTAAAATAGAATTTAGTCTAATATAGTACTGAATGAAAGATTTTACTATTGTTTCCTTATCCTCTTTATTAGCTTCAACATGCATGTTGTTGGCATATGATGAAGCGATGATAATGTATGTTGTCATTGATGTCAATAAGTGCTCAAGCAGGTGAACCGACATGCATCAGTATGAAGATTGGAAATGGTTATGGTCAACTGGGATGAAGTGGACCAATGTCAGGGTTCATTAAGTGTGACTACCAGTTGGTAGTCTCAATTCAGCTCTAGGGTTTCCAATTTGGCTTGTGCGGTGCAACCGATGATGTTTTGTGATGAGCTAATTAAGAACAAGGATATGGATCAAGATGCCACATCAGCTATGTGCACGTGAAGGATTTCTTCGAGGATCTTGCACATGAAGATCGAATGCATTGAATGTCTACCTTGGGAATGTGTGTTTTTCTTAGCGGTGTGTGAAGAGCGTGTGATGAGTTACTGTTTTCCAGATGCGGTGAAGAGTGGACAATGCAAAATGACTTGAGATCTATTTTAGATCATTCTATTCTATGTAATGTATTTGACGGTCAGGATTGGACCACTTGTAATTGTGAACCTAAAATGTTTAGGGTTTAGGGTTTATGCTACCAACCTAATTGTTGTCTATAAGGTCGATGAGTCTTGTTATTGTAGTTGTTGGCAAAAGTTGTGTTTGTGTTCGCATGTTGGAGATTTGATACTTGCCAAACTAGAGTGAGGAATCTGCAAAGTATGATTGCAAAAGAGAGAAACTGGAAAGGATTTGCCTTAGCAAGAAGTGTTGTTATCAGATCAGAGTGTTTTACCTGTTGTCTTCTAACCATTTCAATAGAAGGTAAATCCCTTGACCGGGTAGCTTTAACAGGCTTTGTTGTAAATCCTCTAACTAGGTGGCTCAAGTTCATTGAGTTATTTAAATCCTCTAGCAAGGTAACCTTTAACAAGGTTTCAACCTTTAATAGGGTATATAGCCATCCCTTAACTGGGCAATCTCTAATAGGATCGGTTCCTAATAGAACCTTTATTGTAAAGTCTTTAACCGGACTAGGCTCCTAACAAAGCGGACTTCAAAAGAGTTCATAAACAAGATTGTGGGTATTCATCCTCACTATGGTTTTTCCCATTTGGGTTTCCACATGAAAAATCTGTGTGTTATGGGTTTTGAGTTTTTCATGTGATGATTGTGTGATTCTGATTAAGTTAGATATGCATGCAGTGTTAAATGGTTGTGGTATTATTGATACAACTCATGTATGATTATATCGGTGAAGTAGTCATCAAGATTTGAGATCTATTGTATGATGTCTGAAGTATTTTTGTTTAACCGGTATAGCTATCTGAAGTGCTTCTGTTTAACTGGTATTGCTATAGTTAAGTTTAGTGGTGAAGACAACCAGTTAGCTGTGTTTTGATTTGTCAAAGTATTTGAACAAGTTTTTGTGCATACTAATTCACCCCCCCAGTACTGGTTAGGACCTTATTAGTTCATCATTATTCATTAATTGGTATCAAAGCTCATCCGGGTCCTCGGTGATATAAGCTTAACCGCTTGAGGCAAAAGATCTTGTTTTAATGATGAAGAGGGAAAGTCCTAAGTTCAATAGGGACAACTTTACAATATGGAAGCATAGGATGAAGATATATATCAAGAGTTTGGGTGCACAACATTGGAGCTATGTTGAGAATACTTATGTAATCCCCATTGGCACTGTAACCGATGATCAAAAAAGAGAGATACAAGAAAATGGGCAAGTCATGGAAGCCTTTATTAGCAACTTGTCTGATATATATTTCATTGATGTACAAGATAAGGACAATCTGAAAGAAGTATGGGACAAACTGGAATCCATTTATGGCGGTGATGAACATGTCAAGCAAGCTAAGGAAGAAAGCCTTAGAGGAAATTTTGAAGATATGAGGATGGTTGAAGGAGAGACCATTCAACAGTATGGCATAAGAATCAAGATAGTGGCTGGAGAGATCAAGATCATTGGTGGAACAATTGATGATGCCACTATGGTTAGTAAAGTTCTAAGATCACTTTTACCGGTCTATGCAATTAGGGTTGCCACTATTTAGGAGCTAAGGTCTATCGACAAAACCAAGGTATCATTAGACTCTATTATTGCAAAGTTGACTGCACATGAATTGAATAGCTATGATGGTAGTGTTCAGAAGACCGAGTCAGCCTTTAGAGCATCTATTTCCTCTGTACCAACCAGGAAAGGAAAAGAGGTCGGTACTAGTTATGAATCCAAGCCAAGCAGAGATACAGATGATGAGGAGATTCTGATGGAGTTTGAAGCTCTTCTTGACAAGAGACTTCCAAAAGGCATTAGAAAATATAGAGGTAAGCTTCCTCTAAAGTGTTTTTCTTGCAATAAGATAGGACATATAGTTGTTAACTGTCCTAACAATGACAATAAGTATAAAGGAGTAGGTAGGAGAAATTGTCTTGTTGTAGTGGATGAAGGTGTTACTGATGAGGAATCTGAGGATGAAGAGAATGAGGACATAGTGTTTGTGGCTGTCAAGGAAGAGTTGTCTGACCAAAAAGCCCTTGTCTCACATATTGACAACTCCAACTAGTGGATCATTGATAGCGAGTGTTGTCACCATATGACCGGTGACCGGAGAAAGTTTTTGTGTTATGAAGAATATGATGGTGGTGTTGTTCGATGTGGTAACGATGCCCCTTGCATGGTGAAAGGAAAAGGATCCATCTCACTAAATGAAAAGAGCAATGCGGATGATGTCTACTGGGTGGAAGGCCTTAAGCACAACCTTTTGAGTGTTTCTCAGCTGAACGACAAAAGACTCATTTTGGAGTTCAAAGGTGGAGTCTGTAGAATAATTGGAAAGAGTGGTGAGGGCATAATAGGGAAACTCAGGCTTTTCCCAATTATTGAAGGTCCGAAAAGTGTGTCTACTGAAGCTATTGTTGATAGAAATGTCAATGAAATAATTATTTCTTAAGATATTGTATTTGATAATATTCCTCTTGATGTCATTGAAATGGATAAAATCCCTCTTAAAAATGTACCTAATGTTGTTGATGCCCCTCGGACAGTTCAAAGGAGAAAGAGGATAAAATGGAAGAAAAGAAAGTAGAAGAAAAGACTTCATCTGAAGAATGTGCCTCATTAGCTGACACCATTAAAAAGGTGGAAGCTAGTACGAGCTCTAGCGTACTAGAAAATTTGCTTATTGCTCCATTAACATTCCAACTCATTGCTTCTTTCATATTATTTGTTGACTTCAACAAGATTGATTCCTTTAAGAAATTTCAGATTAGGAAAGCTTGAATTATAGTCACCTATTGTACTCTGCAGGGTTTACTTTAGTGGCAAATATTCACCAATAGCGAATATTTCACGTCGATGACCTAGAAAATGGTGAATATATTGCATCGATCGAGGGTGGCCATGTCACCCAAACTTTATAAATATTCATAAAATGCATGGCCCAATCGCCCATTGTTTTATGTATTTAATTGTATCTCTATCAAGATTTCGCCAATAGAATCTACATTTCCCACGCAGTAAATTCAATATTTTCGCCTACACTTTCTGAGGTTGTCTTAATAGATGAACATAATTCGCCAATAGCCATATAAATATTTATTGGCTAGGAGGAATCAATTCTCCTACTATTTTGCAAAATTGTATCTCTTAGTAAATCTTTCTCATAAATGCACGAGTGTGCGAAATTGGAAACAATCGTAAACCACTACCAATTACCGGATTGGAAGTCGTGCGTGCCGAGTGGATTGCAATTAGAGAATGTCAGTGACAAGATGTTAATAAATGTCAATACTTGATTAGGAAAAGATTTGATTCATGCCTATTGTCTCTAATTCCATTCCAGGGACTTTTTGGAGAACTAAGTTCTCTTCAGAAATTTGGGCTGAAATAAAACTTCACCATTGATATGCGATCATTGAATGGTTTTAAATCATTGAGGGATTTTACGTATGTGTGACATGTTGATGAAGTCGTGCTTATCAATACATCATGTAGATTATGGACTCGATGTGATGTTGCATTAATTAGATAACAAAAATGGTTATTAATAGATAACGAAAATCGCCTACACTTAAATAATTTTTCCTTCAGAGTATAATTTTTCGCCCATACACATATATTTTTTCCTTTAAATGAAAAATATTCGCCTCCTCCATTATTTATTTTCCCCACACAATAATGAATTATTCGCCAGGATTTTATGGAATTTTCAAACCCTAAAAATAAAATCACCAATACAAATAATTTTTTTTTCCAAATTTGAAAAAAAATTCACCATCAATTTGAAATTTTAGCCCCAAAAATAATGTCTGATTCGCCAGGATTTTACACTTTTGCCTGGGGGATGGTTTCTTAAAGTTATCCCTGGACTACTCTGTAACCGGTTACATAATATTGAGAGCAAACCATCTCCATGGCTTTTTCCATTTGGGATTTTGAAGTAGTCACTAATGAGGAGGAACCTCAAAGAGATTAATCCGGACCAGTCACCAAGATTAAACACAAAAGAAACACAAAGATATGATGGAGGCAATGTAGAATAGACTGATTTATTGCATGAAATTTGATTACATCCGATCGGGTTACAACATATTGGCTCACAGGCCTGGTAGAATAGGTCACAACCGAGACCTTGAACCTTATGATCTATCTTCTATGCATAGTCTAGCTACTTGATTCTCTCATTGATTTCATTCTAGTGCTTAATTACAAATATCTATATTGATCCGAAGGATCCAGTCGGCCCAAAATGAATTAAAACCGGAGAACAAGACCTAATGTGCAAACTAAACAAGGTCGGTCTCCCCCAAAAGATTCCTCCGAAAAATCCAAAGGATGAAACGTAGATCACGGGAAAAGGTCGGCCATGATGGTATGATGAAAGAATAAGTATCTGGTAGATTACTGAGAGGGGGGGGGGATGAATCAGTAAATAGAAAAATTGATACAAACTTTCCCAATCTCAATCTCAATCACACAAAGTAAACTTATCAATGAAATACTACTGTCAAGATGAAAACTCATAAGAAAACTGGTTGACTATTATGACAACTTAACAGTATAGATCATTAGACTTGTAAACATCCAAATGCTTTATCATATGTTAACATGCTTCATTTCTCAATACTTCCGGTTATCATGCCTTATAAAAAATAGTTAAGTAGTTAATCAAATCATCCATAAGATCATAACCACAAAAACATTCACCACATGACACAAGTATTTTTGATGTGGAAACCCAAATAGGTAAAAACCATGGTGAGATGAGACTCACAAGATAATATCTGAACTCTTCTGAAGTTTGCCTTGTTAGGAGCCAAGCTTGTTAAAGCTTTAACAAAGTCCTGTTAAGAACTGATCCTATTAGGAATCACCCGGTTAAGGGATTGACTACAAATGCCTTGTTAGAAGCAATACCCTATAAGGAGTAACCCCAGTAGAGGATTTGAAAATCCAAACTAATGGACTACCTTGTTAGAGGATGTGAATAGCACCAAGCTTATTAGAACTTACTCGGTTAGGGGATTTCAATTCTACTGTAATTGTTAGAAAACAATAGGAGTTTGTTGATCTGTGTGAATATCACTACACTTGCTTGATCAGATTCTTTTAAGTTCCTATCCGCCTTTACTCAAACTGTAGGGTCATCATCTAGTTCAACAACCACACACTCAATTGATCTCTGCCAACAACTTCAACTAGGAAACTTCATTAACCTTATAAACAAATCAATCAGGTCGGTAACACAACAAAAACCTAATTCTCTCATAGCAATTACAAACAAGTCGATTTAAGTATGACCCTTGGATTACATAGTAATCTCTACACATCAATCAAGAAAACCTCAACCACTCCTTGATTACCGCTTCATCAAGCACAATAACTCATCACGCGCTTTGCATTAGATGCAAATACATTTGCTGATTCCCTAGACAAACAACACACCAAAACATTTTGAACTTGTCTTCATATAATGACCATACATGTCACCATCATTACCGCTCGACATCATATCATAAACCAACATAACCAATTCAACAACTTTAATCGGTTAGGGTTTAACAAAAACAACTGGTAGGGTTTACTGGTTACAATAATAGATAAGGTTTACACCATTACACCGGTTATCGGTTCTCCTCACAAATTCTTCCTACTGGTTACAATAACAATATTACAATAATATCAACAATATCATTACCAGTTCAATTGACATCAATGACAACATAACATATCATTAATGCAATCTTCATGCAAATGCTAACAATCTCCCCCTTTGGCATTGATGGCAATACAAATATCAACACCATTGATTGTTGTTGTGATTGTGAATAGGAATCCTGGATTACATTACCAAGTATTCACCATGTGCTTCATGTCTTCAACTTGTCATTGGTTTTCCTTCCCATAATCACATAATTCTTCTCCCCCTTTGACAACAATACCAAATTGAAAGTAAAACATGTAATGTAAAAGTTTCACTTTGCATCAACAACATACTACAACTTGATGCTCCCCCTATGGAATACATCCACTTCTACACCAATCCTTGTAAAATTCTGCAAGTGGTTTAGGGACTTATGTAATCAACATCATGCTCAAATAACCTTATGAAGGGGTACAACCCCTAGTTGACTTCTAAGATACTCAAATGTAGTCTTAGGTAGAGGTTTGGTAAAAATATCTGCAAGCTGCTCCTCGGTAGAAACATGCTCTAAGATAACATCTTTGCTCTGCACTTTTTCCCTCAAGAAATGATACTTCAATTCAATGTTCTTGGTTTGTGCGTGCAAAACATGATTCTTGGAAATATTTATGGCACTTGTATTATCACATAAAATCTTTATAGGTTCTGAAATCTTCATCTTAAAACCTTCCAAAATGTGTGTATACATATACATATATGTATATGTATATGTATACATATACATATATGTATATGTATATGTATACATATATATATATATACATAGATATATATATGTATATATATATATATACATGTATATATATATATATGTATACATACATACATATATATATATATATATATATATATATACATATATATATCTATATATATATACATATATGTATACATACATATATATATACATGTACATATATATATATATATGTATACATATATATATATATATATATATACATGTATATATATATATACATATATATACATATATATATATGTATATGTATATATATATATGTATGTGTATATGTATACATACATACATACATACATACATATATGTATATATATGTATATATATACATATATGTATGTATGTATGTATGTATGTATGTATATATACATGTATGTATGTATATACATATATATGTATGTATGTATATATATACATATTATATATATGTATATATACATATACATATACATATATGTCTATATGTATGTATGTATGTATATATACATACATACATACATATACAAACAAATTCAAAGAACTTGTAAATCCTAGAAAGAATAATAAAATAAATAATGGAAATACAAATAAATAAATAAACAAATATACAAATAAAAATAAAAAGGAAGTGTATACTTATTTAAATATGCACAAATACCCTTATCACATAAACATGTAAAAACATAATTAATAAAGAACAACCAATAAGAAAAATATACCAATCTAAAAACATAAATGCACAATAAATATGAAACAACACACACACACACACGTATTTGCACATGTAAATATGTATACATATATATATACATATCTATATATGTATATATAAATGAATATATGTTTTCATATATATATGAAAGTACAAATAAGGTAATACAGGAAACAACATAAGAGGGAAAGAGAAAGACAACTCCACCAACCAGAGGAAACGAAGAAAAGAAGGGGCAAGCAAAATGAAGTCGAGGAGGAGGCCACCCAATAATGGGGGAGGGGGGGGTACCAAGGGGAGGAGGGGTGGAAGAGGCGAGGGGGCCACAAGAAGGATGAAAGGGGGTAGAGGGAGGGAAAGGGGGGAAGTGGAATGAAGGGACCGAGGACAAAGGGGCATCAAGAAGGGGATTGATGGGGGTTCCTAAAGATGGTTAATAAGGGGTTCTAGGAAAGACTTAAATTCCATCCTTCATCATGTTTGAGGTTGGTGTGGTTATTAATCATTTCAATAGCCTCTTTGAGCTTCCTTTTAAATAAGTTGTCCTCCTTAAAACCAATTTGAGTGTCCTCCAAACAAATGTGGTGCCTAGTGTACGTAGAATGCTCAGCTAAAGCTGATTTAAGAGTGTGGTCATGCTTCATGTCTGCACCATGCTCTTTGATTGTGGTGGTGAAGGAGCGACCCGTGTCCCCAATATAGGGGGTCCCATAGGAATAGACAACCTTGTAGACTTCGGACTCTAAAAAGACATCCCTAGGGTCTTTAAGAGAGGGGATCCTATTCTTTAGGGTGGACATGGGTTTGAAGGCACACCGAAGACCTTAATTTAGAATTTTTTTTGAGATCTTATGGGAGATTCTCTCGACATACAGAAGGGAAATAGTAGGGGGTAGGACTAATTGAGAAGGGGTGGGATTGGAAATGGAATGAAAGAAAGATTTGGCTTGGTGAAAAGCTCTAGAGATTTTCTTGTCCGAATAGCCATTCCACTTGAAGACCTTTCAAAGATGGGAAAGATCCTAGCTTAAGTTATTATTATCATAAATACGATGGGCTCTTAAGGCCAAGGATTTGAGGATCCCAAATTTTTGGCTAGGGTGGTGGTGGGAAGATGCATGAAGAAAAAGGTCAGTGTGGGTGGCTTTTCAGAACACTCGATGACACTCGGTGGCTATATTGTTGAGGTGGGCATGAAACTCCTCAAGCCTATCAAGACCATGAGGCCAATAGACATTGGTGTCATCCATGTACCTCTTCCACCATTTTGGTTTGAGAGGGAAAGAACGCAAGACAATTTCCTCAAATTGTTCCATATACAAGTTATCTATAATAGGAAAAAGGGGGGAGCCCATGGCCACACCATCCACTTGTTCATTGATAATGCCTTGGAAGGAGAAGAAGGTGGATCTCGAGCATAATTCCACCAACAAGGCAATCTCTACATTTACCTTACGTTTGATGATCTCGATAGAGTTAGGGATAGGGACCTTGGTGAAGAGGGGGACCACATCAAAGCTAACCAAGATGCCATTACTATCTAATTTAGGATCCTTGATGAATTCGACAAAATGGTTAGAATCTTTGATGAAGGAGTTAGAATTTCCCACCAGAGGGGAAAGCAATTTGGTGAGGAAGGAAGCTAACTTGTAAGTTAGAGACCCAATGGTATCAACAATGAAACTGTCTTCAACAGTGACATTCTCAGACAGTGTATGATTGCTTTCATTTAATATGATTTCAAATGATTGAAATACATTATTGGTTCGATATTTTCAATTTTTTTTGTTTCATTTATGCTTTTGATTGCCAAATTCATTGATTTCCATAGTTTAATGAAATATTTTGTTTGTTTAATTTGTATAATATTTACTAACATATATGATATTATTTAGAAAAATTCATAATCATGATGGGAAGGAACAAGCAAGAAACCATTGAATCACAAGAGGCAACAAAGGAAAGGTAGAGGGAGAACATGATTAGACTACATGAAATGAGAAAATTGGGAGGAGAAGGTACGCCATCTACACCAACTCAATTACATTGATAGAATGAATCAAATGCAAACCAAGAAGAAGTGTTAATCAATGATCAAATAAATGTACTTAATGCAAGACAAGAACATGCAACAATATTAACACCTCCTAGAATTATTCATAGAAAACCAAAGTATATAATTGACATTGATGAAAATATTTTGAAGCCAATGCCTGATAAAATTTCCCAATGCACTTGTCGAATAATGACTAATAAAATATGGAAAAATTATTTTGAGAGCTTAAATCAAACCGCAAGATGCCAATTAGTTGTTGAAATGATAATAAATATAAATTTTAGAGAGACAATAAAAATTATTGGCTTAAGATCATCTAAAATTGATGGTAAAAAAATTATAGTAAGAAATCTATTTGATGCGTATCAAGCAATTGGTTCAACATCACGCTCTAACGATGTAAATGTTACTCGACGTGTTCTTACGTCAACCATAATGAGTAACCAAACTAAAAAGTCTCATTTAATAAGCAAAAAAGATATGTCATTAAAGATAAGTAGAACAACAATACACCATGCCTTAGGGAGGCATGAGAAACTTAAGGATCCGTACAATAATTCTCTTTGGGGATTTTTGGGTAGACATCCATGAAAAGACAAAGTTTTTGTTGATCCATTAAGACAATTAATTTAAAAAATTTGGCATGACAATGCAAAAGGTTCACCCAATCAAAGAGATGTTAGAAGGAGAATCAGATCAAGAAATTGTGAGCCACATCCAAAGCACTTTTTGGATATGACTCAAACACATTGTTTCGAGAAATTCATCCAAACATATCCTTAGATACAAATTAGCCAAAGGTTTTTTGAAATGGAAAAACCCTTTTATGTTAAGATAAATCATGCATACACTACGTGTTATTGTAGAATGCATATTGAATTTTTCATGCATTATGATATATATCGTCATATATATTGTACTTTGTACACTAACAATGTTTTGTAGGAATATGGTATACAAGCACCTCCAAAGTCATCAAGAGAATTTATTTCAAGTGTATTATGTCAAAGAGATGATGACTACAACTTTTATAATATTATGTGTTTGAAAGGCTCATGTTCTACATGTGGTGGTTTGCAAAAGTTGCAAAAATGTACACATTTAGAGAATATACATGAAATTGGAAAGACACTAATCTCATGTGGAAAATACAAGTCGATCACATATGGGGTTAAATATGGAAAAGAGTTGAAGAGATGTGAGCTGGTGAGTCAAGATATACCTGTAGCATAGTTTATGAGTATTTTATAGGAGAAACTAGTTTATGACTACATAATGTTGTTGGCTTGATGATGATGATATAGTTGTAATAGGTTGCTTGATGAATTTATTTGTGTTGTAATTGATGGAAACCATGTTTTGTTTAGTCATCTAGGTCATCTAGACCAACCGGTATAGCCTAACCGGTAGTGGAATCAGTTAGACAATAAAATTGCTAAGTTGTCAACCGGTAAGTAGGAACAAAGCGATGATCAAGTGATCGATACAGACCATTGGTGAAGAGTTAGACATTACAGTTTTACAGGAGTGTTGGAGACAAGAACATGCACCTATGTTCCAAACCGTATCATTATATTCAGTGTATTGAGCAAGTTATGATGAAGTTTCCAGTCACAGTTAGGAAGAATAGAGAACCAATATAGAAAAGTTAGTTTGACTGGTAACCGATAGACTTATTGTTATGTTTTTAAGTTATGAATTGTTTTACCGAAAAGAGAAAAGTGTAATGAGCGGGAAAATGTAAAAGATGACTAGATTCAATGAACCTAGGGAATTGTTCCAAGGTTCTTAACCAACCTAACAGAGTTCTTTATAAGGAGATGTAAGTTGTATGATTTCATGGATCAAGAGTGAGAATATGGCCGAGCGGTTGAAGGAGAAGTTAGGGTTTGATGTTTAGTCGGTGATAAAAGTTGAGCAGAAGTGAATCTAATCAGGCACAGAGGTACTAACTTTAGATTAGTTGAACTTGATGTCTTCCTAGCAGTTGCAACAAGAAAATCCTCTAACAAGCTCACTCCTAATAGGGTGTGGTAGGATCCTAGCAAGTCCGAAGGTGAAATCCTCTAACCAGGTGACACATTAGATTGTGTTTATAAATCCCAGTAACATGGGTAGATTCTAACAAGGCTGGGTCCTAACAGGCCTTATTGTATAGCTCTTAACCAGACTAAAACACTCTTAACCAGGTGTGCCCTTAATAGGGTGGTTGTATGACCTTAACTGGTCAGATCTCTCTACTGCAGTTAGAAGATCCTTGTGGGTACTAATTCCCACTATGGTTTTTCCCACTTGGGTTTCCACATGAAAAATCATTGTGTTATGGTTTGCATGCTTTGTTGGACATTTGTTTCAGTAGCTAAGAGAAGAGAGTTGGCTGAGCAGTTGATGGAACTCAATGAAAAAAATTCATCTAAGGAAGCAACCATTGATGCCTTGTCTAATGTGGTGGAAATGGTGAACGATGAAAAGACAATTCGAAGGAGAGAGTTGGAATCCATTACCATCAGGATGAGCCAAAAGTTGGAAGCTAGGAGGACAATTAAAGACAAAATAAGAGATAAGGAGCATGAGATCTTTAAACTGAACCAGGAGATTGGTACCTTGCATGCACATCTTCATGAGGAAAAAGAGGAAAAAGAGGAAATACAAGCTGATCTAGACATGGCTATGTCTCTTAGAGAAAGTCTCACAAAGAAGAATGAGGATCTTACCAAGGAGTTGGCTGATGCAAATGAGTTACTAGCTAAATTCAACAAGAGCACCGTTATGCTTGATGAGCAGATTCAGACACAAAGGCAGAAAGGAGATACACATGGCTTGGGATACACAACCTTTGAACAAGGAGAGCCATCCAATACCAAGGACACCATTCATGAATCCAAATCTGCACCAAAGACCAAGAAGAACACCAGTAAGAGAACCTACAAACCAATATGTTTTAACTGTCATAAGGTAGGTCATACTGCAAATTTTTGTAGAAGTAGATCCATTAACTTTGATGGATATAGACCTAATGCATATAAGCCTAGTACTTTTGATGGATATTTCTTCAATTGCAACAAGTATGGGCATAAATTTGTTGAGTGCAGGTCAAGAGTGAACGATCAAAGATCTTACATGGATCAGAGGTCTAATGGTGAATGGGAGAGATCTTACAATGACCAGAGAAACCCTACTTGGTAGAGACCTTATATGAACCGATCTAGTCCATATGAAATGGAGAATAGATGGAATGTGACATGTTCAATCTATCACAACTATGGTCATGTGGCTATGAATTTTTGGAGAAGAAATGATAGAGGCAATGCTGGACCCTAGAGAGCATTTGGAATGGCATGTTTCCACTGTCACAAACTGAGACACATTGCAAGGCTTTGTAGAGCTAGAATGAACCAACTGGTTAATCAATCTGTTGATCGAAAAGGAAAGAAGGTAGATGTGGAAGAAACCAGAAGTGAGATGAATAAGATATGGAGGAAGAAAAGTGAGGAGAAACCATTAGAGGACTCCAATTCTTCACCTGGTGTGGAGAATTCATCACTAGAAAACTAAGCTATGTATGAAGCTTAGGGGGAGCATATTGTTAGATCCATTTTCAGAACCCCTAAATGGTGTGCGGTATGTCAAATCTACATGTTTTGATACAATATGATGTTGTGAAGTGATTTTTTAGATGTAACCGGTAAATTGGACGTGATATGTGAATCGATAGCAAGTTCTAGGGTTGAACAGTGATTAGGGTATGTTCAATCAGTTTAGCATTAAATGCAGCTGGCAAAACGCAAATAAAAATGGTGTTTTATAGTCTCATCTTTAACTTAGCATTTTCGAGAGCACATTTGGAGAGAAACAAAAACATAGAAGAGCATTTGATTGCTACTTTGGCAAAGTTGATAACAGATTGTGAAGATTTGTGGAAAAGTGAATCGGTGGAAGAGCTTTCAGATCGAAAACCCTAGTTGCAAAGAAGTCTAAAGGTATTTATCTGTGAATCCAGATTTGTGTTTGAGTTTTCACAATGGATACACCACATATTGTTTATACTACCAAAATACCTCGACCAAAATTTAAGAGACATCCTCAAAAGTCCATGGAGACAGATCTAGTTGGAGCCCTATCCAGCATGCCCTATAGAGTTTTGCATGTTGAGGACATTTGATCATATATCCATTGCAAACTAGAGGATTTAAGAACATTTTCCATCTTTGATCAATACTTAACACTGTGTGATAAACAAGGATTGATGAAGGATGAATTTAGAAGGGTATCCGATAAGGGTTTTCACCATGTTGTAAACTTTCTAGATGATTTTGAAGAAGATCACGTGAGATATGTTATGAGAAGGATCCACACTCAGTTTATGTGGCTAGATAAACCTCTAAAGATCACAAAAGAGGCTATCCATGTTGTCACCGGATTATGGGCCACCAGTGAAGTCCCTATTTTGAGAACAATCCCAAAGGATGATGTTATCCAACTAACAAAGTCAAAGTGGGATGGTCATGCCATAATGGTGAATGATATAGAAGATCCAGAAGTGAAGTTTTCATCCATGGTCATTGTCTATAGAGTATACCATTCGAGCCACATGAATAGCATTCCCGAAGCTACTATCCACACAACATACCAGATGTTAAAAGATAATTCTCATTATGACCGAGCAGAGGCCTTGAGAGTCCAACTGGTACTGAATCTTGAATCAATCAAGAAGGACAAGTGACAAAAGTTCAAGTTTGGCTAGGTTATTATTGGATTTTTTTTCTATTTCCAGAATTACTTTCCTAGTATAGGTGATATCCAATGGTTTGTGGATACACCGACAACCTTGCAAATTAGGAACAACATTAATATGTTTGGTAATGAGTTCACTATGACTATCTAGGGATACTTCAAGGAATTCCAAAAGAAAATACATGACAAAGAGAGAATACCAGAGCATGTGGTGAAAAGGTATGAAGACTCCATTTGTTTTATGGTTGATACTGACACTTGTCAGATGGAGGCTGCAAATCCAAGGAATTCATGGGTCATGCTTATTGGGTATGAGGTAGAAGAAGATATCTTGATTATTTATGCTGACTACCTCTTATCTAAACTGGTAGATCCAAGTGTACCTAGGTTTGGCACATTTAAAGACAATTCAATTAAGGTACATGCTGAATTGGCCAAACCAGTAGTGGCCAAAAAGACTAGGAGAGGAATTTGTTGTTGCACAAGGCTTCACAAAGGAGATGATTGATGAAGAAAGAAGTAGATTTGAAGCAAGGAAGGTAGGAACCTCTAGTGTCTCCATCAGTAGACAAACTAGGAGTGCAAATGTCAAGAAGGAGAAGCCCCCTCCTCCTCCAAAGATACAAATTGGGAGAAAAGCAAAGGAAGATAAGCCTTAAACACCTAAACTCTTAGAAGCTATAGGAAAAAAGAAAGAAATAACAAGGACAAAGAGTTTTTAAAGCTGTAATAGAGGAAGAGGCAGAGGAAACCGAATCAGAAGGTGGTAAGAAAGAATTAAGGGAAAGTGGCAAGAAGTCTAAAGTGGTTGGTTCACCCATTGTCAAATTAGTTAAGCCACAGATAACTAAACTTACTTCTCTTGGGAACTTGTCGATGAATATAAGGAAGTATGGTATATTTATTGGTGTACATAAGCACTATAACAATTTTGGTGAGGAAGAGAAAAAACATATTGAGGATTCAGTTGTTTGGTTTATGAATCATTATAGAAAAGCATTGATTGAATTACAAGGACAAATACCTGATTCTTCATATAGCAAATTGGAAGCTAGATGGCAGACTGCAATTAAGCAGGATAAAGAAATAATCGAGTATGTACTTATGCATTTGCAACTAGAGACCTCCAAGGAGGAAGTGCAGGAAATTCTTTTAAAGTCAAAACCATTATTTTGTACCAAAAGAGGTTAACAAGATTGCTTGTTAGTGAGTCCTAGTCTGACCAAGCAGAGACTAAAGAAATTTTGAAAAATATTTTAGGACTTGAAAAAGAGGAACCAAAGAAGATAGAATATTCTGAGGAAGAAGATCTCTTTGAAGCACTAGTAATTGAATGTGAACTACCAGATGTGTTTGAAATTGATCAGATATCAGATGAAGAACCAGAAGGTGGCACGACATCAGTTCCTACTATTGAAAAAGAACAACAAGTGATAGCAAAAATTATTCCAACTGGTAAAGATGAAGAGAAGACAAAGACACAAAAGAATGCAGAAATAGATGATGTGCAAACCACATAGCCACCGTTGAAGGAACAAGAGAAGCAGAAATAAGAAGCACAAGAGCAGAAAGTGACCCACCGGTCACTTATGCCAAAGAAAATCATTGATGATGATGAGGATGATGCTACAATGGCCATCTAAGGGCCAATAAATATGGATATGTTGAGTCCAACATAACTTATGGAGATTGCATCTGTAATGCAATCCAAGGCCAAGAAGAAGATAATGAGAACTCAGCGGAGAGAAGCTCAAATTGTACAGACTGCAGTTGACATATTTACCAGTCTATTACCAGAGACTAATACTGATAGTCTCACAACTCCCATTGAAAATTGGACCACTTGTTCACAACAACAGGGGAGAAAATGAAAAGTCTTGGAGAGGCTTCTCTACATAATGTAGAGAAAGAATATGAAAAGAAAAAAATTGAGATATCGATCAAGGCAATTGACAAAGACAAAGAAGGTCTTACTATGAATATGGATCAAATCAAAGAAGCCTTAAAGAATGGAGGTAAAATTCTTTCTACAATCTACAACTTTTCATTGTTCTTTGATGATCTTGGTAAGAGAAGAAAGGAAGCTCAATAGGAGCTAAAGAGTTTGAGTGAATCATTTGAAGCATTAAATGATTCAACAACAATTTTTGGTAGATATGTCATAGTGATACAACATAAGCTTAAGGAATATAAGAAAGAACATATTAAGAGGACTACATCATTTCAAGAGTTACAGACTCACCTAGTCCCCAAATTAGAAATCTTGCAGAGAGGATACTAAGAGAGAGAGGCATTTTGACTACACCTGAAATGAGTTCACTTGATGCTATGGAAGAGCTTGCATACCAGGTCCAAACACACATTAAGATTGCATCTACTCTTTTGGAGACATGGGAGAATGATTTGAAGGTCTTGAAGACTAATTTTGCTGATATTTTTCTCAAAATGTAATTGTAAACTTTTGAACTCTTATACATTTGGTAATTCAAATTTTGGTGTGTTGTATTCATTTATTTCAAATGTATTTGCTTACCTTTGTCATTGTTGTCAAAGGGGGAGTATTATAAGTCAGTCAAAATTTTGTAATATCATGTAATTGCTAAGGGGGAGTTTTGCATTATGTATTTGAGTTGAGTCATGATTGTTGTAATGTGACACTTAGACAAAAAATTTCCTAAGTGTTTCCATCAATGCCAAAGAGGGTGATTGTTGGCTTGATGATGATGATATAGTTGTAATAGGTTATTTGATGACTTTATTTATGTTTTCATTGATGGTAACCATATTGTTTTTAGTCATATAGGTCATCTAGACCAACTAGTATAGCCTAACTGGTAGTGGAACCAGTTAGACAACAAAACTGCTAAGTTGTTGTCAACTGGTCAGAAGGAACATAGCGATGATCAAGCGACCGATATAGATGATTGGTGAAGAGTTAGACGTTGCAGTTTTACAAAAGTGTTGTACATAGGAACATGCACCTATGTTCCAAACCACATCAATAGATTCATTGTATTGAGTGAGTTATGATGAATTTTCCAGTCATAGCTAGGAAGAATAGAGAACCGGTATAGCAGAGTTAGTTTGACCGGTAATCGATAAACTTATTGTTATGTTTTTAAGTTATAAATTGTTTTGACGACAAGAGAAAAGTGTAATGAGAGGGAAAATGTAAAAGGTGACTAGATTCAACGAACCTAGGGAATTGTTTTAAGGTTCTTAACCGACCTAATAGAGTTCTTTATAAGGAGATGTAAGTTGTATGATTTCATGGATCAAGAGTGAGAATTTGATCGAGTGGTTGAAGGAGAAGTTAGGGTTTGATGTTTAGTCAATGATAGAAGTTGAGAAGAAGAAGATCTCATCAAGCACAAAGATGCTAACTTTAGATTAGTTGAACTTGTTGTCCTCCTAATAGTTACAACAAGAAAATACTCTAACAAGGTCACTCCTAACAGAGTGTGGTAGGATCCTAGCAAGGTCCAAAGGTGAAATCCTCTAACCAGGTGACATATTAGCTTGTATTTGTAAATCCCATTAATGTGGGTAGCTCCTAACAAGGTTGAGTCCTAACAGGCCTTATTGTATAGCTCTTAACTGGGCTAAAACACTCTTAACTGAGTGTTCCCTTAACAGGGTGGTTGTATGACCTTAACCGATTAGATCTCTATATTGCAGTTAGAAGATCCCTATGGGTACTAATTCTCAACGTGGTTTTCCCATTTAGGTTTCCACGTGAAAAATCATTGTGTTATGGTTTGCATGCTTTGTTGGATGTTTGGTTATGTGGCTATATTTCTTGCATGCTTATTGATTTTCAAGTTGGTGAAAGTTGTTATAAGATTTATTAAGTCTTTGCTTGCACTGATTTACCCCCCCCCTCTCAGTGCCTTATAAGTTTATCAAATGCATACACATAGAGCGTGGTGGGTGGATGAGAAATTCAAGATATGTAAGGATACATTTCCTCTTGGTACCATCGTCGAGCTATTGTAGATTTTGTGGAGAATTATACAATACAACCTCATAATGAAGTGAAATCCCAATATTACCACTCTCAATAAGTAACTATTTTTGTACATATAGCATGCATGTATGCACATGATAGCATGGAGTAGGATAGAAATATAGTAAGAGAATATCTGGTGCAGGAGCATCTAGGCCTCATTTTTCATCCAAGTTTGATAGCAAGTTGGTTTTTATTAGTTTTAAATTGGAAAGTTGTCTAAGATGTTTTTGAAGTTGACCTAGGTTGTTTGGATGAGTTTTGAACTCATTGTGTGGTCATGTTTCCTGTTTTCATCTTTTTGCTCAAGGTTGCCAGTTTGGAGTTGCCTGGCAAAATATTGTCAAAAGTGAGTTTTTAGTGTGTTTTGGTTGTGAAAAATTTTTAGACATGTTTGGTGTTTGGTTTTTAGGTATGAATAATGTTTTTAGTTGATTTTTAGTTTTTGAGATCAACCTTGCATCATCTAGGCACCAATAGTTGTCATTTTAGACATGAAAGTGTCAACTTTGTGTGCTCTTGGACATGTACCTGTCCATACCGGAGGATAACGTATATGTGGAGGTATTTATTCTCTTGTTTGAACCATTGTAAGGGTTGAACATTTGAAGTTATGATGCATTTTGCAAACTTGCACTAATTTTTACCTTATTTTCCCTATGTCTTGACTCCATTTGAGAAGCAGTCCGTACACCTACTGTACGTGGTCGTACTATTTCTACATTTTCTAGTTCTTCTATGTTTCCTTAAGCTTTTCCCTTTGGTGGCATTGAATTTTATTAAGTTTTGAGTTTTGTGCAAAATTATCTAGTTTTGACAGTTTCACTGCCTTGTCTAGGAAATTGGCAAGGATGCTTGACCAACTTGGCTTCTTGAGGCCCTAAATGCTCATGGCTTCCCAAGAACCAGTTGGTCAAATTTTAAGATATGTACATACTTGTTTTGATTTCAAAATTGCAGGTGTAAGGAGTTTTGTGGCCATGAAGCCCTAGGCAAGTGTGCCATTTGGCTAGGGTCTTTGAAGAAATTTGATGCTTTGCTCTTCTATAGCAAGTGCATTTATTAGTTGGACAGACTTGCTTTGATGTTTAAGGTTGTATGTCAAGGAAAAGAAGCTTTATAAGCCATAAGGAGGATTATTTCATGTTTAGTTTGTGAAAATAATGTAAAAAACAGTGAGTCACTGTTTTAGAGTTAATTTCCTTTCACTTGCTTACTCTTCACCATGCATTGGAGCTTGTAAGGCATTGTACCTCCTTCTAATTGCTTTCTAAAAAGAACAAGGAGTTATTTTTGGTATTGTACATGGGTTGGAAATTTTCCAAGATCAATTGATGATCCTTGAGGCAAAGTTGTAATGCCTAGTTGGCTGTCACAGTCATCTATGACTGATTTTTGTATTTTTGTTGAAGTTGAATATGTAATCTCCCTCTTCAAAATGGCAGGTATGAAGTTAAACAAACAAATAAAGACAAAGAATTTTTAAAGAGCACCAATCAAACCTTTTGAAAAGAGTTTTGATAGTGAAAGTGCAGGTCTAAAGTGGAAAAAAAAACAGTGAAAAGAGAAAAGTGCAGTCATAAATGACTTGACAGTGAACAAATCTTTGTTTGTAATTGCTTAATGGATTTTGTGCAAGGATAATGTGATGTTTGTGTGTCTTTAATGATAGACATGTTCTCTTGTTTTGGAAATGTAATTGGTTTTCATACCCAAGATGTGTTTGTAGACAGCAAGAATGGAAAAGTTGTCATTGTTACATACCCCTCATGAGCAATTTTTGGAAATCTTGTTCTCTAACCTTGGAAAGGTAAAAAGTTGTCTTTTTGTGGCTTAAATAGCATGTAATAGGGTAGAACCAAGTTTTCATGGTTCATATTGAAGGTCTTAACTTGTTAGTCCATATTTGCCACCAAAACCCTTCCAAACCCTCCTTTTTGCACCCATTTTTGGGACAGTCATGGAGAAGGCTTAAGGGACCCTAAAACTTAGAAAATATTCAAGAATTCCCAAAAGGGTATCCATATATGTGATTATTTTAGTCTGGAAGTCCATCCTTGGAGCAGGGTGAACATAAAACCCCAAAAGGAGGGCCAATTCCTTGTAGCCCATTTTAGGCCTCAAAATTGGGTTTTTCTCAAATCGGGTACACAAAGGGAGGATGTAAGGTCTAAAACCCATCAAGTCCAGTTGAAATAAGTTAATATTGCATGCACTTAACACCTTGGGTGAGATAGCCTCCAAAACTTAGGTTGTAGCACTTGTAAGGACTTCTACACCTCAAAACGTAGAAGCCCAAAAGTCACCCATTGGGAGCAACACTTGACATAAATTTGTAAACAAACAAAAGGAGACCTTGTGTAGTTAGTGAGCTAGTCAGGGACAGAGAGAATGAATCCCAAATGAGAGATTAAGGTGTCAAACCACAAAGCCTAAAGCTATGGTTTTGAAGCCCTTGAGCAACCAAGGAGAGTTGGACTTAGGGAGGTGGATCAAGGAGAGTTGTTAGGTTGGTTATAAACGTCTTGCACTCTGATTTTGGTGACTACACCTTGAAACCAACAAGGACCTATCACTTAGTAACCATACAAGCCACTTGGGCAACCCACTTACATTACCTCCCTATCAATATCACTTCTACATAAGCAACGATTGTACTCATTTGACAAAGTTTGTGCAAGGATGCTTTCAACTCTACTATGAGAATTTAAGGGAAAGGAATATCAGATACAACCAACACATCATATGGTTAGATAAATGCACATCACAATTCAAGAATGGAAGGATGCTCTATTGGTTGAGTAGGATGCATATGAGGATTGGTGTACGACATTTTTGGAATTTTACTGAGGCTAGACATGGTAAGGGAGAGAATGATGGTATGGGTGCATGTGTAAAAGGAGCTCTTGCTAGAGAAGAACTATAGTACGAAGGTGGTGATAATTTAACAAATGCAACAACCATTGTGCAATGGTGTAACTCAAAAATGGGACCAGGTAATCAAGGTAATTCTACTGTTTCTATATATTTTTGGTTGATATGTGAATTTGATGTTGCAAGATATGTAGATTGTTGCATAGTTATAGGATCAAATGACTTGCACTCATTTAGAAGCTTAGATGCAAGCTCACCAATTTATTATACTAGACAAATGGTATGTTTTTTTCTCATCATGTATGGATTTAATGTGGGATGATTGTGAATCATATGAGTTTGTTGATGGATGGTCTTGTAGACCTTTAATTCCAACTGATACATATCAACTTCCCAAACCACTACAGTTGAACCAAATGCAAGTTTTCATGGATTTTGACCATGTATCTGACTTAGTGCAACCACGTACTGTTAAATGCTACTTAGTTATTTGAAAATTCTAACTCATTTTATTTCATTTTACACTATTTTTTGTACTAATTTATCATTCAATAAAATGCAAATCATATGTATGCAGTTATTGCTAATGAAAATACTGAAGAAGGGACAAATTAATTTTTGTGTCGCTGCATTGAGGTAAATTTTTTTTTGACAACCACAATCATTAATGGAGAGGGTATTGAGTACCCAACATGGTCCGTTGTTGTAATAGGAACATGAACTCTAAGGTAGCCTATGAAGGAATCTTATGTTTGGTTTTTTGAGGACTTTGACACGCACATGCATATTCTTCATTACTCTAACCTTATTGTTGTAGTAAATATTCAGTTGATTAACTATCGTGGTAGACTGCTCAACAAGAATTTATGTAAAGTTCATGAATCTGACCATGAGGCAATACTTGACACAATAAGGGTTAGAGTTGATCCACAAGGCTCATTATGTTGATTCTAGAAAAGGGTCGAGTGATCTAGAGGCCAAAATTTGTATATAGATGACCATGAGCTGATTTATATGTAATTAGAGGCCAATTTTTTTATATAGATGACAAGCATGAGCTGATTTATATGTAATTAGAGACCAACTTTTGTGTATAGATGACAGGCATGAGCTAATTGTATGTAATTAGAGGCCAAATTTTATGTATATACGACCATGAGTTAATTTGTATTTATTTAGAGGCCAAATCTTACATATAGACGATGGCCATGAGCCAATTTCTATGTAATCAAAGGCCAAATTTTGTATATAGATGACCATGAGCTGATTCATACCTATTTAAGGGACAAATTTTGTATACATAAACAACCAAATGATTATAAATGCATAAATGAAATTTTGTGATAAATTTTGTATCTATGATTCTACTTGACATTCATGCACTACACTTTTGTTAATGTGTAATTCATGCATTATTAAATTGTGAAAATGTGTAATTCATGCATTATTCTATCTTGCAACTTTGCATTGCATGCAACTGGCGATATTTGCATCAATAGAAAAATTATTGCCCTAAGAGAATAACTTCATTTCTTCAAAATATGAGATAGGTTATTGTAGAGGGGCCTAACATGACCCTGTGGGCTCAAACAAATCACTTGTATGTGGCCCGAATTCTGAGAAATAACTTGTCAAAGTTTGACAATTTTTTAAACTTAGGGCACTCAAGAGATGACATTGCGACAGTAGGGCGACAAATGTTCGAGTGGCCTATAGACCCAGCCAGGAACATGCCTAGCATACAAATGCCCACCTAGATATGTTCATACTGATGTTTTGTGGATACAACAAAGAAAACGAGATTCACCCTATCTTGCAACTTTGCATTGTAACTATTGACAACTTTTCACAACTATTGACACTTTTCACAAATTTTGACAACTATTGACAACTTTTGAAAATCATTGACGACTTTTCACAACTATTGACAACTTTTCAAAACTATTGACAACTTTTCACAACTATTGACAACTATTGACAACTGTTGACAACTTTTGATCTTAACGATCATAAATTTTGGTGAAGTTTCCCAAGGGAACTAAATTGAACACTAGGAATTTAGATAATACCAATTGTCTATGAAGTAACAGATCAAAAGTTAACATACAAATAGTAAAAGTGGAGGATGAAGGTAGAGCCATGCTCCAATAGTTGGAGTTCTCCTAAGCACATCACTTTGGATGTGCTTTTGGACACGCTTTTATGATAGGCCTTTACTAGAAATTGCATGAGTGGAAGCCATTTTTAAGTGATCCAAGAATTTCATTGTGATTGAGGCAAGGAGTTTTGTAGGGTTGATTGAATATTTTAGAAAGAAGGCAAGGAGTTTTGTAGGGTTGATTGAATATTTTAGAAAGCTTATCAAATCATATTCCACAATTGCAATGCTTTATATCATAGCAACAAAAAAGGTTTGTGGAAAAAATCGACAAATCAAAAGTATAAGATTTTTTGAAAAATAGGTAAAATAGACACAAACTATTTTTTTTTTTAAACTTAAGTTGATGCAGGAGCATCCTCGGTTCATTGAAATCTTGTATGAACTAAAAAAATTTCCTTTCTATTTGTAGTTTCAATTTTCCTTTCTGTGTGTCCCAGTTTTGGCTCACCAAATCTCGTGGAGTTGGATTCAACTTGAAGACTTGATCATCTTTCTTGCTTCTAGACCACATCGCTTTTGGATCATTTTCCGACAAGATATCGCTACTGGTTTCCATGCCAATTTTCTGTTACCAATTGTTCCTTTGTTACCGGTTGCCTGGACCTATTCTGGTGATCTACCAAAACCCATTCCGAATCTTGCGAAGCCTTGGGCATTGATTCCAATGTTCCTTGGTGTGTGGCTGACCTTTTCCCGCAATCTATGTTTCATCCTTTGGATTTTCTAGAGGAATCTCTTGGCGGAGGCCGACCTTGTTTATTTTTGCATATTAGGTCTTGTTCTTTAGGTTTTGATCCCTTTTTGGGCCGACTGGATCCTTTGGATCGATATATATATATATATATATATATATATATATATATATATATATATATATGTATGTATGTATGTATGTATTTACATATATCTATATATATATATGTATGTATGTATGTATGTATGTATATATATATGTATGCATGTATACATATATGTATGTATGTATATATATATATATATGTATGTATATATGTATATGATTACGCATTAGAATGGAATCAATGAGAATCAATCAGAGAATCAAGTAGCTATACTGTACGTAAAAGATAGATCATAAGATTCAAGGTCCCGGTTGTGACCTATTCTACCAGTCCTGTGAGTAGGTATGTTGTAACCTGGTTGTTACCAGTTGGATGTAATCGAATTTCATGCAATAACACAATCTGTTCTGCATTGCCTCCATCATATCTTTGTGTTTCGTTGTGTTTACTCTCGCTGACCGGTCTAGATTGATCTCTTTGAGGTCCCTCCTCATCGATGATTGCTTCATAAGTGTAGTTCCATAGCATAGATATATAGAGAGTAAATAAAATAGAGTTTAACCCATGAATTATAGAAAAGAGATTTTTGTTGTTTATATTCATATTGCTAATTACATAGGCAAATATCCATTTAACTTATTAAAAGAGTAGTCACCAAATACAACAAATAGTTGTCCAAGTCTAAAGATCAAATATTAGCTAAGTCTATGAAATAGTTGAGATCAAAATTTATCAAACAGACATCCAACTATTGTTAGGAATTTAGTAAAAGTGGAAGCCATTTTGAAGTAATCCAAGACTTTCATTGTGATTGAGGCAAGGAGTTTTCAAGGGGTAGTTCAGTATTTTAGAAATCTTATCAAATCATATTCCATAGTTGCAATGCTTTATATTCCTTGATGGCAATTGGTAAGACTTTTATATGGGGTAGAATTCAACAAAAGGTATTTGTTTAGTTGAAGTTAAAGATTATCTTCTATTGTTTCTACGGTTCAAAACGTAACCATTAGATTATTGAAATCAATATACATTCTTCATAACATAACATTTCTTAAAATGTTAATAGATTGTTCAAAGTATGAACATATGCACACAACAAACAAATTAGATCAAATATTATCTTTTATATATATATATCCAAATGTATAGACACACACATACACACACACACACATTTATATATATACATATGCATACATATATACATACATATACATACATATATACATACATATACATACATATATACATACATACATATATATATATATATATATATATATATATATATATATATATAGACACACACATACACACACACACACATTTATATATATACATATGCATGCATATATACATACATATACATACATATATACATACATACATACATACATATATATATATATATATATGTATGTATGTATGTATGTATGTATGTATGTATGTATGTATGTATATATATCTACATATATCCAAATGTAGAATAAAAGTTTTACAAAATTGTGAAATATGTGCCAACTCAACAAAATGTACAAAAAATGGCATATGTGCCAACTCAATAAAATGTACAAAAATGACATATGTGCCAAATCAATACAAGTTTTACTAAACAATGGCATAGATGCAATCTCAAGATAGATATATAGTAACCACAACCAATGGTATATAACTCTAAAAAATACTATAGTTGTAGCAGATCATCAAAATTGAGCCTCTTTCAAGTAGTGTGTGGCTCTCTAGATGCCTACAAAACAAGTTAGATTCATTATGTCAATAATAATTTACAGTTGTCAAATTAACATCAAAATAACTATAGTTTACTATTATTTATCTACAATTGAATTTTTCATTACCTCATGTTATAGTTGTTTTGCTTAAATTTGTTCAACAAATGATGGCCCCCTTTGACCCCTTTGACTAATATGAGTCTTATGAAATCACCTAGGTAGAGGATTCGTGTTATGCTAAAATGGCGAAGGTGTCTACACCGGTTAAGATACAATTGATACAAGTCAATATAAACTATAAATATATATCTACTTCTATTTAAAGAAATATTTATAATATAGAATAAATGTGTACCAGAGGCTCTAATGGTTCTCTTGTTGTTCTAGGAGGGTTCATCACTGGTGAAATAGGCATCGATGTTCTCTGTATGTAAAATGATAATATTGTAATACAATGAATGCACATGTGCATATAATCATGAAATTGAGAAAATTTAAAAAACAGATACCTCCTGCATCTCTTCTTCCAATACATCATCA
Organism: Cryptomeria japonica; assembly: GCF_030272615.1. NCBI lineage: Eukaryota > Viridiplantae > Streptophyta > Pinopsida > Cupressales > Cupressaceae > Cryptomeria > Cryptomeria japonica. Next base: position 384,345,951 of record NC_081407.1, read on the forward strand.
GGTGAATTCACCATTGATGTAATCGATCCTAGTCGTCGTTGTACATGTACAAGACAAAAGATGTTAGACTTGATCAATCTAGATGAACATGTACATAATCATAATAATTTGGAAAAAAAATCTAAATCAAGCTACAATAACACATGTAAGCTCTTAAAAATGTTGTATTTTGATTAAAATTGTGCTCAATTATCTTTTTATGCTTAGGGGTCTTCGAGTATGTCCTTTGCAAAGGAGAAATATCATCCATAGGTGACATACCCTAAAAGAGTAACATAATTAATATACACAAACATATAATGCTATCATAAAGTTAACTAATTAAAATTTGAATGAGATGCATATTCAATAAAAACTATAAACAAGCTAGTTGGCATTGTGTTGTCTTTGATGTCAATCGGTATAGGATGCCTATCGGTATAAGAGATGTATGTGCAACACTGTCACAAATGAGTACATGATGAGATATCTTCGATATCACCTTATGTTGCAAAACACCAGTAAGGTAAGGGAGATATTGTCATTCAGATGAATGACCACTGGAGTCATCGGTACTAAAGTTAGTGTTTTCACTTGTGTGGATGAAATGGATAGGTTATTGGTACAATGTATCACCGGTAAGGATAATATGTCAACTGGTGAGTGATGTGTTGACAGTGAGTGGTTGCCAATCAAAAAGCCTATGACTTGTGTACAAGCAGGATGAGCAAGGTGCTTGAGATGTTGATTGTGATGAAGAGGCAAAATGTTACCTAAATCACATCAACATAAGAGAAGAAGGATGCACAGGTCACCAGTATGTTGTGTGGTTGCAAAGAAATAGGCTCACACCGGACCTACTGGTGAATAGAAGGAATACCTCAAGTGCATGAGATCAAGGATATGCTCCAGACTGACAGAGTAGGCATGTTGAGTTGCCAGTACAAATGAAGGGTGATGGGTTTGTCACTTTGACAAACTGATTGAGACATGGTTCAAGCTAATCAGGGAGAAGGCAAGGTTGAGAAGATGCAGACAGAGGAAAATGGCCGAATTGAATATGGATTTTGTTGAAGGATGATGACATGGTGTCATCAAGAGTGTTTAGCGGTATGTAAGTCCACTAGTAATATGGACAAGGTATAGAAGAAGAAGAATTCCCATCTAATGAAGATGTGCATAAGGTAGGTTAGAAAGAGTGATGACTTGTTGAGTGTTCCACCTGAAGAGAAGCAAAGTGCAAGGTTGATGACAGACTGGTTTGAAGGTTTAACCGATAGGGTTATTAATTCGATAGATGAACCTGGTAACAGAGTTGGTTGGTGATCCCATTCATACTGACATAGTTGTTCAAGTAGAGGTGGATGCCGATATGGATGCCACGTGGAGATAAAGTGGCAAGCTTGCACAGGTTGGTGAAGTGTCATCTCAGTGAGGTAGATGGTAGTTGGTTGATATTAAATATTGACTGCGAGGCTCGAGGAAGAAATGCAGAAGATTGTGGCTCGAGATGAAGAAAACAACAGAAATCCAGAAAGGATTGATCTTGCAGATTGAAGGAGAAGTTTATTGAGTGGATCAAGGACGATCTAATCTTTGTGCTCTCTTGTCAAAGGAAACAACTAAGATATTTATGGAGTTTGATAGATGTAGGTCGAGATACAAGGCTATGTTTGCTAAGTTTAGAAAATGTGTATTGGAAGGCACGTTAATGGTGGTGATGTGCAAACAGCTGTCTTGGAGATCAGATCGAATGAGATTTAATTGCATTTGGTTTGCCTCAAGGTTGATGAGGAAACCCTAACTACCTAGAATTTGAATTAGCTTTTGGTGGGAAAACGAGGCTATATGTATGCAAGCCAAAGACATTATTAAGTGCTATTGAAGGAGAGAGTATTGCCACTGAATGAAGGAGTGTTGTTGCATGTGAGAAGAAATCAGTCAAGTGCTCATCAAGAAGAAATAGAACAGACTGAGTGTGAGGGAGAACCAGTTTGAAGTGTTCAACTGACAACAGTGAGAGAACCGGTAGTGTCCATATTGGAAGAGAAGAAGTGAAGGTAACTACAGAGAAGGAAAAGATAGAACTGACAAAGTGTAGTACCGGTAAAGAGCAGCAGAGCAATGGAGAGAAGAGGAAACCAGAAGAGAGAAACAAAAGAAAGATAATTGACAGAGAACTGGACAAGAGATCTAGCAGAGAGATTTGAAGAAGAGTTACAAAATTTATTTATAACAAGAAGATAAATTTGGCATCAAAATATGTTTTTGTATTCACTGAGTTGTAGCTCGGTGCAGGGGTTGTATCTCCTTGGGTTTGTGCCCTAAATTAGGGGTTGGTACCCTAAAATAAGGGGTTGGTGCTCCTTGGGTTGGTTCCCTAAACATTGTAATCAGAGATTGATTGTGAGACTGGATTGGAGCAGTAGACTCCAACAACATTTCTGACCGAGGTTTTTCCCATGTTGGGTTTTCTTCGTATATGCTAGTGTTATGAGATGTCCCTTTGTGTGTGATTGTATTTGTGTTGGTCTCCCCACTAACCGATAAGTCTATATTGAGTTAAATCTAATAATCGATATGCTCACATAGGATAGTTAAAGGGAAAAGTTTGATAAGCGTAATTCACCCCCCTCTCAGTGGTGCATTGTGTCTAACAATTGGTATCAGAGCCTAAGTTCCCAATCAGACAAGATTTCTCCAACTTGGGTAGATTATGTCTTAAGGATACAATGGTTTGTTTAGTGTCAATCCCTACTCCAGTTTTTCATGGTTCAAACTATTCTATTTGGAGTTGTAGAATGGAAGTCTGCCTATCATCTCTAGGGTTTAATGTGTGGATGTCTGTTGTAAATGGCTTCCCTAGGAAAGTCAGTCTTCCCACCGATTCTGATGCAGAAAGAGGAAACTAGTGCAGTGAGGCAGCAATGAAGGCTATACTCCATGGGTTAACAAATAATGTCTCCTCACAGGTGGACAAATGCAGATCGGTAAAAAACTTATGGGAGAGTTTGAAGAAGCTCTATGGAAATGAACCCACTACTGCAAGACTGACTTGTGATGATATGATGAGAAATGCATCTCATTTATTTGTAGATGATAAAGGTAGATCTACTAGCAGCCACAACATTGACGAAGAAGGAACCCACCTCTTCATGGTTCAAGAATCAGAAGATGAAAGGCACATATCTGAGAATGATCATGCAGATCATTCCTACTAGCGAGATGTGTTTGACAGTGATAGTGAAGGTGAAAAATAAGATGAAGCAAAAGTTTATCTTGAAGGAGAGCTTGTAAATGCACTTGAAGAACTTAGAAGAGTAAGAAATGAGTACAAGCTATTCAAGAATGCTGCTATAATGGAGTAGAACTAGTTGGTAAAATGCCTTGAAGAATTTGAGAAATGCTTCTTAGAGTTGAAGTCTCAAGAAGAAGGCACCAAGGAGTGCCGGTGTGAAGATCTACCATCTAGGCTAAAAGTAAAAAATGAAGAATATCAACAGTTGTTTGGAGAAATGAAGGTTCTCCAAAATGACCTTGAGAAATGTCAAGATGAGCTCAGGGTAAGAATCTGGTTTGATAGTAGCAGTATTGCCAAGGACACTGAAGGTTTAGGCAGTGGTGCTGGTGAATACTCAACCAACAAGAATTCCCCCCACAATGACATTCTATTTGTCTCCTCAAATGGAGAAAACAAGGGACAAATCTTCACAGTCAGAAATGCTCCTTGGAAGAAGGTTGACCTAACCACAACTGGTGAAGACTGGTGTTGCAAGAAGGAGGAGCAATGCATATCCCAAAGGAAAAGGGAAAATGGGAGAAGACAACTTCACTGGAAGGAAGAACATGAGAAGACAACAAGGAAGACATCCTACCAGTAGAAGACAAAGAAACGCTACCGCCCACATGTCAAGACAACTGTGGAAGATGAAATGACCAAATAGAGGAAATGCAAAGAATGGACAATCGAGGATCCATCCTCAAAGAAGGAGAAATGGAGATGCCAGACCGGTAAGATCTCCCCATGTATGGCAGAATAGATTTGTAAGTAATAAATCTTCCTTCTTTGGTTATTGCTTTGCATGTAATGGTCATGGCCATAGGGAAGAAGAATGTAGAAAGAGATCTAGAAGGAATAATATAGGATCTCATAGACATTATGCATATCAACAAAATGTATCCAGGGGTAGATACATGCATGTCCCCTCTCCTAGTCGTGAAAATATTATGTGTTATAATTACAATAGAATTGGCCATAGAGAATTTGAATGCAGGAAGAGGAATTTGCAGTCATATAGAGGCCAATATAGTAGCTATTCTCAACAGAGAAACGGATCCAGATCATATGGAAGTCAGAGACCTGCATGGAGTCAAAGGAGAAATGTCCCTGTAGGAGCAAGAGGTCCACTAGTTTCGGTTGCTAGTCACAACAACATGACCAAAAGAAGATGGTCAAACCGACATGCTAAGAGATTCTCTTATCATGAAGTAGAGATGGATGTTGTGTGCTACTATATCACCACCTCTGGTTGTGATGCAGAGTCCATAAATGAAAGGACCCATTAGAAGAAGGTGGTAAGACTTGCTCCCATGACTGAAAATAGGAAGAAAAATGAGACCAAGCAGGTATGGAGGAAGAAGATCATGGATCGACACTGTGCATTCAATGGATAGGTGATATCTCCTAAGGCTTAAAGGAGATGCAAGACCTCAGGAGGAGCAGTACACTAAACTTATCATTCACCCCCTCAATGAAGAAGGACACTTGGAAGAACAAGACACTGCCGATATGAAGGATGGAAATGAGAAGATAAGTGTGTAATGGTTGCCTTAGCTACACACCTACAAATCAAAGTTGGATCACTACTACTATGTCAATGGATGGAGATTATCAATTGGAATCGGATGCAAGGTGACACAAAATGTCAGGATCTATAAGGAGGTCCTATGGTAGTGATGATGGACTGGTATAGGAAACTGGTATGTGTAGGATGTTACCAGCATGAATGCTAATAGGTACTTGTAGGTTATGTAAGACAATGAGGCTGGAGATCATTGCATTATCCCTGGTAGCATGGAATGTGGGGTTTATGTCTCAGGTGGTGTTTTTAAAGACCTGAAAGATATATGATGGCCCAGTTGTTGTTCATGCAGGCATGCATGTTTTTGGGCTAACCAGTTTGAGTCTTGGCATGATGATGAAATAGTATGGCATTGTGTATATCCAGGATCATGTCATAGGTTGTGGTTGATATAATGGAGCTGAAAGATCATCAGATGACCACACTTTCATAGCTCAACCAGTATATGGAGATGATTGGTGCCCCGACATTAGACCTGACAGGCATTGTGGACCTAACAATGTATAGCTCAGAGGGAGTTCAAGTGCTTATGATATAGAGCTGACATGCTTGAACTTTTAAGGATACTAACTGCCCAAACTGCAAATGATGTAAATTGCAATAGGAATATCCAAGAGAATTTCATGGTTAAGGGTATCTACTTGTCATTTGGTTGGTTGTATTCATAGTACAATCACATTTGATTCTAAAGAAATTTGGGATCAAACGGAAAGTGATGCAGTTTGACCAACAAGTAAATAGTATTCATTGAGACACTCGTTTGCAATTGAGTGCTTTAACAGATAAGTATCAAAATTGTATTCTCAATTGGTGTCAGTTGATGGTTGAATCTTACATCTCAAGTGTTGTGACTTGAGAAGATGTAACAAGTGGTATCAAAGGAGGAGATACATCCAGTAAAGAAAAAGGGGAGAAAAATTTATGTCAGTAACAGGAAAATACAAGGAGGAATGATATCCTGGCAGTGCCCTTTGCCATTGTTGTGAAAGGGGGAGAAATTTTCTGTAGTATACCGCATACTACATGTGTAAGAATCCATGGATTATACGAAGGGGGAGAGTTGGATCGCACAAAGGATGAGAGAGACTATGTAGTATGCCAGATACTACATGAGTTGACATAAATGCCAAAGGAGGAGATTGTTGGCATTGTGTTGCCATTGATGTCAATTGGTATAGGATGCCTACCGGTATAAGAGATGTATGTGCAACACTATCATGAATGAGTACAGGATGAGATATCTTCAATATCACCTTGTGTTGCAGAACACTGGTAAGGTAAGGGAGAGAATGTCATTTAAATTAATGTCCACTAGAGTCACCAGTACACAAGTTAGTGTTTTGACTTATGTGGACGAAATGGACAGGTTACTAGTACAATGTATGACCGGTAAGGAGAATATGTCAACTGGTGAGTGATGTGTTGACAGTGAGTGGTTGCCAACTGGCAAGCCTATGACTTGTGTACAAGTAGGATGAGAAAGGTGCTTTAGCTATTGATTATGATGAAGAGGCATAATATTACTTGAATCACATCAACATAGGAGAATAAGGATGTATAGGTCACCGGTATGCTATGTGGTTGTAGAACAAAAGACTCACACCGGACCTACCGGTGAATCAAAGGAATGCCTCAAGTGCATGAGATCAGGGATATGCACTGGATTGACAAAGAAGACATGTTGAGTTGCTGGTACAAATGAAGGGTGACGGGTTTGTCACTTTGACAAACCGGTTGAGACATAGTCCGAGCTGAGTAGGGAGAAGGTAAGGCTGAGCAGATGCAGACAGAGGAAAATGGCCGGATTGAAGATGGATTCCATTGAAGGATGATGACATGGTGTCATCAAGAGTGTTTACCGGTATGTAAGTCCACCGGTAATATGGACAAGTTGTAGATACAGAAGACTTTCCATCTAATGAAGATGTGCATAAGGTAGGTTAGCAAAATTGCTGACTGGTTGAGTGTTCCACTGGAAGAGAAGTAGAGTGCAAGGTTGATGACAGACCGATTTGAGGGTTTAACAGACAGGGTTAGTAAGCGAGTAGATGAAACCGATAATAGAGTTGGTCGGTGATTCCATTCATACTGACACAGTTGTTCAAGGAGAGGTGGATGCCAACATGGATGCCACATGGAGATAAAGTGGAAAGCTTGTAGAGGTAGGTGAAGTGTCATGTTGGTGAGGTAGCTTGCAGTTGGTTGACATTAAATATTGATTGCGAGGCTCGAGGAAGAAATGCAGAAGATTGGGGCTCGAGATGAAGAAAACAATAGAAATCTATAAAGGACTGATCTTGTAGATGGTAGCAGATTGAAGGAGAAGTTTGTTGAGTGGATCAAGGAAGGATGATCTGATATTTGTGCTTGCTTTTCAAAAGAAATAACTGAGATATTATGGCGTTTGATAGATGCAGGTCGAGATACAAGGCCGTGTTTGCTAAGTTTAGAAAATGCGTATTGGAAGGCACTTTAATGGTGGTGATGTACAAACAAATATCTTGGAGATCAGATTGAATGAGATTTGATTGGATTTGGTTTGCCTCGAGGTTGATCAAAAAACCCTAACCGCCTCAAATTTGAATTGGCTTTTGGCGAGAAAAATAGGCTATATGTATGCAAGCCAAAGATATTATTAAGTATTGTTGAAGGAGAGAGTATTGCCATTGGATGAAGAGTGCTCCTGCATGTGAGAAGAAATCAGTCAAGTGCTCATCAAGAAGAAATAGAACAGACTAAGTGTGAGGGAGAACCAGGTTGAAGTGTTCAACTATTAGCAGTGAGAGAACTGGTAGTGTCCATACTAACAGGAAAGAAGTGAAGGTAACTGTAGAGAAGACAGGCATAGAACTGACAGAGTGTAGTACCAGTAAAGAGAAGCAGAGCAGTGGAGAGAAGAGGAAACCAAAAGAGAGAGCCGACATAGAATTGGACAAGAGATCCGACAGAGAGATTTAAAAAAGAGAAACAAAATTCATTTGTAACAAGAAGATAACTTTGGTATCAAAATATGTTTTTGTATTCATTGAGTTGTAGCTCAGTGCAGGGGTTGTAGCTCCTTGGGAAGATGCCCTAAATCAGGGGTTGGTGCTCCTTGGGTTGGTGCCCTAAACATTGTAATCAAAGATTGATTGTGAGACTAGATTGGAGCAGTAGACTCCAACAACATTTCTCACTGAGGTTTTTCCCATCTTAGGTTTTCCTCATATATGCTGGTGTTATGAGATGCCCCTTTGTGTGTGATTTCATTTGTGTTGGTCTCCCCACTAACCGACAAGTTTGTATTAATTTAAATCTGATAACTGATATGCTCACATAGGATAGTTAAAGGGAAAAGTTTGAGAACCACTGATTCACCCCCCTCTCAGTGATGCATTGTGTCTAACAATGTGTACAAAGAAGATTACTGTATAACTCTCTAGGCTAAATGAAATGGTCGTAGTTGTGGCATCATGAACCTATGAAAGTTGGTCCACAGTCAACACCTGTCAAATATTAGACAGATAAGATGAATTATAAAACATTAATTTGAAATCAAGATATTATTCTATTTTGACATGAATTGCAATTTTTTTTACCTCTGATGATGATATAGGTGCAAGAGTTGTGATAGGTGTGGTGGATGACATACCCAAATTTGGTATATCCTAAAATGCATTATGTTTTCATTAGTTTAATTTGAACTATAATTAAATATCTATTTACACTTGAAAATTTAAAGTATTTACTAAATGAAACATTATAAATTCAAATCAACATACTTGACTACCAAAGACCAGTTGCACGAGGTGATTTGTGAGAACCACATCATCTGGACCACAAACCTCACAACTAGCCCTACAACGTGTGCACTGATGGGAGCTCGAACCATCTGCACATGCATTGTCATCTACCCCATAGCATACCTCAAAGTAGGTGATGCACTGATAACTGTTGGGCATGCTACCAGTAAGTGGTATAGCTACAACACCATCATCTGTTGATGCACCATCATGGGCTCCTGTAACATCATCTAGGCCAAGAGGATGTGACAACCATATCCCATGCTTGATAATGTTGTCGGTTAGTGATGCAAGTTATTGAAGAGTTTCCATCTCCATAGACTCCTTCAAGGCTACAAGGATTGTCACATGCACCAAGGGTTTCAGAGCATGTGGAACCTGATTCTGAACATTCTATACACATCGAGCCTCTGGCCTATCTTGGGCAGAGCCTCCACCTCTCCCCTGGAACTCCCTCATATCAAAATAATTAGGGATCTCATTTAGGATGAACTCATAGTATAGATTCCTCAAAAAATATAATGGCACCTCAAAGTTATTGCAAGGAGGTTGGTCAAAGACCATCCACCACCTATCCCAAAATTGTGTCTTCATGGCAATGTGATTAAACCAATGTATAGGAAACTTCTTTGAATTAAGAGGTAGGGTCTCCTCGGTTTAGGGATCAGTGAAGAAAAGCACATATTTGTGCTTTTCTTATTTCTTTGTTCTTTACAACATCATATGAGAGACCTTGTGCATAAAAGTTTTGACATGAGTTTCTATATGCATCCCATTCAGTGACTTGTTTTGAAACTTTGTTGACACTATCCACCATTATTTCTAGGGCTTGGGCAAGGTCTGCATGGTGCTACTATTTTGATGCTTTCAATTAGCCACAAGGTTGGTAATTGTAACCCTATTTTGTGCTAAACGACCTAGTAAATCCTCTTGTGTAGTTTGGGAAGGGGTCACCAAAGGATTAGGAGGATTACAAGGCATATTTTGTTGATGGGGAATGTTCTCTTGAGGGGGGTTGTTTTGTTGAGCATCTGATATAAAATTTATAAAATAAAATAAAATAAATCAAAAATTACAAAACTATAGTGAAATTCGAGATAGGAAACAAAAAATACATAAATAAATTGTAATCTCATCTCTCAGATGGCATGGCATTCATTTTTTGCCAATAGGTCTCAAATCACATTCATGTTTTGGGCACTATGCTTTTCTCACCATGGCTTTTTCAATTGGGTCGCAGGTAGAATGAACCCAGTTAGGCCAAAAAAAAATCATCAGAATAATGCGTACACGTTACTATTACGTTTAGTAACGCACACACGATGTTTTTAAAAACACCGTGTGCATGTTACTAAACCTAATAGTACCACGTATGTGGTGCTTTGTTTCACAATTTCCTACATGTAACGCATACAGGTTATTTGAAAAAAAAAACCGGTACACGCTACATTGATTTTTATTTATTTTTGGATGGCGTCCAATTTTTTGTTCACCATCTTGGTGCACTTACCCATTATTGACACCACAATTCACAACCACCTTTGCACATTCTACAACAAGAACATCAACCATCTACATACTCATTTGAACCCATCATATTAGTACTCGAGATATCATTCTACACCATCTAGTAAGACTATCATCAATGCATCAACATGTACTTGACAAGCATCTATCTAATAGTCATAGCATATTGAAAACGAACCCATACAAGTTTAGAGTTGACAACAATGAACATACTTAGTTCGCGTGTTTTAATTTTTCTATCATTCAAATTTGTTTTTGAGTAAACATAAACATAGTCACAACATATATACCTTATCACAATTAGGTAAGTGTTCATTTACTACACTATTATCTTTGTCTTTTATTTTCATAATAAAGAAATTATACATTTTAATGCTCAAACTTCTTATCATATGTAAATATGAATCATTTTTTATTTTTATTTAACAAATATTATAATTCATATAGTATATGATGACGAATCATTTTTGTTGTTCTTTGATAGAAATTATCATCCTTCTTTGACTACCCCTTCCTCATACATATCTCTTATATGAACCCTCATCTAGACCTATACATGTGTTTTCCTTCCTATTCATTATTTCATTACCCTTCCTTCCCCATTGTCATCCACCCCACATGATGTCCACTCTAAATGTCTCATAATGATTACTACCATTTTTATAATAAACTCCTATTAGATGATGCTACGTTTGTCACTCACCAAGATTAAACCCATATTTCATCAATGTTACACATTGCAATCAAGGCACAAAGGAGAAGGACATGGATTTTAACTTCTATCAACAATACGTTTTCTCAAAAATATCCTAATTTTTTTCTTGACTCTAATATCAAGAGGGTATTTATTAGGAGTATTTTCCTATATTTTGTGAAAATTTGTTCAATTGAGAAAGTTTTAGTCTTGATTATGTTTTGCATCTAATTAACAATGTACTAATTCCCTTCAATCTTCCCACAAATTTTTGGTTCACTTAGTTCATTCCCAATTGAAGATATTTTGAATACTAATGATCTTGCTTCTTATAAATGTGTATGCCTTGTTCTTGTCATATCCCTACAACACAATTTTGTATAACATGTTTTTAAAGCTACTGCAAAAGTCTAACCCATTATCAAAATGTGCATCTTGACATAAACTTCTAATTCACTTAAATTCACCCTCAATCATACCATGCTTATGTAGGCACCATATAGTCCTATGAAATTTTAGAACTCATCCAAACCAAACTATTTTAAATGTTAAACTTATGGTTCAATTAGTTTTACCCTCAACTCAATATACATTCAATAGAGTTTAATAATTTGTGGGAATATCACTACCTACCATACCTTCTCTATAGCATTATGGCTAATTATTAGATCACTTATTATTTCTTTTTTTGTATTTCTTTAACCTTATTATGATGTCATCTTCCTCTTGCATAACTTCTACTCACTACCAAATTGAACCATTCTCTCTCTCTCTCTCTCTCTCTCTCTCTCTCTCTCTCTCTCTCTCTCTCTCTCTCTCTCTCTCTCTCTCTCCATAATTATTTTTTGATAATAAATGCCTATTTCACCAAAACTGACCATTATTTGTCTCTCCTCTAAAGTAGCCTACCTAATAATGTCACCTAATTCTAAATCTCTTCCCTCACATACTTCTTATAGACATCACCATCACCCAACTTGAGGGGCTATAGATATTACAAGGTAGAAAATATTTAAGTCAACATTAGATTACACATTAGTTACATTGATTTTATACATTACAATCAAGGTATAAAAGATAAGGTAATAGATTTTATCTTCCATTGAAAATTCACTTACATAGATCTCCTAACATCTTCTCAACTCTAATTTTGAAAGGGTATTTATTAGCAATATTTTTCCAAAGATTAATAATGGTAATTGTCTCAATTTTCCTCTTCAGGGGGTGTTCAGATGGGGGTTGGTCAAGTCATGCACAACAAATGCATACATCCTTTGTGGAAGATAAATTGGGAGGATTGTTGGACCCCTTCTCCTAATGGAGTTTTAAAAATTAACACCGATGGCTTGTGTCATGGGAATCCTGGTCATGCTAGTATAGGTGGAGTTGGGTATGATAGCTCTAGAGATATTCAATTTATTTTTTCAGTTAATAAGGGTTGTTATACTAATAACTTTATGGAGGCTTTGGCCATTTTGTATGTCGTGGAACGTAGTTGTGTTTTGGGTTGGAATAGGATCATTTGTGAGTTGGATTCCCAAGTGGTGGTGACTTTGTTGAATGGCAAGCGACTTGATGATGTTGGATGGCACTTAGATTTGGTTATTAGATAAATTCTTCAGTTGTGCAGTTCTTTGGAATTTGTTACTTTTCATCACATTCCTAGGGTGGAATGGAGTTGTGGATTGTTTGGCCAAATGGGATTCTAACCAATTGCAAGGCTAGAATATTGTGGATAGGGGACAATTACATCCATATTTGTCTCATATGTTGGACCACTTAATGGAAAATGATAGAGTTGTGCAATGCTTTCTGGGCGTTTGGCCCTTCTTGCTTTGTACCTCCTTTTTGTTTTAATAAATTTTTACCCCTCTTTTAGCTAAAAGAATGACCATGGCTAATGACCATTCTTTTCAACCTTAGGAGGGGGGCAAATTCAACCCCTTCTAAATAAAAACAATGGTATTAAATAATAAATCAGTTTACATTTCAATTTACTCGATAAACATTGTCTCAATACAAATTACATTTATTGATGTCATCAATTTCACCAATCAATTCAAAATGCAATAAATTCTCCATTTTTAGATATTAAATATTGCATTATCTAGTAAATTGATTCAATTTACAATTTATATTTACATCAATTTTAGCAATTAATTAAAAAATACAACAATTTATCTAGTTTTAGATATTAATATTACATTTAGTAACCCATTAAATATTTGAAACATTTTTTCTAAAATTTTGTATATTACATTCATTACTTGACTTCTACAACTACTTGTATGAGCTTGCAAACATTTCTTAACAATGGCGCAGCCTGTCAAAACACTCAACATCAACTATGGTTTAAATTTAGATTAATTTTCTGGAAAATAAAATAGAAAGCGATTAGATATACTATTATTAACATAAAATTGACATAAAAAGATAAATAACTTTAGTGAAAATATATGAACACTTACACAATGTTACAAAATCTTTTAAATATACCAAAACTTTCAAATAGAACAAAAACATGACCATAAATCTGCCTTACTTTGTTATACAAATATACAAAATGACAGCCTAGACAAAATATGTTCTAATACAAAAAAAATTTAACATATATTTATTAATTTTTAACCAACAAATGAAACTCTAAAACATCACTTCTCTGTATCACTGTCATACAGCCATATTAATTTTCTTTACATTTATCTATATTTGGAATAGGGAATCCATCCATAACTAAAGAATGCAAGTGCATGCTTCCCAGTAACAATTTAAATGTTTGAGTTCACTGTTTGAATGTTCTTAGTTGGAGAAAAAACAGGATGTTCTCAACTGGAGGAAAATACCTACTTTTGAAATCAAATTTTGTCAATGCTCTAGGCTCACCTTCTGTGTGCTTACATTTGGCATTCTTGTAGAGATTCTATCAAATTTAGTTCGTTATAAAACTACGTATCTCTTTGTCCATTGGAAGAACAACCAAGATAGCACAGGCTAACAAAACATAGGTTATAATTGCAAACCCAACTGCCACCCTTGAAATTTTGCATATACGTCTACCTACAACTACACTCCCCACAAAGACACTATTTCCAAAGATATGCAAGAAGGAAAATTAGCAAAATAAGGTAGCCAATGTTAAGACATTATAATGAGAGTAGCTTAAAAAGAGAGATTATAAGTATAAATTCATGATCACATGACAATTTGGATAGTGCATAGTAAAAATAGTGAAGATGTTGGTATACAAAATAATGTAGAGGTCACAGCCTTTCTTAGGACAAAGATAAGAGGGGTTAGTGTAATGTTGAAGAGCTAGGGAAAAAAGACACAAGTTGATAAAGATCAACCTAGAGATTTAGAAGACAACTTTCTTTACCATAGCAGTCATGGCACTAAGTTCAAATGCCAAATAGAACTAACTATAGAGAAGATTGATTCATGAGAAATAAGTCAGACCTTGACCATGTAAGCATGAGGTGAGTATTGTGACATATTTTAAGAGAGAAAGTATAGTCATAGCAGTCCATAGGGAAGTTATGAAGAATGTTCAAATAAGGATGAGACTAATTGGAAGATGTTGAGAAGCTTAGTTGCAAGCTTTGCAAGCTAATGAATAGAGGTCATAAGAGTGTAGAGTGACTCTTGATAGATCACAAACCTTGGATGACAGTATACAAAACACTTTAAAGGCAATGGACAAACATAATTACCAAGGAATTCATTCCAAGTGCATAGTGGCTTGTTAGGAGCAGTGACTAGCCAAACAATAGGAGATTGTCATAATGTAAGGTAATGATCAAACCATGAAGGTGAAGATGCCAAAAGATATATTTTGGGAGTCTTATACAACACACAAGAATGGAGGTGACCTTTTGTATGACAAATAACAAAGGAGATGGTAGAGAAAATACATGACAATCATCGAAACACAATCATGAGACAACATTTAATGGAGAATCTAGGAACAACAACAAGGAAATCCATCTGACAACCCTAGGATAAGAATACCTCAGATTGTTCACCAATGTTTTGGAAGAAAATGTCTAGAAATTAATATTCAGGGATTATCTCCTAACTTAAGTAACATGATCAAGTCATCTCTACACCATTAAAAAGAGAAATTTGAGAGAATGAAGATTCATGATAATAGTAAGTTTGAGCAATATTCAGCTCAATACATGTTGAATTGGAGTATAGACTTTATAGACTTTTAGTATTTGAAGGGAATTCTAATTCTCTTAGAGAAGAGATATGTGCCTTCCAATATGCCAAAATAAAGCCAAACGAGCACCCTTCCAATTCCAAAGAGAATTTTGAAGGTTTTTGAAATGCAACTCTTGATGAAAATTTTGAGAAAAACTGCAAGAATGATAAAAGATAGAACAAATTTCTCAAATTTTCATAGTTGAATAAGAAAAATAGAAGCTATTGCAGATTAAATCTATCCCAAAACTGTTAAAACTAAATGGCATTAGTGCTATCAAAAACAAAACTTCAAGAGCTTCCCAAAAGGTAGTTATAATAGAAATTCCAAATAAGGTTGAGTGATATATAAATTTTCATATCAAAATTCAAGATTTGTCATTTCATATCTTCACATGCTATTTAAAATATCATAAAAAGAATAATCCCATGTTCTAGGGGAAGGTGAATTTTTTTTTATGTTTAATGGCTTGAGTGTTATTGCACGATAGTTATAATGGCACCCATGTATCTCCTAAGTAATGAATATATATTTGTTAGGTCAATTTTAGGATATTTGCGTCACCTGTAAAACCTAAAAAATGGGATTAATTTCTCTATTTAAGACTTCTTTAAAATTATTTTAAATGTTTCTATTTTTTAAAGTATAAGTGTGTCTATTACTAACCCCAACTACCATTTATAAATCTATAACAAATAAAGTTCAAGAGGGAAAATAGCTTTAAGGGCAGATGTGGTGTTCTAGGGTTTCAAATTTGATTGTAGATTCTTCCCATCTCATATACATCTTGCAACTATTTCAAGAAAAGGGCATTGCATAGAATATGCATATTTTATTATTTAGAATGGGTGAGAATAATTTAGGAAGTCATAGCCATCAAATACAAGAACAATGCCAGAGTGAAACAAATACAATCCATTTCAATAGACCATAAACACTAATTTAGAGATAGTGTGTGGCCTTTACATGTTATATAGAATATTCAAAAGAAAAATATGGAGATGTTGTCATTGCCATTAAAATGCATTTGAAAAGTTCAATTAAAATATATGCTACAATTATTGCTTGAAACTCTCACAACTAAGAACATTTTGGATCCAAATGGAATTCACAAATTGATTATTGACAAATTTAAATCTACATTGACCAAAACAAGTTTCATTACACTGTCACTTGGTAAGCATTTTAAGCAGTTGCAACCTTATAACCTTAGTTCTCTAGTAACATATTCTAGAAAGAACATAAAGAGGAATTGAGGATAACCTGAAAATACTTTTATCTCCATGCTTAGCCAACTTTTATCCATATATAGTAGAGCATTTAGTGGGTTAGCATTTGTAAACATGGAATTAGTTATAGTTACTACCTTGGAGTTATTCTGAGTCGATGCTTTTGAAAAGAAATAAATAAAGTGAGGCACATAAATAAATAATATGACCAAGTAGGGAGGGAGTGTAACATTTGAAAAATCTATGCACAATCTTTGGGAAGTCTTTTTTTCACAAAGTATTTTAAGGAATATCAAAGGCTTGCAATATAAAACTCCAAAATGTTATGTAGCAGATAAACCCTAACAAGTGAAAACCATGAATAAGAGATCATGTCTTAAGTATCTAAGAGAATTGAAAACCCAAAAAAATGTCCAAACAGACTAGATGTTGTCTGGACAAAACCATGGACTTGACTGTAGTTAACTAAAAAATGTAGCTGATTACATTTCAAAGCTATATAAGTTAGAATATGGGCATATGAAACTATAGCCCAAAATAGTGGCATGTTATTTCATGCATTTGCATATATATTAACCATATTGAACAGTAATAAATATAAACTTAAAATTTATTAATTAGTCTTGGCCATCCAGCTTCACCACATTTGTTGCTCACTGGTGACTTCACATGACAAAATCAAATCTCTAGCAAAATCCAAATTTAATTTTAAATTTCAAAAATCTCAAATTATTTTTATCTTTTGCAAAACTATTTGTTAAAGAATGGATAACTTAAAAATTTGAACTAATCTTTAAAAATATGTACATATAAAATTAAATTAGATTTATATTTTTTACTAAATATACATTTTATACACTATATCTTATGTTAAAAATAATATCATCAACATGAAATCAAAATGAAAAAAGAAATATATAAATATTATCATATATCATTAGAAATATGAAATATATAAAAGAGAAACATAAGAATATTTAAAATAAAAGTATTAAATAAAAGAAAAGTTGACACTTGTTCATCTAAAAATAAATAAAGGAAAGCATAAGAGTAAGAATGACAATATGTACTCGTGAAATTGATGGAGAAATAAAAGTATAAGAATAAATTTTTTAAAAAGCTTAAGTTTGTATGAGAAGAAAAGTATTAAGAATAACTTAAAAATTGTGCTACCCATTGCTTCAGTTTCATATATTCCCTATCTGTCATTTCAGTCCTCTCTCTCTTGATAAAAGGGGGAAAAAAACCGTGATAACTCGAATAAGATGGGCCTGCCTTGTTCTGCAAAGCTAAAGTTGAAGTTAGGAAATAATTTTAAGTCCAGAATTATGATACGCACTGTCAAAAAGAAGAGGAAAATAATTGAAGTAAGTGTGTTTTGAATAACTTTGTCCCTACCTAAAGTTAATGCTCGGGCATAATTCTAAGTCCAGGATTAATAGTCACCGTGAAAGAAAAGAATAGAACAATTAAAGTAAAAGTGATTGGAATAACTTGGGCCCTTGGAAGTCTGGGAATCCTTCCTATCTCTGCTCTCTTATAAATTTGCTCTCTTTACCTTCTCTACTCCCATTCATTGCAGTCTAGCATTGGAGACCTCAAATTGTCAGAGTTCATAATAGTGTTTGAGAGTGCTTCAAGGTTTTATCTGTGTAGTCCACACACTAGTATTTGAGAGTTGCTTTAGTTTCTCAGTTGTTAGGAGACATCAAATTTTAAGAGTGCTTCAAGTTTTATTTGTAGTCCATATTAGTATTTGGGAGTGCTTCAGTTTGTCAGTCTTTATTTAGAGAATCAACTATGGAATCTGCTTTGGTTGATGCTGTTGTTGGAAAAATTGTTGAGATGATGGTTGAAGAGATAAACAAGGAGGTTTCACTTGTCCTTAACTTCAAAAAGGACTTTGAATGGCTGTCCAAGAAGCTCACAACAATAAAAGGCTACCTCACATATGCAGATGTTCAGAGTGCACACAATGCATCCGTGAAAAGATGGCTGCTGGATGTTGCAGAGATTGCTTTGGATGCAGAGGACATACTGGATGAATGTGCTCTTAAATCTCAAGGTACTGAGAATGAAATCCCCCAGTCCTCTTGTGTTTGTGCTTTCAGCTGTTCTCAATTAGTGTTTCGCTGTAAAATGGCACGTCGGATAAAGGAGGTGAAAGATAGAATGAGGTCCGTTATGGAAGAGGGAGCGGAGCTGAAGCTTGTTGGGGATGTGACCCATTCAGACCAACCCTCAACGAGTACATCTGGGAATGTAAAGTGGAGGGGAACAAGTCAGATGGAGATTGATTCAAGACCAGTGGCTATTGAGCCCAAGGTTGAAGATGTCCTCCGCTTACTGGAAGATCCTTCTACTCCTGTCATTGCCGTCGTTGGTATGGGCGGCCAGGGGAAAACATTTTTAATGCAAAATATTTTCCAGAGAATAAAGGATAAGTTTGAGAAGTCCATCTGGCTCTCTATTTCTCAGACTTACTCTCTTAGAAAGTTGCAAGCTGACATGGCCTCACAAATAAAGTTACAAGCTGGGGAGGACTTGGAAATAAAGTCCAAAGCTGACATGGTCATTTATGGACAGGTAAGTGAGTTGCAAGCAGCAGAGTGTATTCACGACTGTTTAACGAGCAGAAGCTCTCTCATTGTGCTGGATGATGTGTGGAGGGCAACTGGAGAAGATAACTTGATAGCTGCACTTGGCCTTCCAGCTGGGCATAATACCCAGTGCAAAATTGTGGTCACCACACGGAGCAAATTTGTGTGCAGCAACATGAATGCTTGTGTTTATGAGTTGCAGCCTTTGTCAGAAGAAGAGAGCTGGAACTTGTTTTGTGCTTTTGCCTTCCACGGAAATCAACCGCCACGTCATCTTCAAGGGGTTGCTCGTCAAGTCGAAGGAGAATGTGGGAGATTACCCCTCGCTGTTAAAACAGTGGCAGCTTCTCTGGCGGACAAGACGTTGTCAAGGGACTGGGAATCCAAACTGGAGCAGCTAAAAGCGGCATCTTATACCCAGGATCCAATTATGCAGATCCTTAAGCTGAGTTATGATTCTCTCCCTCCTCATCTTAAGCCCTGTTTTGTGTATCTTTCTTTCTTTCCTGAAGATGAGGAGATAGACTACCAATATCTCATAAACCTGTGGGTAGCAGAGGGATATGTTCCTCAAGGAGACGACCAGCTAGATATTGGATGGAGTTATGTATGTCATCTTCACAGTCTATGCTTGGTCGAGAGAGTATACGAGTATCAGAAACACAGGTATGATCAGTATTACAGATGGTTCAAATAGCATGATTTATTGCTTGATTTGGCCATTAGCATAGCAAAAGAAAGTCAATGTGCATTCAGTGTGGAGGAAGCCTTCAAGAAAGATGTCACTGTGCAAACGGGCAGGAGGTATCGAAGAATTTTAATGGGCAAGAGAAGCATAGGTGATAATGATGTAGATTTAATGGCAAGAAACAGGGCATATTCTACATCATGTCTTCGCACCCTATCATTCTCAGCAAATAGTGGCATTGAAAATATTCCAGCAATCTTGCTTGATGGTGCGAGAGTACTGCATGTACTTGACTTGAGTAGAACTGGAATCTCCTCATTGCCCGCTTGTGTCGGAAATTTGAAGCTCCTTAGAGTTTTGAATTTAAGCAAGACAAATATTACCGAGGTACCAGAATGTCTGAAAAGCAATAAGAGTCTTCGCTTCCTTGACATTTCTAATTGCAGGAGTCTACAACAGTTCCCTCAGTGGATTGGTGAGCTTAATTGCCTGGAACATCTGGATATATGCCGATGCAGTAAGAAATCCATGCCGAAGGGTATATCGAAGCTTGTGTCTTTACAGGTACTGAAACTAGTTGAGGACAACACACTATCCGTGGAAGAGAATGAATCCTTCAAGTTGGAGCATTTTGTCAATTTGGTCAACCTCCGTGAAGTGTGGATAAATCTTGATCACGAGGTTGAATTGAAAAGTATAGAGAACGGGATCCTTGCCACATTAGTGAAGATGCGTCTTCTGACAATAGTCAATTATGTTGATGATAATCTTTCACCTCCTCTATCAGAGAAAATGTTAGCTATGAAGGATCTTGAATTCCTTTCTCTTCGTCGTCTTGAAGTGCCAGATTGGATATGCGGCTTCTCAAATCTGATGCATTTGGAATTATTTGATTGCCATTGTGCTGAATATCCAGCACTAGAAATGATGCCCAACTTAATAAAGATCCATTTAGATGGAAATAGAAATTGCAAGGCATTGCCAAAAGGGTTCGGGAAGTCCGGGAGATTTCCTCAGCTGCGTTATTTTATAATTGATTGTTTTTCAGAGTTAGAGGAGTTACCAGAATTAGAGGATGGAGCAATGCCACATCTTGAGATCCTACGAGTAGAACGCTGTTGCAAGCTCACGAAGTTCCAAGTAAATTTGAGCTTCTGGAAAGTCTGAAAGAGTGTGACTTTAAGTATACAGGAGTAACACATATGTTTGAGGAGGGTGGGGAATTATGGAAAAAAATGAAAGCCAAGAATCCAATGTGAAAATCAAATGTTGAGAAAAGGGAGGTTGTAGAGAACAATGAAATGTAGAATGGGTGTATTTTTATAATTTTTTTATAATGTAAATAATCATTTTATTATCATATATATGATTTATAAAAAAAAACAAGAGCTGTGAGACAGCATGAGTCCCTGCCTTTAGCTAAAAACATGCTAGCAATGCAGTTCTTAATCTAAATTTAAATTTTGAAAAGTATAGAAATATAGAATATTGATATTACAAACAATAATAAGATTAATTGAAAGATAAATTCAATATTAACAAATAATTTTTAATTATAAAATTGAACGTAAATATAGTTAATTTCTTAAATAAATTAGATTTGAAAAATTGAAATTATATAATTCATGTAAAAGATTAAAAATAAAATAAACTATATTAAAATTGATACAATTTACATTTTAACTTTTACATTAAAAATTACAAATAAAATCATAGTGAAAAAATTAAAAATACAAAAAAACATATTAAAAAGATTTTAAAAAATAATTTTGTTTATGTATTTTTTTTATTATCTTTTTTTATATCATAGATAATGTCAAATATTATTAAATTTTTTTTTTTTTATAATCAATAATTTATAAGAATTTTTTATTAATTTTTTTATATTTTATAATCAATATTTTATATGAATTTTTTATTAGAAGTTCATTTGCTTGCTCAAATACATTAATTTTCACAAATTTTTAAAAAAACTCGTGTGAGCTATCTAAGAATTTTTAAGGTTTCTATCATAAAATTGAATACAAAAATATTAAACAAGAGTGACAATTATCCTTAAGAAAAGTGTTTGTGGGCCCATCAATAATTAAAACTAGCACTTGCATCTAAAAGAGGTTATCCTTAATGCTGATAGAAAATAAAAAGTTAATTTTAAATATTATATATATACTTCAATAGCAATACATATTTATAATCATTGTATCATATAATTAGATATATATGTTATTTTAATAAATTTTTAAATTTTCTTGAATTTTCTCATTTTTTGGAAAAAAATAGATTCCCATGAAGAAACAATCCATCACTTTATCTATTGGGGTGAACTCACAATAATGGTTCCCACTTTTTTGCCACTTTTGACACTGAGATGTACATTTTTAAAATAATCTTCAACTTCCGAGAACTATAACTTTTAAACTATTAAAAATTTGAAGATGATGTAAATTAGTGATTTCTAGCATTTTGTTTGTAGATTCTATATACATTTTTTTCAAATTTTTTTGAAAGATTTTTTAAAAAAATTTCCATCTCCCTCGAAAAGTAGTTTTTTACAACAAACTACATTTTTTAAGAGTGATGTGCCTTCCGTAACGCATAACTTTTTTTCTATAAATGATAAAAACTCAATTCTTTCGAATTTTGGTTTGTAACATCAATATCCAGGGCATGCATTTGGTTTTATAGTGATATGTTCAATATTTTTCATTTTATAAAGTTTTGAATTCCGACTAGTCATAATTCAAACATAGGTTTACGTTTGAACACATAACTTGTTCTATATAAATCGAAATTCAATTTTTTTTTTTTTGTTAGAAAGAAGACATCAATACCAAGGGCATAGATATTTTTCAAATTTTTTTTGAATTAGTTTCTTATTTTTCCCAATGCGTTGAACAGAGAAGTTCATGTTCGGTTAAAAACCAACTTTTAATAAAATTAAAAAATCAAGAACATAATAAATTCAAAATATAACAAAATTATATCCGTTGGAAAGCTTGTTTCGAGTACTACCATCTAATATTTTTGGGTTATGAAGATTATTTCATTCGTGTACTGAACCAGAGCTCCGAAGTCATTAATTCTTCAGAACTCTGAAATTTTTTGGGAGAAACTTCCAATTTTGGGGTTTCGATCGAACACATGTTCGATCGGATTGGGTTCGCTCGAACCAAAGTGGGTTCGAGCGAACCCCCATTCGCTCGAACCCACGAGCTAAATTTCGGCACGCATTTTTTGGTAACTGCCATGTTTGAGCGAACCCAACAATTTTTAACTGTCGGCTTTCGTTCGAACACGGGCCGACGCATTTTTCATTTTTTTTTTCATTTGTGGAATCGTATAAATATCTATAATTTTTTTTCGCTTTTTATCACTCAAATGATTAAAATAATTTGCACTTTTGGATGAGAGAAGATATTTGAAAATTATTTTGAAAGCGAATAATTTGAAGGTTTTTTGTAAAAGCATGGGGAACAAGAAGAGAAGGCAAAATAAGACTGCAAGGAATTATTCTCCCGAAACGGAAGAAAGATATCGAGAACAAAGAAGACAAAGATATCATGATGCAAGTATGTATTTTTAATTTTATTTCTATTTAATTTAATATGTATTACGTATCAATTAATTAGAATTCAATATTTTTTATCTAATATTTTTAATAGGATTAAAAATAATTTTGTTTTAATTGGAAAACATAATTAATTTGAGATAATACATGTGTATTTGCAAATTTCAATTTCCATCAACTTGCTTGTTGTGTAATTGCATTTTTCTCCTATTAAACATGTTGAATAATTTAGGTGAACTATTTATATTCAACTTCACGTACATGCAAAAACATTTCAGATTAGGAGGTCTATTATGCAATAATAGGTCTTAAATATACTCACATGTGACAAATTATAGTCCACTTACATTATGGTCCATAACAAATTAATATGAGGTCACCTAAGTTATCGTATGCATGCATCAAAATATTTGTACTTTTAATTTTCAAAATTGGAATTTCTAATTTATCAAAATTTTATTTTATGTGTTAAATAAGTGCTCAAAATTAGAGATTGAACTTTAATCCTAACCTGAGAACAAATTGAACTTTAAACCTAAACAAGTAATTTAATTAGAGTTATAACAATAAGGTCTTAAAAAAGTATTTAAATTTAATAAACCAAATTGAATGGGCTTTAATTTTAACATGTAAAGCTTTAAGCCAAATTCACCCCTATTCTTAATCCTAATTGAATAATCTCTGATTAATTCAAGAACCTTACACAAACGCTTAAATTATGTGTAGAACGGGCAAATGAACCTGTTGAAGAACACAATATAGTTGATGAACATAGGGAGGAGATTGTCCAAGTTGAACCAATGGAGACCTTTGAAGGAGAGGGGTCAGGCTCCTTACCTCCTACCACTGATATGGATGAGCATATTGTGGATCTAGCTAAACAGGTGAAGAGAAATATTTCTTATAAAAATTTAGATCATTTACTTGAAATGGATGTGGATGAGTTGAAACGTCTCAGTGAAGAACCTAGACATACTAAAAGGAGGTCAATGAATAAAAGTGCAAAAGAAATAATGTCGCATTTCAACAATCTTGATACTACACTAGAAAAAGCTCAATTGTTATCAATTGTACTTACTCATAAAGACTTAATAGATCCAATGAAATTGTTGGGTATAGATACAACAAATCAAAAGAGGAAATATTCTCAGCTACAAAAATCTATTGTTGATAATGTTAAGAAAGGTTTGGTGAACATTGGTAAAAAATCTCGAAAACTAGATAAGACCATTTCAAGAAGAGTGATGTTGACATCTTTAGTAAATGAAAGATTGCCTCAAAAAAGACAAATCTCTTCACTGTCATCTGAGTTTGGTTTTAGTAGAAGGACAATATCTAAATATGTTAAAAGGAGAAAGATTTTGGATGATACTACCTCAGAAGGGAATTGGGCAATTATGTGTAGAGCTCCTCGTTCTGATAGAATTGAAGATGTTGTTAGGAACTTTGTGACAAGTTTTTGGAATGATAATACTCGCCCTTCATCAAATAGTAGAGATGTTATCAAGCAAAGGATTGGTCCTGATCGTTATGATCTCCATGTAAAACATTGGCTAGACACAACAAAACATGAATTGTATGTATTGTTTACTAAAACAAACCCTCATATAAAGATTGGACAAACCATGTTTGAACGGTTAAGGCCATATTATGTGAAGTTAAACAAAGTTTTCGAAACTTGTTGTTGTCGTTATCACATCGAATTTGACTTGTACTATCAGGTGTTTCGAAAGATTAGAGAAGATAATGATGGTTATGAAAATGCTCCTCCTAAACGAACAAGTCAATTCATAGCATCCATCTTATGTGATAAATCAGATGATAATGCAACCGGTCAAATAAATTGCATAAGAGGAATTTGTGGAACATGCGGGGACTTGGCTAAATTGCCTTTGAGAGATGAAGATACTGACATGAGGAAGATGGTAAATTGCAAGAGTTATAAGTACAAAAAAATTGAAACAAAATTTGGAAAGGAATCTACAAGACTAGATTATGTAGAAGAAGAAATACCTATTGGAACATTTATGGAAAATTTTCGTAAGTTGATAAAACCATACATATGCCATGGTTTTTTTGCCAAGTGGCAAGCAGAACAATTTAAAAGATTAAGAGACACTTTCCCACTTGGAACTATTTTATCTGTAGTTGACTTCGCAGAGAATTACTCTTTTGTGCATCAAAAAGAGATTCAATCAGAGTATTATTTTTCAAAGCAAATCACTATTTTCGTGCATGTGTGTTATCGACATGCACAGATGAATTTAGATGGTGTTGATAGTACATTTGAAAATCGTGTCATTAAGAAAGAGTACCACTTCTATATCAGTGATGATAAGGAGCATGACACACTTTTTGTACAACATTGCTTTAAGAAGTTTTTTGAATATTTGAAAGATAGAGGCATAACAATAGTTAAACATTTTGTTTGGTCTGATGGATGTGCGGCACAATTCAAATCTTCGAGGCCATTTTATGCACTATGTAGATATCATCGAAATGACAAAATACCACATGTTTGGAGTTTTTTTGAGAGTGGTCATGGAAAGGGTGAACATGATGGTGCAGGAGCTTGTATCAAACGTGCTATAAGAAAGCATCAAATAAAGTACACAGGAGAACGTATAGAAAATGCACATGATGTTGTTGAATGGTGTAAGAAACACTTTGAACAACCTAATTATCCTGGGGAATCATCATCAAGAACATATAAGCCCATTCCATATAGAGTGTTTTGGGAGATAACCGGTACGTGTTCTCTTTTAGTATTTTATTCTATTTTTTTTTAATTTAACAACTTGATCTACATGTATGTATTCTTGTACACATGTACATTTTACAGATGTGGATAGAAAATCAATGCATGGATGCAAGAGTGTGGAGAGGACAAGATCTTTGCATTGTGTCATGAGTACAGATAATCGCCCATGGACATTATACACTAGAGATTATTCATGTTTTTGTTCTGAATGCATTTTCGAAAACTATGTTGATTGCAAGAACCAAGAGCTTGGATATGTTAGTGAATGGAAAATGGTGCCACTAGATGTTTCTGACACATACGAGGATTCAAATGAGGATGAAAACTTTGAAGACATTCCTTTGATTTCTGGTGATTACGATCATATTTCAGGATTGATTAAAAAAGGTATGTATGTACATGACGTACACATGTAAACATTTCCTTAAAAATGACATATAACTTAGAATTTATTTAACTTGTGTCAAATTGCAGGAGATATTTTTGCAGTCATAGCAGAAGATGGAAATATAGAAGGTGTTAGTTATTATTTATTGCGTTGCACAGAAGAGAGAAAGAAGTTATCAAAATCTGAGATGAGTGATGGAATGTCATTTCCCACAGGTTTGAGTTCTGATTTGAATATGTACATACATACAAATCGCTTGTGTGAATTTTTTTAATTTCTCATGTTTCTTATATACATGTACATGCAGGATCAGTTGTAGTGCAAGGGACATATTTCAAACAAGTTAAAATTGTTCAACATGGGATTCATTTCACTGAATACCAAATTGATAACAAGGTATATCAGTATAGTCACTTGGTCATTGCTGTTGGCCTAATTCTTCAAACAGTTCCACGTCGAGGGCGGACTCAAAAGTGGAGACTAGATAGTGAAGATCATGACAAAATATTAAGTGTTATTGAAGAGCGTTGTGAACCACTTGATGTGGTATGAACTATATATACATAATTTAGTAATCCACTTGAATTGAATTTTAATGTAAAAGTTCAAGATAAATTCTAGATCTCAAGTAACTTGTTTTGAAACTATTTAGGATAAATATTTTTTTAAGTTTATTTATACATTATATCAAATTAGGATGTATTTAAATGTGCACGTGTTTAATTGTATGTAATTGTATTTGTATTTAATTAAAAAATGCATATTTAAATTAGAATGTAATATGTACATTTGTAAAATTGATATATTTAATATGGAATTAGGACATGTACATGTTGTGAACTATTTAACTACAATATACATACCTACAAATATACATACCTATGTAATATACATGTACTGGATGTGAACTATTCAATACATGACCTATCTTAGTTTAGTTTGTTCATTTCATACATACTCTTTTGTTTGAAAATCAAACATGTATAATTGAATACATTTAAATCAAGTTTGTTTGAAAATCAAACATGTATTTAAATCTAATCTAATCAAACATGTATAAATCTAATATAATCAAACATGTATAATAGATGATCAAACACAAACCAGGTATACAGAATAATCTAGAGTCTAAACAAGTCGTTGTACATGCATGAAATATACAATCTAATCAAACATGAATTTAAATCTAATCTTTAATCAAACATGTGTATAAATCTAATATAATCAAACATGTATAATAGATCAATCAAACACAAACCAGGTATAAAGTATAATCTAGAGTCTAAACAAGTCGTTGTACATGCATGAAATATACAATCTAATCTTGAACATGAATTTAAATCTAATCTTTAATCAAACATGTGTATAAATCTAATATAATCAAACATGTATAATAGATCTTGATCAAACACAAACCAGGTATAAAGTATAATCTAGAGTCTAAACAAGTCGTTGTACACATGCATGAAATATACAATCTAATCAATCATGTATTTAAATCTAATTTAATCAAACATCATGTACATAAATCTAGAATATAATCAAACATGTGTATAAATATAATATAATCAAACATGTATAAAACTTATAACATGTATAATCTATAGTCTAAACTTCATGTATAAAGTATAATCTAGCTCTAGTCAAACACAAACCAGGTATAAAGTATAATCTAGAGTCTAAACTCCATGTATAAAGTATAAAGTATAATCCAGAGTCAAACATAAACCAGGTATAAAGTATAATCTAGAGTCTAAACTCCATGTACGTGCATGAATATATATATAATATGAAAGTATATAAAAAGATAAATGTAAATGAGCTATAAAGTCTGGAGCAAATCAACACTGGGGATCATCATGTCGGCTACGAACTGAGCGACCATCTGAGGGGGAGTCCTGCAAAAGTAGAATTTATTTAAATATTAAATATAATATATATAGATCTCTCTAGACGTGCATGTACATCAAATATATATATACCAAAAACCATAACTAACCTGTACACTAATGTCAGCATCTAAAGAATCTCTCCTACGTACATGCTCAGAGCTCAAGGAAGGAGTGACATGAGCTAACTGTCAATTTAAGGATTAGTCCACAATCAATTTAAATGATCTACAAATTAAAACTTAGAAAGTTCTAGATTATTTAAATTAAACATGAGATCTATATATATATAGATTTATTAGGTACAAATTTGCAATGTAAGTATACATATCTTCTAAAATTTTAAACGCACATGTACATGTACATACCTGTGTATCACCTGGAGTAGGCTGTATAGTAGACTGATCCTGTCCCGTAATCATATCAACAACATCACTCGTGCAGCATATCTCTCTCTAGCTGTACGTATCACTGAGGAGTGCAAGGGGCTAACTAGATGAGTGGGCATCGTGGATGAAGTGTCTGACTGTAGTAGCATGTCCATAAATCCAGTATGGCTCAAATCTCTCAGCTGATCCTCAAATGAGTCCAAACCCTCATCTGTGATATGTACCTGATCAGCTCGTATCTCCTCACATGAATCCAACCGGCCCTCATCTGTGATATGGAGCTCATCAGCTCGTAGCTCCTCCTCTGCAGCAACAGAGTGATCTGTAGGTGGGTCAGTGCCTGGAGCATGCGTAGAGTGATGAGAATGTTGTGACTGCCTCGGGGTATGCGTCGATGCCGCTGTAGCCTGAACATCTCTGAGAATCTCCTCTCTAACATCACCCAATGGTATCCCAAGTCGAGATGAAATAAAACTATAAGCATGTAGTAGGTCCTCGACTAAATACTGCGACATCTGTACATGTCTACTACCTCTGACTATAGCTGCTACCTCATCTGGGGAGGGGATGCCAGCAGAAATATACCGATCATCTGAATCTGAAGCCCCCCCATGACTAGAAGATGCATGATCTATGGATGATCGCGAACGTGGTCGAGTCATCATATATCTGCCCACCCTGTCAGAAGATATGGTGGCTGCTGCTGATGCAATATGTCCAATCCTATCAATTGCTTCTCTCTGAGAAGCAATCACAATGTGATCTGCTATGGGTGCCATGGCTGGGACTACTGTAGGAAATCTCTGGCCAACAAGGTCCCTGTGTCTAGGCGGAGCTCTATCACGCCTACGGTATGCATCTCTATCAGCAATCCTGCCCCTCCCCTGTCCATAATATCCCGGAATATCAAGGTAGTTTGGTTTCATCTGACAATGAACCTCAGCAAATACCTGTTGTGCAAAGTATAATGGAATCTGGTCGTTATTAGGATAACGACCATGGGCTGCTAAGAATCGTGGGTAAATCAGTGACGCAACCTGTGGGTCAATACATCTGGTAACCTGATATCCCCTCACCTTACTCTTCTCCTGATATTGTGGGAAGCATCTCTCCTTGATGGTCTCCTTCGAGACCACCCCCACCACATCAGCAAAAGAATGAGGACCCCTCACCTCACTCCTCAACTGTCTATATATATCCTCTATAACCTTAGGTGAGAATGAGGTATGAGATACTAAGCGGTCCCTCAATGTCTGCAAACTGTCAAAAATGGACGTGCACGTACTCTTGTACACGCCATCAGTACGAGGGTCATCTAGTATGGCCCTCGTCCTATGCAGCTCTCGATCACTGTAATGAAAAATAGTGGCAATATCGGGCAAGGGGGGATCCTGCTGTGGAGGATCCTGCTGTGGTGGCTCCTGATGTGGAGCCTGCGCAGGTGGATCCTGATCAGGAGCCTGTGAAGGTGGATCCTGATCAGGAGCCTGCAAAGGTGGATCCTAATCAGGAGCCTGCGAAGGTATATCCTGGGATGCCATCTATCTAGGTACATGTCATAAAGTTAAAATAAATACGTAAGCAGAGAGAGAGAGATCATTTTCATGAGAGAGAGAGAGAGAGAGATCATTTTCATGAGAGAGAGAGAGAGAGAGATTATATACATATAAATCTTCATGACAGAGAGAGAGAGATCATTTTCATTTTCAAAAAATACATGTAAAAATTTCAAATATTTCAGTGAGAGAGAGAGAGAGTTCATATATTTCAGATCTAGAGATAACATATATTTCAGAGAGATAGAGAGATCTAATGTACATGTACATATTTAAATCTTTGACATACATAAAAAATTCAAGAATAGAGAGATCTAACACGTCATATGTATGTTAGGACACTATATGATCCTAAGGGGAATGTCATATGTATAGTAGGATGTTATAAGGGGTCATATGTGGGTCTAACCACATATGACCCCTTAGGACACTATATGATCCTAAGGGGAATGTCATATGTATAGTAGGATGTTATAAGGGGTCATATGTGGGTCTAACCACATATGACCCCTTAGGATGTACTATATGATCCTAAGGGGAATGTCATATGTACAGTAGGATGTTATAAGGGGTCACGCATGTGTTAATGCATGTTGACCCCTTAGGACCACATACGACCCCTTAAGATAGTATGTGATGGACTAAGGGGTATGTTGTTCACACTAGGATTCTATAAAGGGTCATGCATGCGTGAGCCCTTAGGACCACATATTCAACCCCTTAGGACACATAGGAAATTTCATATGTACAGTAGGATGTTATTAGGGGTCATGTGTGACCTACTAAGGGGTCACGTATGTGTCAATGCATGCGTGGCCCCCTAGGACCACATATGACCCCTTAAGACGCTATGTGATGAACTAAGGGGTATGTCGTTCACACTAGGATTTTATAAGGGGTCATATGTGGTTATAGGATTTTATAAGGGGTCATATGTGGGTCTAACCACATATGACCCCTTAGGACACTATATGATCCTAAGGGGAATGTCATATGTACAATAGGATGTTATAAGGGGTCACGCATGTGTTAATGCATGTGTGAGCCCTTAGGACCACATATTCAACCCCTTAGGACACATAGGAAATGTCATATGTACAGTAGGATGTTATTAGGGGTCATACATGTGACCTACTAAGGGGTCACGTATGTGTCAATGCATGCGTGGCCCCTAGGACCACATACGACCCTTAAGACGCTATGTGATGAACTAAAGGGTATGTCGTTCACACTAGGATTTTATAAGGGGTCATATGTGGTTATAGGATTTTATAAGGGGTCATATGTGGGTCTAACCACATATGACCCCTTAGGACACTATATGATCCTAAGGGGAATGTCATATGTATAGTAGGATGTTATAAGGGGTCATATGTGACCTACTAAGGGGTCACACATGTGTTAATGCATGCGTGACCCCTTAGGACAACATATGACCCCTTAGGACACTATATGATCCTAAGGGGAATGTCATATGTACAGTAGGATGTTATAAGGGGTCATATGTGACCTACTAAGGGGTCACACATGTGTTAATGCATGCGTGACCCCTTAGGACAACATAGGACCCCTTAAGACACTATGTGATGGACTAAGGGGTATGTTGTTCACACTAGGATTTTATAAGGGGTCATATGCAGTTCTAAGGGGTCATGCATATGTTATAACAAATGCATGACCCCTCAGAACCACATATGACCCCTTATGACACTATGTGATCCTAAGGGGAATGTCATATGTATAGTAGGATGTTATAAGGGGTCCTATGTGACCTACTAAGGTGTCACGCATGTGTCAATGCATGCGTGGCCCCTTAGGACCACATATGACCCCTTAAGACGCTATGTGATGGGCTAAGGGGTATGTCGTTCACACTAGGATTTTATAAGGGATCATATGTGGTTATAGGATTTTATAAGGGGTCATATGTGGGTCTAACCACATATGACCCCTTAGGACACTATATGATCCTAAGGGGAATGTCATATGTATAGTAGGATGTTATAAGGGGGTCACGCATGTGTTAATGCATGTTGACCCCTTAGGACCACATACGACCCCTTAAGATAGTATGTGATGGACTAAGGGGTATGTCGTTCACACTAGGATTCTATAAGGGGTCACGCATGTGTTAATGCATGCGTGAGCCCTTAGGACCACATATTCAACCCCTTAGGACACATAGGAAATGTCATATGTATAGTAGGATGTTATTAGGGGTCATACATGTGACCTACTAAGGGGTCACGTATGTGTCAATGCATGCATGGCCCCTAGGACCACATATGACCCTTAAGACGCTATGTGATGAACTAAAGGGTATGTCGTTCACACTAGGATTTTATAAGGGGTCATATGTGGTTATAGGATTTTATAAGGGGTCATATGTGGGTCTAACCACATATGACCCCTTAGGACACTATATGATCCTAAGGGGAATGTCATATGTACAGTAGGATGTTATAAGGGGTCATATGTGACCTACTAAGGGGTCACACATGTGTTAATGCATGCGTGACCCCTTAGGACAACATAGGACCCCTTAAGACACTATGTGATGGACTAAGGGGTATGTCGTTCACACTAGGATTTTATAAGGGGTCATATGCAGTTCTAAGGGGTCATGCATATGTTATAACAAATGCATGACCCCTCAGAACCACATATGACCCCTTATGACACTATGTGATCCTAAGGGGAATGTCATATGTATAGTAGGATGTTATAAGGGGTCCTATGTGACCTACTAAGGTGTCACGCATGTGTTAAAGCATGCGTGACCCCTTAGGACCACATACGACCCCTTAAGACGCTATGTGATGGGTTTTGGGATATGTCGTTCACACTAAGATTGATTTTATAAAGGGTCATATGCGATTTTAATGGGTCACGTATGTGTTAAGACACTATTTGATGGACTAAGGGGTATGTCATTCACCCTACAATTTTATAAGGGGTCATATGCGATTCTAAGGGGTCTCGCATGTGTTATAACACGTGTGACCCCTTAGAACCACGTATGACCCCTTAGGACACTAGATGTGATCCTAAAGGGAATGTCATACATGTACACTATTATATTATATGTGATCCTCTATGACCTCCTAAGAGAACGTATAGTGTCATATGTGGTCTTAAGGGGTCATGTTGTGCGTGTAATAGGATGTGAAAATAGGTCACATTGTAGAGGAAATTTATTTTGTCTAATTTGTTTAAATTTGGTATCTAAATTTTCTAATGTTTATTTAAATTAATTTTTTTAACGTTTTTCTTTTTTTGCTAATGTTTTTCTAAGATCTGATTTACTACAGGGTAGTTTTCTATGTTTTTCATAACAATTTTTTAAAATGTTGAAAAAAATATACATCTATACAATTACGTAATTTTAAAAACAAATTTACACATTTCAATCAAAATATTAAATTATCAAACATTTTTCTAAAATAATGAAAAACAATAAATTATCAAACATTTTTCTAAAATGTTCAAAACCAATAACTATATATAATTATTTAATTAAAAAATTAAATTAACAAATAAATTATTTACAAATTTAATAAAAAAAGACATTATTAAACCAAACAAAGGGTTATTTTGTGCACCTGATATAACAAGGGTCGAAAACTGAAATAAGAAAGATGCTAACTGCTACAGACAAGGCTCGATGACGTGATGCTGATGACTGGTTCGATCCAACCCCCACCAGACAGAAAAAGTCAAATGTAACAATGACCTTTTAACTGTCATTTTCGATATTTATAAAATTTAAAAAAAAATCCTAACTGCCAAGGGTTCGAGCGAATGGGGGGTTCGAGCGAACCCATTAAAATATCGATATTTAATGGGTTCGCTCGAACCACCGTGTTCGCTCGAACCCAGCTGAACCGTTTGGTTCGCTCGGACTCCCAGGGGCAGTCCGAGCGAACATTTGTGTTTCGCTCGAACATTGTCAAATCCGAAATTCCCACTTTCGCCAAATTCTTTCGTTGGCAAAAGTGGGAACCAGTTTTGTGAATTCACCCATTGCTAATAATTCTTTTCATTGCACATATAAACTTACAAACAAATATGGATATGTAGAAAGAGTAGCATTCCTTGTGTTAAGAAGACAAAGTTGTCTATAGTGCATTTCTTATCTTGATATGAATGTTGCTCAACAATAAGGTGATATGTGGAGGTTGAATCCCAAGAAAGATGAAAAGAGATTAGCAGAAATTATTTTAAATGATTGCAAAAGTAAAGCTTCAATATTGGTCATGGTTTTGATCTAGTTTTGAGTTAACTATGGTTGTGATTCTCAAACCTTTGCAAAAGAAAAGAATCCTTGGTGGGAAACTTAGCGACATGGTATGTACAATACTTATGAGATTCAAATTAACTAAGTTTCTTTTTCAGTGAATATGTGCAAGAAAATACATTAACTTGCAATGATTTCAAACACGTAAAACTCAAAACAAATTTTAGAAAAAACAAGAAAATAATATACTATTTACCTACATACAATCGCTTATATGCTATCTCGAGATCTATTAATATTTGTAAAACAAATTATAGTCTTACCATGAACATAAAATAAAAGTTCTAATAAGAAAATATGATATAATAAACAAAAAATGGAGACCCATGCAAAAGAAAATTGTAAAAGTAAACAAAAGATTTATATTGTCATTCCACTTGTTTGAACCACAATGTGCACAAAGAGTGGCCTTACAAAGCTACCACCAATACCTATCAATACAACATCTTTGAGTGACTTCCCTATTGCCCCTACTTGTAAATTTATAAATATTACTAAAATAGTAGTAATGAATTGAAATAATAGCCAACTACTAATGAATTGAAATCATAGCCAATCCATTCCTTTTATCTTAACACCTGCAAAATCAATATCTTATTCAAAATTTGTCATTGCGCAAGCACCACTCCCAAACATTTCTATAAATTCACTAAATTATATCCAAAATATTCTAGACATCATCAACTACATTTTTCTCACATTTTCCCCATCACAATTAATAAATGTATCCTTGGATTCCCTTACAACCTTACGAAGAACAACATAATTTTTTTTGTGTTTATATGTCATAGATATAAAATATCAGACTCCCAGCCCGTGTGAAAATATGATCATTGTAATAGGGCGCGACATCCATAGAAGTATAAAGAGTGAAAATTTGGTGAGATGTTGAAGATGTGAATTGCCCCGGTAGACACGCTGGCAAATGTAGAGGCATGGGAAGGACACACAAATCGTTTGACAGAATGCCCAAAATAAATTATTGCAAAATGGACTTTAGAAAATTCAGATACTTTGAAGTAATTGGTTGACATAAAAACCAAATTCCCAACCTTCTATAACGTCCACAGGACACATAGCCTTCACAATTGAAAGGTGTTTTGGAACGATTGAACTTTGATTTTCTACTTAAATTGGCGAATTGAAGGGAAATCGACATGTGTAGACTGGGACCAAGACATCTGGTGAACGGAGAAAGCTTGGTATACAACCAATTCAATTTCATATTAAAAAAGGAGGAATTTGAAAACCCTCAAACATATTGGGCCTGTTGATAGAATAGAGAATTTGTAAAAGGAAGAATGTGAATAGTTTGCAGATTAAAAAGTACGATATAAGGAGAAAGGGAGGCAACACAGGCAGTGTGGGTAGTGGGTTGCATAGTAAGGGATATTGGCCAAGAAAGGGCAAGAAAGAGAGAAGCCAAATGTATGGCCAGTGAGATGTTTGATGAACCTGAATGTGGGTAAAGAAGTGACTATGCACAGAGGAAGTATAAAACTGCTTTGAATTAATTAAAGAACACATTACTAGAATGCGGTGTAACTTTAAGTTTGCAGATTTTGAACTGAGCAGGAGCTACGTAATGAGAGAAGAGGGAGGTGAGACAGTTGCCTAAGAGAAGGCAAGATTCATGTGAAAAAGTTAATAAATTGAAGGTTTTGTTATGTAAATATTGTTTTGCAATGTGATTGAATTTATTCATTGTTGTAATTTAAGAATTGAAGTTCTTTGTCTAAGATTGTAAAATTGTAGCGGGAGGGCATTTTTTTGTCTTGCATCAAGAGTTTTGAAAGAAAGAGAAGAAGGAGCCTAATTTGACTGCCAGCTGAATAAGGAATTTGGTTTGTATTAATTGAAACAGAGTATATGCCGGTAAATCTGATTCGGACTCCTGTACATCTTAGAAACTGAATGTTAGGAACAAGAAATTATTTCAGATATAGTATATTATTTTGGATCTAAATATATTTAAGTGAGCTTTTCATTTTGTGTATGATATTACAAATTTTGATTCAAGATTTTGTTTGTAGGCTACAAATTCACCCAGCTTGATAAAGTTCGGTGGTTTGTCCTGCATCAAACCGCCTTAGGAAAACCGTCATGTATCTTCCATTATGGTTCATTTTTTTGGAAATCTACTTGCAATTCATCAGAAGTTTGACAACGTTGAGAGAACTGAGAGGACGAAAATGAAGATAGAGAGATGGAAAATGTCAAGAAACCAATAGAGATCACCTTTCTGTAATCCATCTTTTGGGCATGTTACAGAACCGCCTTCTGTACTAGTGTTTTGTACATGTTTAACAACCACCTGAAAGCAGTTTGTCGGGAGCCGGGAAGATGTTTCACGGAGGCTTTTGTCGGACCAGATTTTAATTTTTAAAAGACATTAGAAAATCATTTTAATTTTGTCACTCATCATATTTGATTGGCCACTTATTTTTATTTTAATAAAAATAAATAAAAAGCCTAGGAAAAAGTGCACCAGCCAATGGGGAAAATCTAAAAATAAAAAGAAAAATGATATTAATAAATAAATCAGATCAACTATAAGGTAAACTATAGAATAAATGTCTCACACGATTTTTAAAGCAAAAAGAACTGAAAAAATGATGGAGATGAAAACATTAGTCTCCGCTTATAGATAGGCGGGACTAATAATTTATAAGATATTTATATAGTTTGAAATTAGAAGATAAATGTATAATAATTTTTTTGAAAAAGAAGTATATGTAAAACTACTTAATATTTATATAGTTTGAAATTAGAAGATAAATGTATAATTATTTTTTGGAAAAAGAAGTATATGTAAAACTACTTAATATTTTTAAAAATAAATTAATATAATTTATATTATAATTATTATGTTTACTAATACAAAAATCTTAAATATATTTATTAAAAAAATATAAACATCAATATTAAGTTATTTTATTTAATTTAGAATCATATTTTTTTAAAATTATTTGTTCAAATTTTATTTGAAAATAATTTATTTTTACTTAAAATTTATTTTAGTTGCTAAAGAGTTATTTTATTTACATATTAATAAATAGAATTTTTTCAATATATCTTTGAATTTTATTTTTAATTCTTATTTGAGTTATTGTTTAACATTATAATTATTTATTTTTATTTCATTTATTTTAGAATTATTATATGGCTTTAGTTTTTTTAAAAATATGTTGGGTCTCTTTTTAGTTTTCATGCATATATGTACATAATGTTGTCTTATTATTACAACCTTGTCTTTGAGTGTAATGGTTAAACATGTTGATTTAATTTCATTATGCACATTTAATATTTTATTATTTGTGTCAACTGAGTACTTAATAATTGGCTTGTATAAGAAAATTGGATGTAAAAATTTAAGTGTAAGGGTCTTTAGAAAGTTTATTGAATAATGTAGTTATATAAAATATCAAAACATGATATGGTTTCTGTGTTCTTTTAAATTATTTACAAATGTAAATCTCAATTTTATTTTTGTTTGATCTTAGAGCTCATAATAGTATTGAACCTATGAGAGGCCCTAAAGTTATACCCAAGTTTACACATAACATTTTATAAGTTTCAAGACAACCCTCTCTACACCATCCCTCTTGAAAAAAGAATGTTCTATAATCACGCAAGCATATACTTGAATTATATGTTTAAAGTGGTAAAATTGGTATAAATATTTGTTTGTGGAAGAAGGAATGATGTGGTAGTGCATGCAAGTATATACTTAAATTCTATGTTTAGAATTATAAAATCAATAAAAATGTGTTTCTCACACTAGATTTTTGGCAAAAGGAATCAATACAACATTTTCATAGCTAGATATTAAACAAAAATCTAAGGCATTACAATTACAAACAAGATTGATGCATAAGCATCTAGGGTGTAAGAGCAATCAAACATCACCCAAAAATAATGTTTAATTTTTTAGTAAGGGTTAATAATGGCATGATTACTATTTATGGAAAATTTACTTTTTTTAGTAAGTTGATAATTATGTACGAAATGTTACACAAACCTCCTAAAAGGTGAAATGAAGCCTATGGTGAATGAATTACCCTAATATCTTGTGGCATGCAAGAGATATTTGAGTTTTCTAGGAAATTCCTCTAATAAAAATTCTAATGCAATTTTGAGGGCCTTAGAGGCCTCAGATGGGCTTGAAAGTAAACAAAAGTATGCATCAACACACTGTACCATTGTAGGTCTCATCACAAGATTTCCAAAAATATATGATGATCGAAGATCTAATGGTTGGTTTTAAATTTGTGTCTCCTAGAGCTTCAAGTACTAGAAATTCAATAAAATATTTTCTTATGTAAAAGATTGGTCTGTTAGGGTTTTGGCAACCAAAAATAGGCGATTTCACTTTCTAGACGAGTTTATATAACATAGTTCTAGTGGTACACATATTGTAATGAGAAAACCCATGTGGTTGTAGCATGTTATTTTTTTGTGTTATAATTTTATTTTATTGGAATAATCAAATGCAAGAGTTTCCTTTCTTACATTTTTATTTAATTTCTAAGTTGTTGTTATGTGTTTGGGTTTGTCAGGGGAGTACCCTTTATCAAATGGTATTAGAGAAAAAGTTCCTAAGTGTGCAAACAAATTGTTGAATGTGAGGCAGTTTGCACCAAGACTATGGTTTTGGGTTTGTGAGAAAAGTGAGAAAAATGCCTTCACAAAGGAACACAAGTAGAAGAAATGTTGGTGTGATAGAAGAGGCTTTTAGAGTCATCCAGAGACAAGTCTAGGCACTACAAGAGAGGTTGTGTAGAGGAGTTGATATTAGGGCAAGAGATGAATGTGAGGATGAATCTAAGAAGAAGGTCATTTTGAAGAAGAACAAGAAGTAGCTAAAGATCCCAATGAGGCTAGGTTTTTTAGAGTCATTCACAAGATTGGAAAAAGGCCAAAGATTAAAGTTTCCGTATTTTTGGAAATATTATTTTAGAAGAGTTAATCGATTAGATTAGAGATATGGAAGAATATTTTGGGTATGAATAAGTGGGTGATCCTGAAAGAGTCAAGTTTGCAAAGACCAAGGTAAAGGGCCATGTTAGTATTTGGTGGAAAGAAGTTCGATTAGAAAGAAACAGAAGAGGAAAAGAGAAAATAACAAGATGGGATCAAATGGTGGACAAATTGAAGAGACAATTTGTTCATGTTGACTACATGAGCTTGATTTATAGAAAAAGATGTGAGGTTTGAAACAAACACAAAAATATATCAAAGAGTAGTTAAAGAGTTCTATTGGGTCTTGATCAGAATAGGCCAATTTGAGGCCAACAAGGAGAAGGTTTCCCATTACATAAATGGGTTAAAGCCAAGCATTCAAGAAGAGTTAAATTTGGTAAGAAAGTCTACCATTGAAGATGCATATCAATATTCTTTGAAGTTATAAGAGAAGTTGAACAAAATATTTGAGAGTGATAAAAATAGAAGTTGTGGTAGAAAGATTGGTGGATGATCTTATGGAGGCTGAAATAAAGACCAAAATAATAATAAAAAATCTAGTAATAGTTAGAATCAAAATGTAAATAATGTCTATTGCCCATGCGATCAAAATAGTGGAGATAAAATAGGAAGAGGAAGACAATGAATTATAGAAAGAGGAAGCTTCCATAGAACATGTTTCTAGTGCAGAGAAGGGTATAGAGCCTATAAGTGTCCTCAACATCAATGTGTACAAGTCAAAGACTTGAGGGTATGCATGAGTTTCCCACATGTAGATGAATATGGTAATTTAGGGATTTAAATAAATATTTGATTATTTATTTAAAGGAGGAAAGGGGTTAAATTAAATTAATATGTTTATTCATTTAATTGATTGTTTTAGAATGTGGCTTAGTGAATTAATTTAAATAAATTGAATAATTTATTTAATTAATAGGAGAAGAGGTTGAGAATGAATGAATTAAATATTAATTTAATTAACTGGTTATTGATGGTTTATTAATCAAATAAATATTAAATATTCATTTAATTAAGTGGACAGATTTATGTGACTACAATTTCTATAGGGTGTATTGACTTATACATGTCGATCCAGGAGACTGTGCATGATCCTCGTCAAAGGGGTTTAGGTTCTTGCACATGTAATTCAACTATCTTATGTTAGCTAAAAATTATATAGTACACAACATGAACAACATGAACTTTGTAGACAAAAAAAATATTAAATAAAAAAAATTTGTTGTCATCATAATCATTGCAAATTTATAATTCCTTACCTTTACTTTATGTAGACTATGCAGAATCCCCAACTAAAGGGTTGACGATGTCTGTAGTCAATGACACGTTCCCACCAAGGGTGACAACATCACACAAAATATATACATGAAATCAACACCATCAATTGAGCATCATAAGCATTACATTTGTAAGTTGATAAACAATAAATACATATGTATCATCATATATGTAATTGATCAACATCATAAGAATCACATATGTGCCATCATAAATATGTAATCCATCACATATGTATCATAAATCACCATCCATCACATAGGTAATAAACAATCCACATTCTATAAATAAACACAAAGTTCAAAAAATGTTGCATGTATCATCATAAACATGCAATCCATCACATATGTAATTTAAATTACATCCATCACATAGTTAATAAACAATCCAAATTCCATAAATTAACACAAAGTTTAAAAAATATTACATAAATAGTCACTTTCCCTATCTCCATCTCCTCGGAGTGGCATAGTTCTACTATTAGGACCCGCTAGAGGTGGAACATGAATTAAAAACATTAAAAGGTGCATCAAGAATTAATTATGTAATGGCATTAGAATTCAAAACACAATGAATTAATTATGTAACCATATAAGTCAAATAAATTTCTATCAAGAAATCAATATTAAATAGATAATATACTAATCGCATACCTCATACATTTCATTCATGTCAATGATCTTCTTCTTCATCCAACTCATCATCATGACCATGATGATGATGATGATGATGATGATGATGATGATGATGATGATGATGATCATCATCATCATCATAACCACCACCACCACCACCATCATTGTCTTCGTCATCGTCACCATCACCATCACCATCACCATCACCATCACCATCACCATCACCATCATCATCATCATCATCATCATCATCATCATCATCATCATCATCATCATCATCATCACCTTCTTCTTCTTCATCATCATCGAGTAACTGTTGATCGTGATCATCATCTACATCATCTTCTACTTCTTTGGTATCTTCTTCTTCCATCACATTATACTTTATTGGACTTCTTCTTGGATCATGTCTAACAACAAATGACCAACCTGGTTTATGTGGAACCTCTGAGTAAAATACCTGCTCACATTGGCTTGAAAGAACATAGGGCTCATCCCCAACTGGTTCAAACGACCTTGTATTAACCATTGTAAAACCATTATCATGTTTAATAACAATTCTATCAGGATCATTTTTATTCAATCGTAGCCTGTACCATTTGATGATGAACAAAACTAATTTGAAGGAATTAAAGTCACACTCAAGTACATCATCCAGAATGCCATAATATCAATTTTGAGACTCTTGAGGATGTATGTCATTTCTTGATGAAATATTTGTCACCTCAAAGGCTGCAATTATCCCAGAATCACAGGTTTTCTTCGTGTCATCCAACTTTTTGATGCAAAATTTATGACCATTGCAGCACATAGCGTTGTGGTATTTGACCTGCAATATGTCAAACATGTAAAAAATATTGCATCGTGAGTTGATAAACATATGGGTGATTGATAAATTTATACGTACCTGTTTATCTCTTAAACCATATACTAAATCAATTTCCCTTTGCGTAACAATGGAATCTCCATTACGATGAGCTTCTTTAACCAATGAAGCCATACCTTCCCATGTTAATGTGCGACCGAAATGTTGACAACGTTCAATCCATACCGTCATCCAATCAAGATTGTTTGCAATATACAAATGTAGTGCATCCCACTCTTGACCAAATGTACCAAAAATAAATAGACGTCTTACAACCGATTTATTTTGAAGATTAAGAATTAATTAACTACAATAACATCTTATAATTACCTCTCACTTTCCTCAATCTACCTTTCCCCGTCAAGTACTCCCCTTCGAATTTGTCAATGGGGTTGGGGTACCAAAT
Source organism: Cryptomeria japonica (assembly GCF_030272615.1). Lineage (NCBI taxonomy): Eukaryota > Viridiplantae > Streptophyta > Pinopsida > Cupressales > Cupressaceae > Cryptomeria > Cryptomeria japonica. The sequence goes on from NC_081407.1 coordinate 384,388,528, forward strand.
GCGATCCACGTGGATCTTTGCTACAAACTTAGGAAGACATTCAAAAATGTACACCATAGTCTGTTATACCATATATCCCCCCGCCATGGAACCCTCAGGATGTGCTCTTTGTCAAACCAAAGCCTTCAAAAATTTCAAGTGCCTCTCAACCATCCACATTGACCTAGTGTGTATAGGTCCACACAATTCAATCTCCTCAACTTGGTGTATGAGATAGTGTTCTTGTGTATTGAAAAAAGCTGAAGGTAGACACTTTTGCATTTCACACATTAGATGAGGAATTTTTCTCTTCCAACATTTATATCTTCTTTATGGATTTCTTTACATGACAACCACCTACAAGATATTCAAGATGCAAAAATATATATTACATAACAAGTAAAACAAATAGCAAATATAATATCTATACAATGAACTGAACAAATATCACTAGTTACCTCATGTATTTTCCAAGATCATATATGACTTTCTTGACATTATTGTCGAAGTGGTCTAGGAGAGATAGAGGTAGATAGAGGTAGAACATACTGCAACAATTATAAAATTATCTTTTTAGTTTTTCTAACATAATACAATGAAAAGTACATTCACAGTATACAAATATATAGTAAATACACAAGAACATGAATTAACTTAATGAAGGTATGTCAATCATGCGTTTTCATCCCTGGCCCAAATTCACTTTTCTTTGATATGAGATTGTTTATGTTCGGAGAAAATCTTGTGGGAAATTGAATTTTTCGTATGACTTCTTTTATAGCATTTCTTTGTTGGTTCGTTAATAACCAAGGAAGGTCACTTATATTAATATGGTCTCCATGGCTATTTGATTGAATGACATTTTTCATTGCATGATTGGATTCTTGAATGTCACCACAAATTTTGACATTTTTTTCTTTGTCACGCCTTCCATCCAATATTTTTCATAATATCTCTGTTATATTCTTTCCAATATGGATAGTATTAAACAAATGCACAATTTGTAACTACTCATAGTAGGGAAACCTACTAAATTGTCAGGGATAACTTTTTAGTCCCTTAGGAAGGTGGTCATTAATGCCTTGACGACCTTCACGATCATCAATCACATCATCTAGTAAACAAAACATAATAGAAAATATGTTTTATGACATAAACATTAGATGGAATGGCATTACCTTGACGATTAATTCTATTATATTCCAACTTCCACAAGTGAGGTGTCATTCTTTGTGGCTTTGATGTATTCTCTTCTTTCCCATTGAGAAGATGTTTTTCAATATTTCAATACTTATGATTTTTGTGGAGAAAGTGCCTATACTCATCAAACACCTTCTTTCCTAAACTTTTTGAATGATGAGATTTCATCTTTGGAACACAAACTAGACATGCAAATTTTCCCTTTGTTTGAAGACCTACAAGATAATGTATAATTGGATTAAATATGTTAATTTTTTAATTATAATTATCATGTGCAACTTGAACACTATAACATACCACAAAAATGTGTTAGCCCTAGGGCATCGTGTATTGTCCATACAAGCATCGCATGAAATTGAAATTATCTTTATCCTATTGGTCTAGAGACGTCATATATAGTGACACCATTCCATAATTCCAACAACTCATCGACACGAGGCTCAATATATACATTCATATCTTTATCTTGGTACTTACCTAATTGAATGAACAAAAACATTACATAATTATTATGACCATTTTATTACAATATTTATAATTAAATGTAGACGACTATTAAATGATATAATACTTGGAACAATCATTGCCAACATTATGTTCTCCCTCTTTATTGCCATCCATGGAGGAATGTTATTGTTGATAACAAAAACAGGCCACACTGAGTAAACAGATCTCAGCTCTCCAAATGGATTGACACCGTCCGTTGTCAATGAAAGCCTGAGATTACGAGGTTCTTCTTTAAAGTGTGGTCACTTTTCCTCTATGTCTGTAAATGCTAAATTATTTGTAGGCATTCGAATAATTTCATCTCGACTTCTATTGCGTGCATGGTAATCCATAAATTGTGCCAAGATAGTGCACTTGAATAATTGTTGCATATGTAGAATAATGGGAATATAACAAAGAACCTTGCGAGGCACCTTTTTTGTTATTTGATCTGTTCGATATCTACTAATATGACATTCAGGGCATTCCGTTCGAAACTCATGTTGTTTGTGATATATAATATGATCATTGGGACAAGCATCTATTGCTTGATACTCCATTCCAATATATTTCATAATGGCAGATAATTCTCGGTACGAGGGAGGTAGAATATTTGATGGTGGTAACAAAAACTCACCTATCAATCTACAACAAAAAAATATAATTTGTTAATATAAAGAATATTAATGGTACATGATTCACCATTTATTAAATATAATGACATATATGACATACCTTAACATACATGAGATTGTTATGTTGGATAAACCATTCATAACCTTCAAGTTCACCAACAACAATATAGCAGAGAGAAGAGTTGTCTGGGAGCCTTTGTAAAGGGACTCATATGCCTTCTCAAGTAGAGGTAAATCATGAACAACATCAAGGTCATCTTCATCATCATGATCATCTGCGCTAATACTAAATGTGCCATGGATCAATGTATTTGTATCATCATCTTTAATTGTGTTTTGTGGCTCATGATAGTCATCTTCCATGAGATCATTATCTTCAGCTTCGATATTCACACCTCCATGTTCCTCCACTTCGAAAACCATATTCTCTAGGTTGTGTTGATCCATATCATGTGCTCCGGGGTGCTCGACCTATATAAAAAATGATCAACATAAATAAACCATGATCATGATCTCACCATCAAGTAATTTCTTATGTATATAAATTGTTAAAACGATATAATGAAAAACTTACCAAATGGATGATAATCATGTCCCCCTTCAATGTGACCATGCAGCCTACAATGTTTCTTAGTTGTTTTGATTAGAAGTCTTCTAGTCTTTAACCCCTTACAAATTTTGTAGTGACAATAAAATTTTCCATCACCTTCTTTTCAAGTTAGACCACAATCTAGAAATTGTCTCCTTATTTTGTTGTTCGCTGATATTGTCTGACATGGTCTTTCTTTACAGGCAAAAAAAAGGGGTTATAGAACTAGTTATATAGAAGTTGAAATGTTAGTTATGAAATCATGTTTTAGTATAATATACCAAATTAAATTACTTGAACATGGAAATAATGCAAATTGAACCAAAACCATTTAACTCTTCTTTTTCATCTCAAAACATATCTAATGGCTTTGTGGTGATTTAGAGCAGGTGATATGCTAATGGCTTTATGGTATGCAATCCTTGTATCATATCTTAAGTTGACTAATGTCTAATTGGGGCAATTCATGAGTGTCTAATGTGAATTCATTATCAATGTTGTGAAGTGATCGAGAGTATGGTGATAGTCATCTTTATAGGATCCTCTCAATACTGTCCAAATGAGTCTAAAAGGAAAGTAACTATCCTTTCCCATGCTCGTGCATACTTACATGACTAATGCTTCCCTTGTGTATCCTAAACATTGGAGAGACCTTATTTGACTTTCCTAATCAATGTGGTTGTTTTCCTAATATGAAATACTGAGTTCTACCCTTGCCTTTGCATCAAACTTCTCACACCATGTTTATTCAACAAAACACACTATTCTGATCCCAATCTTCCTCAATACCCTCAAGGGAGGGGCATGTATAATGGTTTCAACATACACAGTCAATGATCATATAGTCCATTCTTCTAGACACCCTTGGATACATTACTTGGCTTCTAGGCTTGGGAAAACTAATATGAATTGAGCCAACACCATGAGGATAGGGTCAAGTATCATGGAAACTAACCATAATACGTGAAGATAGGGTTCACACCTAAGTGTTGGCTCTCAACAATGCCACACTTCTAAAATTGTCAGTCTCAAGACTTCTCCTATTGGGTCAATACTCATTGATGGCCACAAGGCCAAATCAATGTATCTAGGCTTCTAACTCCTTACTCTAGGCTTCTCCTATTGGATCTGACTGATAAATTAGAATCACACAGATGATAGCAATGACATAAAACCAAATAATGAACACTAGGAACACCAACATACCCTGGGAAAACCTCCCTCTTGGAGGTGAAAAACCCAGCTATAAATCTCAGATCTTATTATGCAATAGTTAGTATCTTTACAATTCGGCTTCAACACTTGAAGCATTTAGAACAACAGTATATGCACAATAGTATAATGAAACCAAACTAGGGCATGCATTGTAGAATAATAAAATTATCTACAATATACTTGAAGAATTCTAATCAAAGGAAGACAACTTTTGATGACCATTTGTTGATCATTGACACCATTTGCTGATCAAAGGAGATAATTCACTGACTATAAATGAAGTTCTCTCCTCCAAAGTCAGTTCGTTGTTATTGAAGATGGATTCGCTGATCTTGAAGTGTATTCACTGTCCTAGAATTGATTCGTTGTCCTTTGGGAATAGTTCATTACCTTGCTCAAGGAATGTATTTTTCTGATGCTCTGTTAAAGGAGTTCGCAGAGTACTTAGATGACTTGCAGGTTGATGTGCAAAGGTAAGTCACACAATAGAGAGATAGATGATTCACTGATCTAATTGTGATTTGACCCCAAATCACCTTGCATATATAGGTGTCAATGGCTTCTATAGGTCTCTAGTCAGCCTTGCATAATTTTGACGCCAAGAATCACAAGTTACATTATGATTTACAAGTTACACATATAGGTCTTGACCTATTACAAGTTACATTATGGGTCTCGCCCAATTTCATATTTGCAAGTTACATATACCGCCCAAATAGGGCTAGACCTAAACAAGAATTTATGTAACAAAATGTGATAGCAAACATGGCTAAGGCTGACAGGGCCATACACATGCTAAGTGTGCTAGATCGGCCCTAGAAGGGATCCGACCTAGCTACAAATGTCAACATCCTTAATGGTTACAAGTTACATAATGCGTTTGGGCCCAACCCAATACAAGTAATACTTATATTTGATCCGAACTAGCTATTATTTCAATAGTCTTTTCTATTATTTTTTAAGGATTATATAGGCTCCAAGAAATGGGGATAGTCTGGGATGTTCCTTGGCTGCCCCTTGCCATGAAGAGTTTCAGGGATGCATCCTCACTGAACCCTACATCCAGGGACATCTGGTTGTCCTTTGGATAGCTAGGAATGTCTCTGATGTCTCTTGAACTTCCCGAGGATAGTCAGATGTCTACAATTGTTTTTCCTCCATCTTTTAGTTAAACTATTTCTTAATGCTTGTGATTGTTCTTCTACTGCATATGCTCTGTTATAATATGAAAAATTGCCCTTTGCCTCATCAAATCTGTTGCTTGGTCAGCTCCTTGTTTTTGCATTCAGACTTTGTGCTTATGGGTTGGGTTAAGGTAAGTTATAGACAAGATAATAGGTTAGGTAGGCTAGCGCTAGGTGTCCTTTTTTATGCTTTTCTTTGCTTTTAGCAAAAAATGAAAACCAAAGATCTTTTTCATTAGAGATGTGCCTGGTGTTTTGAATTGAAATCTAGGATGTTCTCAACATCTAGGAAGTCGGGCAATGCTAGGAAATGGTGTTGCATCCCAAATCCCTTCCATCTGCTTGTTGTTTCTTTTGGTTTATGTCCATAACAAGAGTATCTCTGAGAATATTCTTTCGTGGCATGGGCTATGATTCGTCTAGGTTCTCAAATGACCAGTTTTTTTAAGTTCAAATTAGTGTTTTTAAGGGAGAAATGCCTATGGAAGGATGTTATGAAATGTATACTAATTGTTGTTGGCGCTGGATAGAATCATGCATATTGAAGAACGGTATGATGCTAATGTCCTTCTAGATGACGCCACTTTACCCATTTACTTGTTGTTGTCCTCACTGATTTAGAAGCATGTTTTAAGGCACTTGCTATTGATAGAGGTTGAATTATATCTATATGGTTCTTTGAAATGGTACATGCTCATTGAGGAATTGTATAAACTGTTACAAAAATGTTGTACTAGACCTAGTAAGTTTAGGTATGCACTTGTTTCCTCCAAGCATATATATTTTCAAGAACGCTTGAAGGCACTTGTTCACTACTTTAGAATAGACATCTATTTGTAGATGGTGATGTACTCAATTTGAATGACATGCCGCTAAGCATAATAGTTCTTCACAAAAGTAGCTAGTAAATTTATTATCCAGATTACATCTAATCTGACTAGAATGACCGTGCAATACATAAATGTGCATCCAAGGATTAGATGTTTACATGGTACAAAACATTGTGTTTCCATGATTAGATAATTCCACAAAGTTCTCTTAAAGAAAATGATGCCCTCCTAAATGACACAAAATAGTTTATGATTAAACAACACACAACACACAAGACGTTAGAGTTAGTCAATCAAAAACTAAAACATATGAAGGCATTCCAAGAGAGACACTAAAAACATGCTAATGAATCTAACTAAAGAAGTAAGACAATGAGATATCTCCAACTATCTCTTAACATGATATTAGCTCCTTTCTCCCTTGTTCCTCTCCTCTCCAAGTTCCAAAATAGTGTAGCTCTCAGCAGCTTTTTGCACTATGGATGCTTATGGAGGATTGAGATTTGTAGAATAGCTCCAAACATGAAATGAAAAGCTATTTTTTAATGCTTAAATGATTGATTTTACCAAAAAGACAAGATTTAGTTATGCTATGCTAAATGCTCTCTAAAATGGCTATAGTCTAAATGCTTACAAGTTTTCAGGATCTGGATTATGAAGGAATGGGCTCTATTTATAGGAAAAATGGAGTAATGGATGGCCAGGATTGAAAGGTTTAATCAAGGGTCAAGCTTGAAAGTTGGGGATCCATGTGCACAATTGGCACCAATAAAATAGTGACAAGTGTCAACACAGGATTGGGTTGAGAGAAGAGGTTGGAGGCATTAAAGGCCTGAGAAGACCTCATGGTTATCTAAAGGCTAAGGGTCAAGTCTAAGTTAGGATTACCCACTGGATTAGGAGTTAATCCAAGGATAAACCTTTGTGCAAATGATTAAGAGATAATCATGGTCAAAGCATTAAAGGCTTGATGAGACCCTTGGGTTGGGTAGAGGTTGAGTCAAAACAAATGTTTTAACCATGTGGGAGGGTTTGAGGTAACCATTAATGGTTATTGGAGACTTTGGGGATTAAGTGGTTGAAGGTTGAAAGCCTTCAATGGTTATCAAAGACTTTGAGCCATTTAGTGGTTGAAGGTTGGAAGCTTTCAAAGGTTATCCAAGACTTTGAGGTTTTGAGAAGTGACTCCATTTTGCTTATGAATGTGACAATATTTAGGGGATGGATTAGGCTAATTAGGAAGGGGTTAGAAGAATCTAGAAGGGGATTAGATTTTGCAAGTGGATTTGGTGGGTGAGGGAAAATAGGATTTTATTTAAAATAAAAATTCATTTATTTCAAAATGTGTGCAAGTTGCATTTGTAGGAAAATGCAAGTGGGGTGGGGATAATGATTTAAATAAATGTTTTATTTAATTTATTTAAAAGAGGAATAGGGGAATTTTAATTAAATAAATTCATTTTATTTATTTAATTGATTTGAATTGGATTTAATGAATTAATTAAAATACATTGAATAATTTATTTAATTAATAGAAGAATGTTTGGGGATGAATTAATTAAATATTAATTTAATTAACTGGTGGCTAGTGGATTTTTAATCAAATAAATAGCAAATATTCATTTAATTAAAATAGACAGATTTGTGTGACTACATTTGCCCCTCTTTGAGACGGTGCGGTTTATCGCGTCGTTTCAAAGAAAGAAAAAAAAAGGTGTGAAGAAATGCCCCATAAAATATAAATTTAATGGGTGGTATGCCCCCTCGAGAGATGGGCCGAAAAATTTCGAAAAATCGGGCGATCTCTCGAAAAAGAATGAAAATTGGCAGGGTGGGAGAAGAAAAGAAGTTAGGTATACTAGAAAAAAATAGAAGAAAACGGGGGAAACATGGAGAAATGGGGGGCTCGAGAAGTTCACGGGGACCACGGCGATGAGCGGGGCGAAGTTACGGTGACGGCGGGGGGTATAAATGGGGTGAAAGGAGGGAAAATAGGATCATTTGTGACCGCAACCAGTTGAAAACTAGAGCTCTGATAGCGACATTTGGAGGAGCAAGGAGGAGCTACGATGCCGTTTCCGATCACCGAGCATCGATTTGAGCGAGTGCGACGATTCCAGCGCCCAGCCGACTATGGACCAGCGGTACGCAAATTCGAAAACTTCCTTTTTAGGCATTTTTAGTAGGTTTTTAGCTGAGTCCAAGTCAAGTCAGAGCAAGAGCGCTGGAACTAGGGTTTTAGCGCGTTTGCTCCATGAATTAGCGCTATTGTGCCGCAATAGCGCTTTTGTAAGCTAGTTTAAGCGCTTTTGCTATTAATTAGCGCTTTTGTAGGGGAGTTTGAGTGCTTTTGATAAATTAGCGCTATCGTAGGGTTAATTGAGCGCTATTGGCTCGGAATAGCGCTATTGTATAGCAGTTTTAGCGCTTTTGGTTTTGTAGCGCTATTGTAGAGCTTTTTGAGCGCTATTGTGGGTTGTTGTAGCGCTTTTGTTCAGAACTAGCGCTATGGTAGATAAAATAGCGCTTTTGCCTTAGGATAACAAGATGCCCCAGTTTTGGACAAAATAAATCTCTTGATGCCTAACGATTGATGGATGGCGAGGTGAAGTGGGAGTTGTTTTGAACCATAGCAGCCAGATGAGACTTAGGTCATTTGTTAGGATAAATGCCTGTTGAAGTCTAGGCGGCCATGATTGCTTACCTGTTGAGACCCGAAGATACTTGATCAAAGTATCTGATGACAGTCTAGGTTTAAACTTAAGAAAGTTTGATAACAAAACAACTGATGGTGGTTGGATGAATGTTTATGTGCAGGAGGATCTGCGCGTGTTGCAGTTACGCGAGCGCCACCCCGCGACACAGGGATGGCGAGATCGGTTGACATAGATAGAGATAGACTGTATTGCAGCTACTGGCCTCTACGAGGTGATGCATATGCCCGTGATTCGGATGAATCACGATTTGATCACAGCATTGGCAGAGCGATGGCACAGTGAGACATGCACGTTCCATCTAGCTCAGGGTGAGATGACGGTGACTTTAGAGGACGTGTGGCGTATCCTTCGGATTTCGATTCGGGGGCAGCTGGTGACATATGATCGATCTTGGGGGACGGTGTCTTGCCAGAGGATATTTGATGAGGACGTATATATTGATGATGGCTCGATCACATGGGAGGATATAGCGGCACTATATGAGCCCCTTCCAGCAGTATTGTCAGGGATCGTGGGAGGACTTCTATGTCCAGACAGGCGGTCACATGGATTGGCGGTCGGGTGGGGACAGGTTATAGAGATGATGGTGATTGAGGGGACCCGATATGCCTGGGGGCCGTGCGTGTTAGTGCACATGTATCAGGAGTTACACGAGGTAGTGTACCGAGGGAGAGGTTCTCTTGCAGTAGGCATGACGCTACTGCATGTGTGGGCATGGGAGCATCTACCAGTGACTCGACCAGTGAGTCTGAGATTCCGAGCCGTGGACTAGCCCTATATGTTTATGTATAGTGGTATGATGATTCAGCTCCACTTGGGGAAGTTAGAGTGGTGGCGGCGAGCATTGGATGACCTGGATGCAGTGGTCTGGCGGCCATACTTGGAGTGTGAGCCATGGGAGGATGATGCGGAGGCACTACCTTATGTCTTCATGACTCGATTCCTCATTGGGAGGACCTCTTATCATGTAGAGAGACAGGTGCCGGGACGAGTGATGAGGCAGTTCGGACGGCAGCAGGGACTGCCGAGCGGATCAGGGGAGTATGCACGAGTGATGCGGGAGCGGTATGCATGGGGTCCAGTGCTACCGTATGATCAGGCACTGGCCGAGTTCCGGACACTGCAGGCGAGGCCATGGGACTTACGACCGAGGGTCGTGGATGCAGGGGTTACAGCAGAGTATACACAGTATCGGGCGGCGCACCCGTTTCTACGGATATCAGACCCAGCTGAGCCGATCCCAGCATTTGAGGATGAGAGGGGACGAGGACGAGGACGGAGAGCAGGAGGTCGAGGAGGAGGAGATGGAGGAGGAGGAGATGGAGGAGGAGGTGGAGGAGGAGGAGGAGGAGGTGGTGGAGGAGGTGGAGGAGGTGGAGGAGGTTTGGGGATGCCGAGGCAGCGGAGAGGGAGAGGTGGATTACCTCTTCAGATATCACAGGGTCCTTTGATGCAGGGAGGAGTGCAGCTGAGTGGGAGGGGGATGGAGAGAGAGATCCCGATGGCTACAGGTGCAGGGGAGGGTGGTGCAGGGGAGGGACCTAGTGGAGGGGATGATATAGGTGCGGCAGCCATGGACACGAGAGAGGGAGCTACTGGGGATCTGCGGGAGCATATGATAGGTTATTTGCAGACCCGGGTAGAGAGATTAGAGGCGGAGGTAGCAGCTAGAGATGTGCAGCTATTTGCACGTGAGTCAGAGCTGACAGTGGTGCTGCGGGAGAGAGATACTGCGGTGGAGAGATTGGCGGAGCTGCAGGAGAGAGTGCGGACTGGTGCACAGGGGCCTTCAGGAGAGGTTATGAGGGAGATACGGCGAGCACAGGCGGAGATAGAGTATTGGCGAGGGTTATATGAGCAGGTGGTACCGATTAGTCAGCGAGCTCTCAGTTATACCCAGATGCGGCAGGCCAGATCCGAGCGATCACAGAGGATGCAGAGCAGTGGGGGAGTGATGGGTCCTTTGCGGCAGGATAGATCAGGAGATGCAGGAGGGAGTGGGGGTTTGGGGAGGCCTCCACGGAGAGATGGATCAGGTGGTGCAGGTACCAGTGGTGGAGTAGGTAGAGGTGGTGGTGGTACAGCATCTGGCCAGAGTGGCATTTGAGAGAGCATTTTTGCATACATGTATTGTATCATTGTCTATTTTTGGACTGTATCTTGGATGGCTCTTGGCAGCCGATTTTGTAGACTTCATTGTACTCTGATGTATGAGTTGATATATATGAGGAGATCCCATATTGTGATGATTATGCATGTGATGATGTATGGATGTTTATGCATGATGATGATTTATTGCTTAGATGTATACGAGATGTTTCTTTTATGCATGTTTTTATGATGATTTAGGATGTTGTATACTGACATATGAATGCAGGTTTAGAGGTATTTGTTGTATTTGATTTTTGATGTAATGCTTTATGTATGGAATGCTATGATGATATATGCTTATGCTGGATTTTATGAACAGGATTTTGATGGTGTTTCCTATTGCGATGCAATGATAAGATGATTTATGTGATGATGTCAATGCAATGGTTTTGAATGAATGATGTTATGTATGAATATGCATCTAGATGTGTTTTTAGATGAATGGAATATGGATAAACAAAATGTAAAGTGCACATGTTTATATGACACTGTGGTAAATGAATGTAAATGGATAAACAAATGTAAAGTACAAATGTTTATATGATAATGTGGTAAATGAATCAATGTTTTGTAAACAGATGGTCTTATGAATCTAAATGCTTTTAAATATGTTTTGTAAGTACAAATGATAAATGGGATGATACAATAACTAATGGATATAATAACTGTACCTTAAATGTAATGATAATGAATGTAATGTGAAATGAATCCTAAAATGAACATAATAAGATGTTTATTAATGAATGAATGAATGCACTTTGTAACTAAATGGATAAATGGATAATAATAAGTTGATAAGATGATAACGGATAATTTATACTGGATGAAATGTTTAGTAAATGATTTAAAACAACCAAAGACAATTTGATCCCATGAATGAATCTAATTATTTATGATTGATGCAATGATGAAAATGATTTTGTTAATGAAAACTAATGTCAATAATGAACTATATGCAATGTTTAAGTTTAAAAATGACATGAATGGTCGCAATGCAAGATGCACCCAAATGTAATGATGATATGATCATGAAGAATGCAAGGTTTTTAAGACTTTGCATGATGCACTGATGATGTATCAGAGTACTTGGTCGTGATTTGTATTCAAGACAAACTTTTAGTTATTTTTGCATGTAAATGCTACATATGAATGAATGGATGGGTGATATGCAACGGAATGCAAATGTATAAACAGATGAGGTGAAATGACGATCCATAGTGCTCTATTTTCATCATTGAGCTTTAAAATGTTGGAAGAGAATACAAGCATCTTGACACAATGATTCAAGATGACCTGAGTATTCCTTTCATGGATTTTATATAACAAGTTAATACAAGCAACTTGATATAATGGATCAAGTTGACCAGAGTATTGCTTGCGGAACAGACAAGGATTATCTCCGTTCATGCATGACTTGGATCATCCTCCTTGATCTTAGGCTGATCAGATCCTGAGACAAGTGCATACCGTACTAAGAAATAAAACCTTTACCCAATTTGGAGGAAGAGGAACCAAAGGATGAGCATTGTACCTGCAACCAAACAGCATATTTACATAAAGAATAAAGAATATGGATCCTTGGTAATGGTTCATGTCCATATGGTCGAGATATACGCTGTAGTCAGCAAGCCGTAGTGATCTATGACTGTATTTGGCATAAGATCACGTAGCTTAGTGAACTTCCCACGTAGACACCATTAGTACATGCCCCAGAACTTCATCGGAAATAATGCGCAAATGATACAAAATAATGTTGAAAAGATCCCGATATAGATAAACAAATGATTGTACTCACAAATCAACCAAGTATTTGATAGCTTAACATAATTTTCTTGTCAAAGAAAATGTCATCTTGTCTTTGTTTTGGTAAGGAAGGATGCATCCTTGTTGAAGACAGTTTGATTGTTGATGTGGATTGTGTGGTCGTTTGGTAAGTGGTCATTTTGTGAGTATTTTATCAATGCTTGTTTTGGTATCGGCATGGATGAGTATGTACAATGTGTTGCCATGTTTTTGTGTGATTTTTCAATGGTTTGTCAATGTTTTTTGGATTTTTGTATTTGTTTTTGAATGTTTTTGGTATTTTGAAAGTTATTTTTGAATGTTTTTGGATTTTGTATTGTTTGTGAATGTTTTTGATATTTTCTGGGACATTTTTGAATGTTTGTGTATTTTCTGATGATCGCCTGAATGAAGAGTGTAATGACACATAAGACAATGTAGAATCCACTTCCATTACTAGGATAAGGGTATTGCCCCCAGTTTGTAGACCTGACTATGAAAAGGTGGGATGCTAGACGCATGGAGTACTTATCATAATTGCAGAGAAATAACAAGCCATGGTTTTCGGATGGATGGATGTATGTGTGCATGAATGTGATCGCAACGAGTCTGAACGATACTGGAGCCATTGCCTTTACGAGTGGCGCCTATTTGCCAGGTTTTCACCATCGCACTTACCCAAGGTGCCACCGGAGTGGTTGTTCACCGTTTGGATGCATGATTTTTCTTTACTTTTTTTTTTTTTTGAATGTTTTTGTATTTTCTTCAGGACATTTTCTGAATGTTTTTGGTATTTTTCTGATATGTAGGGGAGCCTGATGCTCTGTACACCTTAGGTATAAAACCTTTTGAGGTGCATGCTATTGATTGGATCTGCGAGTGGTTCTCCATCTGATGTGGCCAACTGATATGCCCCGGACCCGAATACAGCAGTGACAACATATGGGCCGAGCCAATTTGATTCAAACTTGCCTTGATGTTCTCTGTTTGGTTGGTTGCGAGGATTTTCTCAAAGAACAAGATCACCTACCTCAAATGTACGAGATCTAACTCGATGATTGTAGCTTCTACTCATGCGCTGCTGATAGGCTTTGAGGTGATTGTATGCAGCTTGTCGCTTCTCACCAAGTAACTCTAAGTCCTGAAGACGGGATACTCTGTATGCATCATCATCGATGAGATTGTGCAATGAAACTCGTAATGATGGTATCTCAACCTCAATAGGCAAGATAGCTTCAGCACCATAGACCAATGAATAAGGAGTTGCACCTGTAGGGGTTCGAATGCTAGTTCGATATGCCCATAATGCTGGATTCAATTGAACATGCCAATCACGACCGGCATCATTAACTGTCTTCTTTAGGATTCTCAATATGTTTTTATTGGATGCTTCAGCCTGACCATTGCCTTGTGGGTAATAGGGGGTGGAAAAGCGATGTTGGATATGAAATTTCTCACAAAGCTCACGGACATCCTGATTTTTGAAAGGAAGACCGTTATCTGTGATGATGGACATGGGTACACCATACCGGCAGATGATGTAGTTGAGGATGAATGAGGCGATCTGCTTGCCGGTGACTTGGGTAAGTGGAACAGCTTCGATCCACTTTGTGAAATATTCGGTAGCGGTAATAATGAATTTATGGCCATTGGATGAAGATGGATGAATCTTACCCACAAGGTCAAGGCCCCATTGACAAAAAGGCCATGGTGTTGTGATTGGTTGCAGTTCCTGTGCTGGTGCATGTATCAGGTCACCATGAATTTGACATTTCTTGCATTTCCTGACAAAGTAGTAGGAATCCTTTTCCATAGATGGCCAATAGTATCCAGCTCGCAGGAGTTTCTTGGCGAGTGAAGGACCACTTGAATGAGTCCCACAAATTCCTTCATGTACCTCTTCCAAAGCCTTTGTTATCTCACCTTGTTCCAAACATCGAAGGAGAGTACCATCAAGACCACGTCGGTATAGGGTTTCGGCAATAATGGTATATCGAGCAGTTTGGCGAATGAAGGTTTTTCGTTGGTTATTTGATTGGTTGGGAGGAAGGGTGTGATCGTGGAGATAGGTGTAGAACTCACCGTACCATGGGGATTCAGGACCGACAAGGCGACATATCATCTCAGATTCAGGGATATCATAAGCGGGGATCCAAAGCTGTTCGACCAAGAACTCATAACGTGTTGAATTCTGTGGAAGATCTAGGAGAGATGCGATGGTAGCCATAGCATCAGCAGCTCAATTCTGATCTCTTAGTATCTGCTCAAAGGTGATAGTAGTAAATGATGTCTTTAGAGTGTCCAGCATTTGCTTGTATGGCATGAGTTTATCATCCTTGGTTTGATACTCATCTGTCGCTTGTCGAATGACCAGTTGGGAGTCGCCATATACTTGTAGTTCTTTTAATTTCCATTGTATGGCTAGCCTGAGTCCTGTGATCAAGGCCTCATACTCTGCTATGTTGTTTGTGCATGGAAATGTGAGCCTGTAAGACTTCGGGATGCTATCACCTTGAGGTGTGATAAATAGAATGCTTGCCCCCGAGCCATGCCTAGTGTATGACCCATCAAAATATAGTTTCCATGGTTGTACTTCTGTGAGCATGAATATCTCTTCATCTGGAAAATTGGAAATAAGAGGATGATCACCTGTGAGTGGCGCATCGGCCAAGTGATCCGCAATAACTTGACCTTTGATAGCTTTGCGGTCCACATACTCGATGTCGAATTCACTTAGAATCATTACCCATTTGGCCAAACGACCTGTCAATGCTGCTTTGCTGAGTAAGTACTTGAGTGGATCAATCTTTGCGATGAGTTGTACCTTGTGTGTCAACAGATAGTGTCGCAATTTAGTGGCTGCCAAGATTACTGCTAGGCAAGCTCGCTCAATAGGTGTGTAATTGAGTTCATAGCCAACCAGTGTGCGAGAGATGTAGTATACAACACACTCTTTACCTTCTGCATTATGTTGTGCCAGTAGCACACCCAATGCGGTACTTGTTGCTGAGATATAAAGTAACAACGGTCTACTTGGATCTGGTGGCATCAACAAGGGTGGATTCATGAGATAGTCTTTAAGTGCCTGAAATGCTTGCTGGCATCTGTCATCCCATTGAAAGCGGATGTTCTTGTGTAGCAAGTGTGTGAATGGGTGACACTTATTAGCCAATTGTGCAATGAATCTGCGGATGGATTGAAGCCGTCCTTGTAGTGTCCTTAGCTGACTGATATTTCGTGGTGGTGGCATGTCCATGATTGCCTTAACTTTTGTTGGATCGACCTCAATGCCTTTGCTTGAGACAATGTATCCTAGAAGCTTCCTGGAGGTCACTCCAAAGACACATTTCTTTGGGTTGAGTCGAACATGGTATTGTTCCAGTCTATCAAAGATTTTATCTAAGATGTGAAGATGTCCTTCTCTAGTAAGTGATTTTGCTAGTAAATCATCCACATAATCTTCCATCATGGTATGCATCATGTCATGGAAGATGGTGGTCATTGCTCTCTGATAGGTCGCTCCTGCATTCTTTAGACCAAAAGGCATTACATTCCAGCAGTATGTGCCCCATGGACATGTGAAGGTTGTCTTATGTTGATCTTCCGGTGCGATCTTTATTTGATTATATCCTGAAAAGCCATCCATGAGTGAAAGCATGGCATGTCCTGCTGTTAGATCCACTATGATGTCGATATTTGGAAGGGGGAAGTCATCCTTAGGACATGCCTTATTCAGGTCTCTGAAGTCTGTACAAATGCGGATGCCCCCTTTTGGTTTGCCGACAAGCACAATATTGGAGATCCATTCTGCATAATCAATTGGTCTAATGAAACCAACATCTAGGAGTTTCTTGAGTTCTGTTTTGACTAGCATTGCAATCTGAGGATGCATCTTACGAAGCTTTTGCTTGACAGGTTTGGCTCCTTCTGCGACGGTGAGGTGATGCATGACTAAATCAAGATCAAGTCCAGGCATGTCCGCATATGACCATGCGAAGTTGATCTGACGCTTCTGGAAGAACTCTATGAATTTAGGTTGTTCCTCTGGAGTGAGAAGAGATGCCAGATGTATGATATGAGGATTTTCAGGAGTCCCCACATTGTATTCTTTGGTTTCCTCGATAAGAATCGTGGATCGTTCCTGTTGTGTACTAGCAGGGAGAATGTCAAACCCTTCATCCTCAGGCGCCTCAGAGAGGTTTTCACCATTGGATACGCTCTTTCTTTTTACTTTTGTCGGATCAAACAGTGCCATAGTGTGGTTTTCACTGGAAGATCCATGTTTTATTGTTATATTTTTGCAGCTGAAGGGTTTGGCATCCGCCCCGAAGTATGCTGCGCTATTAAGTTGAATGGCGAATCCAGCTTTGTGATCCCCGCTTGGTAGATTATCCCTTAATTCCAAAAAGTCAATGATAGCCTCATCATTTTGGAAGAGGTCAAGACATGGGGGATTTGGTTGGTTCCATTCGATGAGTTCAGGGTGGATAATGGGCATTACTTCATCGATTAAGTTAAGTGCGGGAGATGTATCAGTGAGGGTTAAGACAGTGTGGTGAAGGTCGTTGATGGTACTCTCCCTGTCAGAATCAGGCGTAGGATGAGACGTAGGGTCTGTGGAAGATGTTTCCAGCTCAGGTACCCAAGTGGTCTTTATCTGTGCTTCTCCGTAAACAAGGATGTCTTTGCGGGGTGGAGGTGGTGATGTGTCTTCCTCATCTGAAGTGTTAAGTTGTACAGAATCAAATTCCCACTCATGTGAGTCAGTCTCTGAATCACTCTCCAGCATTCGATTGCTATACCATACTGGGATGTCTTTGGAGTTAAACACGGCAGGTGTGATTGGTTTATGTACCTTTGTGGTGATCAGTGCTGCAGGAACCATGATGGGGTTTAAAGGATTTGTTACTGGAAGTATCGGCAGTGTTGATTTAGTGACCTCTGTTGGAAGGGCTGGTGCCATAGATGCTGCTGCGGGTTCTGATATAGTTGCTGCTGTTGTTGGTGTTATTGATGGGATTACTAGTTCGTTTGATGGGATGAATGATATTGATGATGGTTGCGATGGGTTTGTGAGCCTCGATGGGGCAGTGGGGATAGTGTTTGATGGGGCTTTGATTATGAAAGGTGTCCTCTTTGCAGTAGGTGGGGAAAATGGTTTGCTAGGTTTTCCTTTGAATCTGAGTTTAGGAAGGATCTCTTTTTCAAAGCCTAGGCCAGTATTACCTTTGGGCTTGAATTCTGGTAGCAGAGGTTCATGTCGTCCTTGTTTGCAGTATCCCAAAGCACTCTGACCATCATATCCCATTCTTTGCATAATGAGGAGGCCTTTGCCATACTGTTATGTAGGAAGTGTAACTTGCGGTTGATCAGTGGTGATGGGATCTTTATAGATCCATTCCGCTAGGTCCTCATCTTGTGTCTCTTCCTCTTGACTCTTTCCAAGGATGAAAGGCGTCAAGGCACATACTGGTGTTTTTAGTGGTTGCTGGAGTAACTGTTGTGGTTTACCATGTGTTCTAGGAGAAGTGGGCATTTGTCCCACACAAAAGAGCTGACTCAAGTTGTATTCTCTAGGACCTTCCTCTGCGACTTTCATCTTAAGATTTTCTTGCTTGGGTATAGGAGTGTTTGAACTGGCAAGAGAGGCGGGATTTACATATGATGTGGAGGAAATGGCTTCCCTATTATTAGGAACAGTAATCTCTGGTTGATGACTGATATTATGGCAAAATGCAAAGGGATTTGCATCGCCCAGGATTGTGATCTCGACACCGTTATGTGGGAACTTGATACATTGATGGTAGGTAGATGGAACGGCTTGCATGGCATGTATCCAAGGTCTCCCTAATAATAGATTATATGGCAGAGGAAGGTCCAGAACCTGACAAATGATATGCTTTACCACAGGGCCTACTCGGATTGGTAGTACCACAGCTCCTTTGGATGAACGCTCTGCATCATCATAGGCCTTGATGGTGATCTTCTTGCGAGGATCCACTGATTCTATTGCATATCCCAATGCTGTGACCAACTATAGTGTATAGATGTTTAGGCCTGCTCCATTATCAATCAAGACTCGCTTGATCCTGTGTTGGTTGACAAAGCCTTCAATGTGTAGCGAAGCATTATGAGGTTGTTGGAAAGAAGAGTTGTCACTTTCAGAAAAAGTGAGACAAGGTGATGACTTTAGATTTCCAACCATGGCTTGAAATTGGTCCGTGTTTAGGTTTGAAGGGACTGACGCCTCTTGGAGTGCTTGATCCAAGATAGTTTTATGAGAGGGTGACAAACGTAAAAGCTCCAAAATGGATATAAGTGCAGGGGTTTTGTCTAATTGTTCCACAAGATTATACTGCTTTGGGATGGAGGTGGTGCCTTGTGGAGCTGCCTTTATGGTGATCTTGCCACGACGTGTAACAACATTGCAATTTGAGGTGGGATTTTTGAAGGTGATAGTTGCAATTTGCTCACTGGCATCATACAGGTGATTGACAGTGTAATTATATGCATCTTGCGTATAATCAGTGGTATCAGGACCTCGTCTGGACATGGAAGGACCCCTTTGATCTTGTGATGGAAGTGGATTCTTGAACATCTGATGATCATTATTGGTTGTTTTTGGGTCATGCCCTTCAATTTCAATTTCTCCTCGGTCAATAAGATCCTGAATGAGATCTTTCAATCGGTGACAATTACTTGTCTTGTGTCCTCTTCCTTGATGGAACTCACAGTGTTCGGTATCTCTCCACCATGCCGGTTTAACTTGCGGCTCATAGTTGGATAGCTTAGGTAGAGTGATCAAATTCTAAGAAATGAGTTGTCGCATCACTGTTTCAATGGGTTCCCCTAAGGGAGTGTATGTGCGTTTTTGTTTTTGTGGACGAGGTCTTGGTTCATCATGAGATGTGATGCGACCTTGATTAGGAAGAACATTTGTGTTATTTTGAGGTGGAGGATTTTGTCCTGCAAATCAAACCACAGGTTGTGCATTTTGGATAGTTCGAGCATCCACAACCCCATCGTTGACGATATTTTTGTTCTTGTTCCAGAAGTTTGGTTTATCACTATTGAAGCGCGGGCGAGGACCATCTTTGGGTTCATTAAAGATTTTGATGAGTCCTTTTTTGATGAGTGCCCTTTCACATTTTATACCTTTGGTGATCATATCGTTAAAAGAATCTGTATCTTTGACATCCAGGTGAAATTCCATTTCTTCATTTAAGTTGGAAATGAAAATTTCCACTAGTTCTCGTTCAGGTAACTGAAGAGAACGTCTGCTAGACATTTGGCGCCATCGTTGTAGGAATACTGAGAATAATTCACCTGGTTTTTGTTTGGTGTTGCATAGATCAGCCATGGTGATGTCGCGTTCAATATTATAAGAGTAATGAGATAGGAACTTTTGGATGAGTTCCTCAAATGTTCTTATGCCACTTGGTAGTCGGGAAAACCATGATGTGGTTGTTCCTCCCAAGCTTTGGGGAAAAAGGCGCATTAGGTATGTGTCCTCATAAGCCACTTCAAGACAAGCGGAATGAAATTCTCGGACATGATCGCGGGGATCTCCCTTTCCTCTATATTTTTTGAATTTTGGTGTTTCGAATCCGCGTGGAAAGGGTGGCATATAAAGATTCCTATCAAACGGATAGGGACAGATGTCGTTAAGTGAGAATTGATTGGTCTTAACACCACTATGAAGTTGTTGGGCGAGATTCTCAACTTGTTGCCGCAACATCTCTATTTCATTAGGAGGAGGAGGTGGTGGGTTACCTCGAGGGATGTTATATCTGATGGGATCTCTACGCCTTTCCTCCTCATGGCGACTTTGTCTTTCTGATGCTTGTCTTAATTGGGCAAGATCAAAGTCTAAGGGGAGTTTGGCTCCTTCTTGAGCGAGTTTTAAGAAGTGAGCATCTACGTTGCTCCTTAGTATTTCATCAAATAATCTATTAAAATGAGGATTATGCTGAACCCTTTCGATTGTTGAAGGAGTGGGTGTACCTGGGTTTTCATCATTCCCATTTCCTCCAAGTGCTTCTTGAAATCCATTGAGGTTGTCCTCTTCTTCCTCAATTTCTATTTCTCGTTGCCTTGATCGTGATCGGGTTTGAGCCATTTTGTTTGCAAGTTTGTTTTTGAAGTTGATTGAAGATGATGATGAGTGGTGATGAAATGAAAGATTGATTGGTTGGTGATTTGTATTGTATGGGGATCTCTAGCACTTTAAGGTAGATGTAATCGAAATTCCTTCTTTGAATTGCTTGTTTGTTTGATAAGTTTGGATGTGATAAGGTGTAGAGAAATCTGAGATGTGTTACAGATTTTGACTACCTAGCAATGAGAGGATTCACTCATGAACTAGTTTTAACCTGCGTAGATGTGTCTCTTAGGATGAGCTTATCCTAGATGTAGAAACAATCTAAAAAATGATGTGATGTGTTTGATTTCAAGCAATATCTAAAAAGGAATCTTGGGACAAGAACCTCTTAATGTTTTGAGAGTTTTGGGATGGATTGATGATGGAATGATAATGTATGAGTAAGATGATGGATGTTTTGTTTTCAAATTCAATAAAAACTTTGTGTTACAAATGGAACAAACTCTACCTCTTCCCTTTCAGGCGTTGGTGGCACTTCTTGAGCTATGTTGTAGGTGATACAAATGTTTGGGAAGAATTTGGGATTAATCTTTCCTCCTTGATTTTTGTGATAACTCAGAGCTCTATATTGCATAAAAGCTCTGCTGTTCAATGATTCTGAATCAAACTCGTTTGTTTTACCTTGAAGGTATAGACGCATGAGATGTAGAAAGACTCTATGTGAGACAAAGATTTGTCTATTGAGATAGAAGAATTTCCTCCTTTTGATCAAAGCCTTTGAGCTTAGTGGTCTCCTTTTCAAGGTGATATTCTGATGACACTTCTTCTTTCGCAAGATGTGAAGAATGGTCATAAAAGTTATGACTCTGTGTTGTTTGCACTTTGTTTTTGGTATTTTTGGTTGTGTTGACAGATGTTGGATGAATACTTTATTTTTGGGATTGATTTTCTGATTTTTCTTTGACAAGAAAACAAAGCAAGCACACAAACACAAAATTGTAGCCTCAAAGGCACAAATGAGTATGGGTCTAGATCAACCCAATTCTTGGACTTGTTTTTGACCCTTCCTTTAGATGTATTTTAAGGTGTATTTCCAAAGCCTGAAGTCGGCTCAATTCGCACTAGGTCTGTAAAACGAACACACTTCAAACACTCTTTATCCCTAAGGTCAAATGGCCAGTTGTGATAAATTTAGCCCACATCTTGATATTTCTTCGACTTTGGTACTACATACCTTATGAATCCCACCGTGGCAGGTAAGGATGTGATATACTAAGTCTTGCACGAGCATAACAAATAGATGATCCCTATGATGGGGGAGTCACCACTTTTATCAAGCCACAAGTGACTTTTCAAAAAGCTATGTGTCTACTCAAGGAAATATGTATGGTGAGTATCTTGGGAGCAAAACCTTCTATGCTCTTGCACTAAATTATACCTCAAATATCCTCAATCAATAGAACGGGTGGGCTACTACTTAAAGGTGTTTAGTCATGTTCGATGTTTTTGGACATAAGTTCATTCTACAGTGACTCACTTAAGAGCCTTGTAACTGGTGGTGGGGCCCATTTGTCCTTTCGGCCAGTTACACTGTAGGAACAGCTATACCCATGGCTACAGCTTTCGCTCTCACCTGATTTCTATAGCGGCTTGAAGGATTTACCGCTCGAGGTCGTTCCCAAGAGTATCGATCCCTTGGCAGGCCTCTCTTAAAAAAATAAAAATGTGAGCGTTACTAACACTTTTCTCTTGCACCTAGGACCACGAGAGCCAAGGGAGAGGATAGTGTGTGTTAGAAGTAGGTCCACTCGACTGACTTTTGTGCACAAGCGTGCCAAACACGAAATTCACTTGTTCTTTTTAATCCAACATTTGCAAAGATGATCTAACTATTTGGAGATGTTGCTCCAACAACCATGGTGTTCTTTTTAACTTCAAAGGCAATGTGTTTTGTAATCTAGAATTTTGAAAATCCTGGTCAACTTAATGAAAAACATGTTTTGCTTTGAAGGAAAATTTGCTTGTTAAAAATAAATCAAGACAAGTGGATTGTTCTTTTTACTGCACCAAAAATTGAAGTGTGGATTGTGCTTTTTAAGTCCCAATTGATGCAAATGAAATTAAAGTTGCGTTGTTAATTTTAAGCACTAAAGAAAATGAGGCCTAACTAGAAAACAAGAAAAAAAACTGTTTTCTTTTTTTGTGTTTTTAAGTTCTTTTTAAGCACTTAAATGAAAATTTTTTTGTGATTTTTGTTGGGTTGTTAACCTGCACAAAGAAAAGAAACAAGTTAATAAAATCAATGCTCAAAGGGGGGGCTTCCACAAGCCTAAATTCTGATTTTTTGGTTACAAGTCAATTTGGGCGACACTATGTCGCAATAGCGCTATTCTGTGTTTTTGCAGAAGTGCTGATTAATACAATAGCGCTAGTCTGTGTGAGCAGAAGCGCTAATGAAAACTGTAGCACTGAAAGAAAACAAAAACCCGAGAAGACAAACGCACTAGAAGTGTGTCAATAGCGCTGAAACGGTGACAATAGCGCTGGAATGTTGTCAATAGCGCTGAAACATTTTCAATAGTGCTGGAATGTTGTCAATAGCGCTGAAACTGTGACAATAGCGCTGGAATGTTGTCAATAGCGCTGAAACTGTGACAATAGCGCTGGAATGTTGTCAATAGCGCTGAAACTGTGACAATAGCGCTGGAATGTTGTCAATAGCGCTGAAAGAAATCGTTGCAACAGTGCTAAAACGCGTTCAATAGCGCCGAAGCGCGACCTGTGTGGCAATTTCAACAAGCAAAATGTTAATTTCAAAAAAAATGATCAGAAGGTTGCGTGTTCGATTCATGTCGGGTTCACCAAATGATGCCCTCCTAAATGACACAAAATAGTTTATGATTAAACAACACAAAACACACAAGACGTTAGAGTTAGTCAATCAAAAACTAAAACATATGAAGGCATTCCAAGAGAGACACTAAAAACATGCTAATGAATCTAACTAAAGAAGTAAGACAATGAGATATCTCCAACTATCTCTTAACATGATATTAGCTCCTTTCTCCCTTGTTCCTCTCCTCTCCAAGTTCCAAATAGTGTAGCTCTCAGCAGCTTTTTGCACTATGGATGCTTATGGAGGATTGAGATTTGTAGAATAGCTCCAAACATGAAATGAAAAGCTATTTTTTAATGCTTAAATGATTGATTTTACCAAAAAGACAAGATTTAGTTATGCTATGCTAAATGCTCTCTAAAATGGCTATAGTCTAAATGCTTACAAGTTTTCAGGATCTGGATTATGAAGGAATGGGCTCTATTTATAGGAAAAATGGAGTAATGGATGGCCAGGATTGAAAGGTTTAATCAAGGGTCAAGCTTGAAAGTTGGGGATCCATGTGCACAATTGGCACCAATAAAATAGTGACAAGTGTCAACACAGGATTGGGTTGAGAGAAGAGGTTGGAGGCATTAAAGGCCTGAGAAGACCTCATGGTTATCTAAAGGCTAAGGGTCAAGTCTAAGTTAGGATTACCCACTGGATTAGGAGTTAATCCAAGGATAAACCTTTGTGCAAATGATTAAGAGATAATCATGGTCAAAGCATTAAAGGCTTGATGAGACCCTTGGGTTGGGTAGAGGTTGAGTCAAAACAAATGTTTTAACCATGTGGGAGGGTTTGAGGTAACCATTAATGGTTATTGGAGACTTTGGGGATTAAGTGGTTGAAGGTTGAAAGCCTTCAATGGTTATCAAAGACTTTGAGCCATTTAGTGGTTGAAGGTTGGAAGCTTTCAAAGGTTATCCAAGACTTTGAAGTTTTGAGAAGTGACTCCATTTTGCTTATGAATGTGACAATATTTAGGGGATGGATTAGGCTAATTAGGAAGGGGTTAGAAGAATCTAGAAGGGGATTAGATTTTGCAAGTGGATTTGGTGGGTGAGGGAAAATAGGATTTTATTTAAAATAAAAATTCATTTATTTCAAAATGTGTGCAAGTTGCATTTGTAGGAAAATGCAAGTGGGGTGGGGATAATGATTTAAATAAATGTTTTATTTAATTTATTTAAAAGAGGAATAGGGGAATTTTAATTAAATAAATTCATTTTATTTATTTAATTGATTTGAATTGGATTTAATGAATTAATTAAAATACATTGAATAATTTATTTAATTAATAGAAGAATGTTTGGGGATGAATTAATTAAATATTAATTTAATTAACTGGTGGCTAGTGGATTTTTAATCAAATAAATAGCAAATATTCATTTAATTAAAATGGACAGATTTGTGTGACTACATAAAACATATTAGAAATCACCATCTTTGCGAGATTTAAAAGTAGATTGATCAATTTGTAAAACCCATTGTTTAGTTTGTCTTTCATAATAGAAATATAATAAACATCCATAATTTGTATGCATTATTTTATTTACTTTGTTGCATATTATACACATATCTACTTTTATAGGTTGTACTTGCATCATGTGGCTTGTGCTTTCCTTGTTTGGTAGGAATGTTGTGCACACATGTGACCATATCTCTTTTATCTTGTATTAGTTATACATTCACATCTCTTGGTAGTGTATCCTATATATACCCACCTCTACCTCTTATATAAATAATTTGCTTTCCATTGTATTGCACCTTTCAATTAGAATAGAATTTATTCTATCATATTAATCTTCCAAATTCCTCGTGCTTTTCTTAAGGTTTTCTCAATCTTGGGTGGCTACCTCCATAACTAAATAGAAAGCACAAAGAAGATAAATAATTTATTCTAACAAATCTTACAATCAAACATCAAATTGTAGGTCATTTATTACTCAAGATATATAGTTGAAACATGATCTAACTCAGATATCTTAAATACATATATTTGTGAACACAAAGATGTCTCAACCTCAAATCGTCTATCTTATATAGAGGTGGTTCAAAGAGAGGTTTAAAAATGAATTGTTCTTTTGTTTTTGTTTGTTGTAATTAATTATTTAATTTCCACCTATTCGTATGTTTATCTTTTGTTTTGCTTGTCATGATTAAGTATTTAACCATCAACTATTCTTACCTTTATCTTTTATATAACATGTGAGTAATTATGATTTTTTTTACACTTTTGGGGTTGTAAACGAAAATAGTATTTCAAATTAGTTTTGTTTTGTTTATGGTAATAATTCACTGTTATTGATGGTTGCGGAGAAACAGTGAGATGACACCGTGTTGTAAGTGTGTACAGATGTGTGAAATCTTTCATGAATATGCAAATATGATGAGAATAATACTTTTTCTTGCACTTCACATCCAATGAAAATCTTATTGTTAAAATGCGATCTATGACTAAGTATTAGAGGATCTTACTAACTTGGGTATCATGCTTTTATGTGTCTCTAACATGACTCCTAGTAACTATATAAGGATCTTACTAGTCCTAGATCTATGCCTTGTCTTTTTGATATGGTTCCTAGTGAGAATATATGAATCTTACTAGTTCTAAATGTCATAACTTTGTGTTTTTCATGCTCCATGTGTGTTACCAATGTTACTCATATTACTCATTTTGTACTTCCCTTTTATCTCAATATTGTAGATTGACAATAACATAAGTCTTGACTCTTCAAGATCTTGGTGAAAGAATATTTGGTTTCTCCATATTTTCCCAAGAGTACATGAGCATAATTTCATACTCTTGCTAAGAGGGGCTAAATATTGCATCATAAGTTGTATCTCTTTATAAATATACACTAGGTTTGGACTCACTTTAGTGGTTGTGCCTTATTTATGCCTAATTGTACTTAGGTTTGAGAATGTTTCCATAAATTTGGTTCATTCCCTTAATCATGATGTTCCTCATGGCTAAATTTTCTAGGACTAGGGTCTTGGGAACCCTTATTCATGGAAATTGTACCTAAAACTTGAAAGATGAATGTTGGATTCACAAATAGTAAGAATTTCCTCTCCAAATTTGGACTTTTCCAAAAGTTCAATTTGAAAAGGTGCAAGTTGCATATAGATACAAGTCTACTTCTCATTTCAAACGCCCATCAACTCCAACCCACATCTACCAATTCTTCAATCAAGCAATTCAAATCAATTGAGCATAGATCTATAATCAAGGAACAAGACATTCAAAGATACGACTTTGTTTTTTATTACGGGAAAAGTAGGTTTTGAAGGGACCCTGAAACCCTTTACAAAAGATCCTTAAGATATAAAAGCATTAAGAAACAAGAAGAGACAAACAGCTAAAAAACCAACAAAGACATGGGAAATATCCAACAAAAAGGCCCAACAGAACCAACATCGTCCAACCAAAACAGACAAAAGACAGAAAATAAATTACTTAATGTTTTTTAGGGCATTAGCCAAATTTTCGCTAATCCCTTGCAAATATTTGATATTATCCCTAAGCTTAGGGATTTCCTTGGAAGAGGCCACAACAACTTTTTTCATACTCGCTCTTGTTCTTTTTTTCGCACCACCAGGAGCACTTTCCACAATCACTGTCTCAATAGCATCCTCATCAATATCAAGGTCCACGATAGGTTTTGAGGTGCTAGAGCCACCAAGGACCTTTGAGATTTCCTCTAAATTCTTAGTAACAGAGGTAAGGATATCCAGAATCATGACCAAAAAGTTTTTCATAGCAGTTTTTCCTTCCTCTATATTACCAATCTAAGCTTCCAGCTTCTTCACTTTTTCCTCCATCTCCTTAGTCCACTGCTCCTAGTTCCTATCAACTTTCTTCCCTTTCTCTGCCCATTGCTTCTTAGTTTTTTCCAAATTCTTGATTCCTTCATAAACCCACCTGTCAAATCCCATTCTATCCTCAGATAGATTGTTGAGTTTATCTAGTATTATCCCTTCTCCAACATTATCCTTATCCTTACTCGAATTCTCCTTGTCCATCTCCTGCTCAATTTTCTTGTTCTTCTCTTGTTCAATTTCCATTTCGTTTTCCTCATTAATCTTATTGTCTTGCTCCTCCATTGTCTGGCTATTGACATTGCCTATACTCACACCGTGGGTAGGGCTATTCTGATCGGAAACATCCTCAGCTCCTCCTTCCTCTTCCCCCACTTCCTCTTCTTTCCAGCTCTCCTCTCCTCGAGACTCATCACTTTCCATCTCACTTCCATCTTTTCCCGTGTCCTCTAAATCAATCTCTGTCTCCTTTTGATTATCCTTGTCCTCTTGAATTTTCACCCCAGTAGCTTTTTTGCCCTTTTTGCTCTGTGTCAATTCTTCCTTGCTAGGCCCGCCTTCCTCCATCTTCCTCTTACCTTTCCCCGGAGACACAGACAATCTCTTATTTTCCTGGATAGCCAGAATCTTGCAATTCTCATAAATGAGCAAAATAAGGCCGCAATGAAGCACTGGAGTCGAAGGGTTCTTGCTATGCTTATTAAGAGACCGCAATAGAGACCTAAAGAGGTAGTATGGAATAGAAATCCTCTTCTCATGTCTGAAATGATTTAAAAGCACAAAATGGTATGTGTGGACCCTGGTAAAATGACCCTCCATAGTAATATATTCCATAATAGCATTCAACACACAACCCCAAATTTTCTTAATGTTGGAAGCATCATAATACCCCCCGTAGCTTTTCCAATTTTTGCCCTCTCCTTCTCTTTACGCGGAAAAAGCTTAACCCCATTATTAGAAACTTTCAAGTCTCTAAAAAAGTTAAGACCAGAGTGGGGCATACCTGTAACCATCGCAATGAGGTCTGCATCCAACTTAAACCTAACACCATGAATTTTGAAGGAGCCATTAATCTAGTTTTTAGTAACTTTGGTGACCGCTAGGTTAACTCTGCCTTTATCATAGTCGACCAGCTTCTCCATGAAATTCGTCATGAATCCTTTCTCCAGCTGAGTCCAAACCTTTGGCATTTCCTTCCATCTAGAAATGTTATCTGGTTCCTCTCTCCTTAGATCCCCCCCCATATTCAAATTCCTTATACAAAATCTCTTCTTCTGCAACTTCGGAGCTTCCTTCCAAATGACACTTGAATTTTTGAAAATGCTAACCCACAAAGTGTGCAGAAGATTAATAGCTTTGATTAGGACTCTGCCATTCTGCCAAGTCATCATTACCTTTCTATAAATATAAATATTACTCATTAAAACTTTCATGATTAATTGCGCGATCCATCTTTCCCCATGAATCTATCCTTTCTGATAAGTTCTTTAATATTAAAATCAATATTAACTTCCACATACCATATACTTTGAGCTTCATAAATTATGCCTAGGTTTGCTAGACCATCCGCCACCACATTTTTTTCTCTAAAGGCATGTTCAATGATAATAGATTTAAAGCTAGCTATAATTTCTCTAGCTTTAAAAATAATATTTTCTATAGTCCGCGATGGCTCAATTTCTCCCTTAAGGCACTTAATAATGTTAAATGAGTCTCCCTCCAACCATAGGTTATCATGATTTAGATTTTTTGCAATAATCAAAGTATTCAAAGCTGCAGAGGCTTCAACATAATGACTAGTTTGATTACCCAGAGGGCCAGCAACAGCCACAAGGCAACTTCCAGCAAAATTCCTGACAATGCCCCCATAAGTAGATTTGTCCGGGTTCCCCTTAGACGCCCCATCAAAGTTGGCCTTAGTCCATCCCTAAGAAGGAAAGCACCAAACTAGACCATCCCTACCCTTATCCATACTGGATTTGTTATTAGAGAAGTTCCATATTTCATTAAAGTCCTCTATAGCTGCTAACCCATGATCAATTCCATTTAAACATTCAAAAATCCCTCCATAGATTTTATCCACCACTACTTCAGGGTTAGCACTTTTATCCCTAAAAATCTTGTTGTTGCGCTCCTTCTAGATATTCCATATGATATTAGGGAGAGTAAGTTTCCAAAGCTCAACATTCTTAGAATTGGAACTAGGACAGTACTATTGCTGCCAAAACTCCTCAAGAGAGTTCAGGAAAACCCAGCTCAGCTTCCACCTACTAAAAATAATATTCCAGATTTCCTAACTGAAAGTGCACTAGTAGAGGATGCGACAAGTAGACTCCTCTTCCTTGCAACAAAGAGAGCACCTGTTAGGAAAAACAAATCCATGCTTTTGGAGGTTATCAAGAGTCAGCACCTTATTTTGGATAAAAATCCAAAAGAAGATATTAATTTTGGGCATCAACTTCTTTATCCACACTTTAGCCCACAAAGTGATTTCTTCCAGAACTTTGTTGTGAATAGACACCACTGAAGACATAGAGTATTTCCCATCCAAAGTCTCCCTCCACATCAAACAATCCTCCTTATTGTCCCTAAAAATTTTAGAAGAAAGCAAAATCTCAAGAAATTTTAATCCCGGACATTGCTGGCTGAACTCAATCCACTTCCCGTTTCTCCAATAGTCTCTAACAGTGCCACCATACCTGTTTTTGAACCAGTCTTTCCATTCCTTAAGGATAGGAGTATCCTCCAGTGGTTTATCCATGAGCCATCTGTCTTCCCAAAATCTAATAATTCTTCCATTCCCCAATTTCCACATTCTTCCAGCAGCAGCCCAACTTTTAGCCGTTTGAACTGCATTCCAAATTGCAGAGCCTTCAACAAAAAAAGAGTTTTCCAAAAATTCTTCCTCAGATGGTTGCATGAAAAGGTATTTCTTTTTCCATATTAAATTCCATTTTCTTTCCTCCCCTTTCATTCTCCAAATTTGTTTAGCTAACAAGGCATTATTCATAGTTATAATATTCCTTAATCCCAACCCCCCAAAAGCCTTAGGAGTACAAATTTTATTCCAAGCAATAAGGGGGATTCTATTTTTATCTTCCACTCCTGACCATAAGAATTTTTTTGAATTCTTTCAATTGCCTCCGCAAATTTTCTGGGGATTTTAAACAGACTAAGGGCATAGATAGGCAAATTTTGAAGAGTAGCTTTAAACAACGTCACCTTACCCGCTTGGCTAAGGATAACTCCTTTCCATCCAGCCAATTTGGAATTGAATCTATCAACCAGCTTCATCCAGAAATTCTCCGAAGGCTTTAAACAAAGAGGGAGCCCCAAATAGGTTGAAGGAAACTCAACAATTTTACATCCAAGGATTCTTTTAATCCTTTTTTGTCTATCAACAGGGGTATTGATGAAGAACAAAGAACTCTTATCCCAATTGATTTTTTGACCAGAAGCAGTTTCGTGGGAATCCATAACACTCTTCATATTTCTCTCTTCCCTAATGGTAGCTTCCCCCATAGTAATCAAATAGTCAACAAAATGTTCATGAGTATAGGTTATGCTGGAAGATGAAGGTTTAAGGCCTTTGAGTTTACCATCTTCCACATTTTTTTATAATAAATCTGCCCAAACTTTCAGCTAAAATAGTGAACAAGATAGGAGAGATGGGACCCCCCTATCTTAGACCTCTAGAAATTTTGAAGAAGCTGGAAGGGGATCCATTAATAATAACAATAGAGGTGGAAGTTCCAGTCAATTGAGTAATTCTGAAAAGGAATTGCCAATTCACTCTATCATAGGCTTTAGCCATATCCAGCTTAAGAAAAAATCCCTGATTTTTTGCAGCAGTTAAAGAGTGAATATTTTCATGAACTGAAATAATAGAATCTAGAATTTGTCTACCAGGAACAAAACCATTTTGCTGTGCTGAAGTAATACAGGGAAGAATATCCAGCATTCTAGAAGTAAGAACCTTAGAAATAATCTTATAAACAGAATTACAAAGACTAATAGGTTTGAACTTATTAAGAGAGTCAGCTCCAGAAACCTTAGGAATAAGAATAATGAAGGTCACATTGAGTTCTTTTAGAAGCCTTCTAGAACCAAAGAATTCTTCGACTCCATTACAAATATCAGTCTCCACAATATGCCAGAAGTTTTGGAAAAAGAACAAAGAGAATCCATATGGACCAGGAGACTTATCTCCATGAAAGGAAAACACCGCCTTTTTGATTTACTGATGCGAAGGGATCCGAGAGAGATATTTATTGTCATCCTCATTTAAAATGGGAGGGATAGCATGAACAAGAAGGTCTTGATTACTGACATCCAGATCGACCCCTCCCAACAGATTGCTAAAAAAATCCAAAGCTTTCTTTCTTATTTCATTTTCATCTGATAAAATCCCCCTATTGCAGGATAACCTGGAAATCCTATTAGCCGCCCTATGCTTTAGAGCAATCAAGTGGAAAAATCGAGTGTTTTTATCACCTTCCTTCAAATACAAGGCTCTTGATCTTTGTCTCCAAAAAGTCTCTTCATTAGAAATAATAGCATGGTATTTAGATAGCAACCCATTTTCAACAATTCTCAAATCCTCTGAAAGCCCTTCCTCTTGGATTTTATCTTGAACTTCCTTAATATCCGTCTTAATTTGAGCTTTTCTTTTAAAGATATCTCCAAACGTCTCTTTGTTCCATATGTTGACTTTGGCCTTTATGATGTTAAGTTTTTTGGCAACTCTGAATAACGTCGTTCCCTCAAAGATATGACTTTGTTACATCAATTATGATCAACTACATTATGTTTTTCCATGATGAAAGCATACACTAACATGTTCTAGAAACATTAAGGCTTGTGTGGAGCTTCATTGCAAGCATTTCAAAATTGAGGTATATTTGTCAAATTTTTATTTACATTTATGTTTGGAACATATTAACACAAACTCTAATGTTATGAAGCTTTCTATGCTAGATACCTCCCTAGAACTAGTTCAAGATGACTGTCATGCACATTTGTAAATGTGCAAGGAAACACAAAAGACAAAAAAATAGTAGAAAAGGAAGATGGTTTTCCAGCTAAAGACCTTAACATAAAACATGAAAAATTTAAGTAACTATCTGGAAATACCTCACTGTTAGAGGGGGTGTGGTTGATAACTACAAAAATAGTTTGACAATTGCCTCTCCTACTCTATCTTCTAATGAGAATTGGAAACTCATCAGTGCTACCCGCAAAAGGTTGATCCTTTAACCAGTTAGCTCATTCTTCACTGTGTATACGTCCTAGTGCCATGGTAGGGGTAGGGTGGGAGAGAGAGAAAAGAGAAAGAGAGGTTGATTGCCCTCCAGGCCATATAGAATTCAAGGTGGTGAAAGGGGAGGACTGAACATCAACAACCGAGCCATGGGGGAAATAGTAAAAGACTTCCGATGATGTTGACCTAGGAATGGAAAAGCACGGGTAGTTGTGAAATGCAGTGGATAGATCAAGCAATGGGTGAGACGCAAACAATTCCTCATATATGCAAATCAATGAATGAAGGTGAAGATTCTACCCAAGCAATTCCTCATATATGCAAATCTAAAATGAAGGTGAAGATTCTACTTGGAATGGTGAGTGTGTGAAAGTACCTCAAATGGTGAGTGTGTCATTTGATCTTGCCAGGGGTTGCCAGAGGTCAATGCGGAAGCCTGCGTGGGATTAAATGCATAAATGAATTGCCCTCTTTTTTTTTTTTAAGTAATGCTCATTGTCGTTGAAATTTAAATGAACACGGGAACTTTTGAAAAAAAAAAAACAAATTTCATTACTAATGCCTTCTCCGTCGAAACCAAATGTGAAATTATCGTCGGGATTTCGACGAATTCAGGCACCTTAAACTTGGTCACAATATACCTTCCCCGTCGGAAACCTCCATCGGAATTATAGACCAAATGTATTAGTGTTTGAAACAAGCACAAAAATATATCAAAGAGTATGCAAAGAGTTATATTGGGTCTTGATCAGAATAGGCCATTTTGAGGTGAACAAGGAGAAAGTTGTCCATTACATAAATGGGCTAAAGCCAAACATTCAAGAAGAGTTGAATTTGGTAAGAAAGTCTACCATTTAAGATGCATATCAATATTCTTTCAAGTTATAAGAGAAGTTGAACAAAAGATTTGAGAGTGATAAAAATTGAAGAAGTTGTGGTAGAAAGACTGATGGATGATCTTATGGAGGCTGAAATAAAGACCAAAAGAATAAAAAAAAATCTAGTAATTGTTAGAATCAAAAGGTAAATAATGCCTATCGCCCCTACGATCAAAATAGTGGAGATAAAATAGGAAGAGGAAGAGGATAAGGACTAGAAAGAGGAAGATTCCATACAACATGTTTCTAGTGCAGAGAAGGACATAGAGCCTATAAGTGTCCTCAACATCAAGGTGTACAAGTCAAAGACCTGAGGGTATGCATGAGTTGCCCACATGTAGACGAAGATGATAATTCTTCACATTCTAAAAATGCAAAAGAGAGGAGAGGTTCTTGTTACTAGAGAAGCCTTATTGAACGATGAGAAAGAGCCAGCCCAAAGGAAGAATCTATTTCACATAATATTAAAGTGTAATGGTAAATTTTGGAATGTTATTATACATGGTGATCATATTGATAACCTTGTTTTAGAGGAAATGTTACTAAATTGAAGTTAGAGAGAATAAGGCATCTGAATCCCTACTAGATTTCTTGGTTCCATAAGGAGCACAAGGCTTTGGTTAATGAACAATGTTTGGCAAATTTTAAAATTGGAAACTATCATGATGGGTATTATGTGATATTATGCCTATGGATGTTTGTCATATGTTGATAGGGAGACCATGGAAAATAGTTCATCATTCAATACATGATGGGTATGCAAATACCTATTCTTTGACAAAGGATGAAGTTTAATGCAAGCTAAAGCCATTGAAGGAGGTGAAGGAAAAGGTACGCAATAATGCAAGAATATGTTTAGTAGATGGAAGAAAATTTTTACTTGGCATGAAGCATGAGCATATGTGTTTTACTTCGATGCCTAAAGCTAACAAATAGGAAGTAGAAGATGTAACTATAGAAGTTGTAGATTTATTTAACGAGTTTATGGATATTGTATCTAACAATGTACCTAAAGGATTACCATTGATGAGGAACATAAGTCACCAGATGGACTTGATTTTTGGAGCTAGTTTGCCAAATAAGACAACCCATAGAATGAATCCAATAAAAAATGAAGAGTTGAATAGACAAGAACATGAGTTGTTACAAAATGGATTAACTCAACAGAGTTTGAGTCCATATGTGGTACCTATAGTACTAGCACCAAAGAAGAATGGGAAATGAAGCGTTTGTATATACTTCCAAGTTATTAATAAAATTGTTATAAAGTATACAATTCCCTTGTCAAGGATGGATGACATTGTGGTTTTTTTTTAGTGGAGTTGAGTACTTCACAAAGATAGATCTAAAAAGTGATATCATGAAATCTAAATTAGAGAAGGAGATGAATGGAAAAAATCCTTCAAAATCAAGGAGAGCTTGTATGAGTGGTTAGTCATGCCCTTTGGGCTAACCAATTCACCAAGAATATTCATGCAGCTCATCATTGGAGGAACATTTGATGCATATTCATAGGGCCTTTGAAAAGTTGAGAGCAAAAAAGTGTTGAATGCAAGACAAGACTGAGAGGGGGGAGTGAATCAGTCTAAACAAACAATTAAAGAAACATATAAATAATTACACATCAACACATATTCACCATATGAGCACCAATATTTATACATAGAAAACCCAAATAGGGAGAAACCACAGTGAGCACTTGCCCACAAAAATATATCCATCATAAATGTGTAATGTCACCAAAATGTAATGGTGGGTGAAAAATGTGTGAATGAGAGATCAAGAGGAAAGATACCCTTTCCCTCCAAGGAGAGATGAGAGTTTTGCTACGGATTTCCCTTCAAACACTTTCCACGCATTACATTGGAAGAGGGGGGGGGATACATTAGATTCAACCTCCAAAGAAGAAGATAGAATTCTGAATGAAATGAGAATGATAAACCAATCCCCTCTTCTACTCGGAATGGAAAGGAATTGATTGAATTATGTACAGAGACTAAGTGCAAAAGTGACAAAGAACTGATTATAACTTGAGATCTAAGCGTTGGATGAAGTTGTGCACCTAGATCTAGCAATAATATGTCGAGACAAAGCCACCTTGTGAATTTGAGGAAAAGTTTCCCAGACCATAGTGGGAATGTACATGGTCCTCCGAAAAATCCACTAAATGAAAAGGGTTTTTCCACCTCTGCAAATGAAGTCCAAATCCAAAAGTACAACTACGCACCTGGAAGCTACACACAGAAAAGAGAGGAAAATGGGTTGGGATTGGGGGTTTGCCTTTAGGTCAAACCCCAATTTTGGAATTAGCCAAATGATGAAAAAGAGTACTTGCAAGTAAATATAAATGAAAGACTGTAATCTAAATCACCTCAAGGGAGGTTGTAGATACAACGTAGGTAGATTTTCCTGTGTGGAATTGAATGTTGGAATGAATCTCCTCTTCAATGGTTGAATCCTTGACTTGAATGCAACACCTAGCCTTGAAGGGAGTCTTGAGAATGCTCAATGCTGGAAAGGAATGCTTGAATGTGTGATCTCATATATCTTTCTTATGCCAAAATGGAAGGGGAAATGCGACTTTTATACTTGTCATTAGGGTTAATGAAATTGATTTTTGTCACAGGCCAACATCAGGGAAGTTTTCGAGCTCACTGCACAACCTTCTATACAAGCTCAAAAAAGGTCCTGCCCCAAAATAGGGCAGGGATAGGGGCACCACGCCCCTATCCTTCCCTTTTCTCTAGGGTAGAGTGAAGTCCGAGTGGTGCATAGGGAAAGGGAGAAGCAGTTTTCAGGGGTTGAGCAGTCTTCAGTCTCCGATTAGGCTAGGGGATTCGATTTCCCATGCACGAGGACCTGATGAGGAGGTAACAGACCGGAAGGAGGTGACCTTGAACCAGTCACTCGCTAAGGCTCACATACTCAACCGATAATCCCTGTTTCCAATGATCCTTACACAATCACCAAGTCCAACAATGGTTCAATGACACCAAACAACACCTTGGAAAACCCCAAGGTTCCACTATGTCCACTTACAGACAACAAACACTTCTCAAGTTCTAGTGTGACTACACACACCTCTTCATACATGAGTGGGCTACTAGTAGGCCTTGAGGTTTGAATGGCCCACTTGACCAACTCAATACAACAATCCTCGGAGGGGTGTTCTCACAACACCTAAACACAAATGAAATAGGATTTCATGATTTAGATCCACTAGAACATCAATTTTGGCTCACTCTCCCACAAACCTGAACCAGTTGCTATTAGGTCTCCTAATGAAGGAATCAGGTGATAACTTTTGACACCCTGAGGTTCTAGGAAAAAAAATTATATTCTCATATACCCTTTTGGGAGTTCTAAACAATATCTCAGTTTTCGGTACTAGATCAACTTGCAAACATTCCAATTGGTGCTACACTAACTGACATAATAGGGCTTTTAGACCTATTTGAATGAACGCCTTTCACAAACTAGTTAGATTCTCCTAGAGGATGACCACCATTGACCATGAAATATTATGTAAACCTCTAAAATACTCGTCTACCACATTCAAACCCTTTCCCAGTGCTTTATCTCTCAATTCTCACACACTACATTCATCAAATCGGTATGTCACATAGAGATGCCAGACCTAGGGTTAGTTATCCATCCTCTTCACCCTGTTATATCATTTTAATGGCTTTTGGTATTGACATATGATATAGTGGCCTATCATATCCTATAATAGCAGAGTGTTCAGTTAAGGATTGATAGGGCAAAACCCATTATTGCAGTCAAACCCTAGGGGTTTAAGGGTTTGGGCTACCTGGTAGAGATTTGCTTGTAGAATGGGGCAGTGATCACTTCAAGACTCCACATCAAATGCAAAACAAAGGTAAAAAAATATGATCACAGGATCTAAGTCATGAACATTCTTACCAATCCACCTTCAGTATGGAATCAACAGAAATTAGACGGTTTTCTGATTTTCCAACAATTCTTGATACTTCAAATTCCTTTCCAAATAGACCAAAATACATCCTTTGGTGTTTGGGGCCTTTAAAGGTGTTTTTCAAATGACCTCAACCTCCTCCAACTATTTTTCAAACTGACTGACCGTTGGAGAATCATGACTTATGAAAAGTGCAAAAATTGTCATGACAATAAATTGACAATATGACAACTTTTGCATAATTCAACCAACTTAGACTCTAGACTATCATAGTCCCCCAAAATGATTACATTTGATTCTAAAACATAAAAAATGATTCAAATAGACTTGTGATCACTTGATCTCTCAATTTAGACCATTGTGACCCTTATTGACTCAATTTTCTCTACCAGACCCTAGATGACAATTTGACCCAAACATGGACAAAATTTTCACACTCCTAGGACATTGAATTACAAAAAGGACCCATAGGGTCTTATTACATTGCTTCTAACTAATAGAAAATCATCTTGTTCTTGACTCATGCCTGCATAGGTAGGTGCTCTTGCACCATACTCCTCGGGTGAAA
Organism: Cryptomeria japonica; assembly: GCF_030272615.1. Lineage (NCBI taxonomy): Eukaryota > Viridiplantae > Streptophyta > Pinopsida > Cupressales > Cupressaceae > Cryptomeria > Cryptomeria japonica. Next base: position 384,426,743 of record NC_081407.1, read on the forward strand.
TTTGTTTCAAGTCCTCTTAGAGACTAACTGTTGCAAATCACCACCTTGTTTTTTGATATCTTCTTCTAGCATCCATGTAGCTTCTGAGTCGGGAAGGCCCTACCACTTAACCAAGTGCTCAAAATAGGTCTCGTGCCTTGTCTTCTTGGCTTCCCTGCTATCCAAAATGCACTCCATCTTAGGTAATTCCTTAGGTGGTAATTGTTTTATCCACTCCTCACTTTCCTGAATAGATTCACTTGCACTTTCTCCTACAATAGGACTCCTATACAATGTTAGATAAGAAACATTAAATATAGGTGAAATAGATATATCATCAGGGAGTTCAATTTTGTAAGCATTAGAACCATATTTAGCCAAAATTTCACAAGGTCCAATTCTTCTCATCATCAACTTGCTATGGCTTCCCTTGGGAAACCTGTCTTTGCTAAGATGAACCATGGCCATGTCACCCACTTGATACTGCACATCTCTCCTTCGCCAATCCACTCTTGCCTTAACCTTCTGACTATTCTATTGTAAGGTATCTCTGACTTGTTGATGCACCTTTTTCATAGCCTCTGCAAATTCATCAACATGTCCACTCCTTTTGTCCAAACCCCCTAGACATCACTTAATTCAAAAACTCCTCTTGGATGACTACCATACACAATCTCAAAAGGACTCAGACTTGTACTCCTGTTTGTTGAATTATTGTAGACATACTCTGCCTGAGGTATCACCACATCCCAACTACTGCCATGATCCTTTGCCAAACATCTAAGAAGATTTCCCAATGACCTATTCACAACTTCAGTTTGGCCATCGATCTCAGAGTGATAGGCTGAGCTAAAAGACAAATTTGTACCCAACCTTTTCCACAGGATTCTCCAAAAATTCCCTACAAACTTGTTGTCTCGGTCGGATACAATATTCAAAGGAAACCCATGGATTCTAACAATCTCTCTAAAAAACAATCTTGCAATATAGCTAGCATCATTTGTGGTTTTACAAGGAATAAAGTGAGTCATTTTGTTGAACCTATCTACCACAACAAACACGCTATCATGACATGTCTTTGTCTTGGGTAGTCCCATCACAAAGTGCATACTCAAACTATCCCATAGTCTATTTGGTATAGGAAAAGGTTGATACAATTTTGCATTGGTTGAGACCCCCTTTGCTCTCTGACACACAGTACAACTCTCCACAAACTTTCTGATATTAGTCTGCATCTTTGGCCAAAAGTAAAATCTCCTAACTAGGTCCAAAGTCTTATTTAGCCCAAAGTGACCTCCTAAACCACCACTATGTTTCTCCTTTACTACATTATCCCTCATTGAACACCTAGGGATACATAACTGACACCCTTCGAACAAAAGACCATCCTACAAGGTGTAGTCAAAAAATTCTTCGTAAAAAGAATTTGCAAACTCACTGCATACCTTATATGTTTCCTTGAAATCTTGGTCCTCTTCATACAATCCTTTGAGTGTTTCAACACCCATACTCTGCAACTCTACTTCTTGCACTGTCAACACCCTCCTGCTTAGAGCATTTGCAACCTTATTGGCTACCCCTTTCTTGTGCTTAATGATGAAGGTGTATACTTGAAAACTTTCAACCCATTTCATATGTCTATGACTGAGTTTCTCTAGTCCATTCAAAAAACTAAGAGCATGATTGTTAGTATACACAATAAATTCTTTAGGAAGCAAGTAGTGCCTCCACTTTTTCAGAGCTTGTACCATGGCATACAACTGTAAATCATATGAGGAATACTTCCTCTTTGCTTTATTTAATTTTTCACTGAAAAAGGCCACCGGTCTCCCCTCTTGGCTCAATATTGCTCCTATAGCCGAACCACTTGCATCACATTCAATGGTGAAGATCTTACTAAAATCAAGCAATACTAGAACTGGGTACTTGGCAACTTTCTATTTTAAATATTTCATCCATGATTTCAAGCATTACTCATTTGAAAGTTTCTTTGTGTTACAGTATTCATTGGAGATTGATCAACCTCACTTACTATTGAGATTTAGAATACTGTCATTTCCATCAATGAGTTCATGAATGTTAAATTTTAAACTTTTTTTCAGAACTTTTCTCCCAAATTTTTCACATCTTTCATGCCTGGGAAATGCAATATGATTTCAGATGAGACTCCCCTTGACCCCTTCATAGCAGGCTTCCAAGAAACTTGCCTTCAAAAGTCTTCATTAAAATATAGCAACCCTCTCAAGATTGGATTCCAAAATTTAATGTAGTTTGTTATCTTTTAAAGGACATCTTCACTTCCTAGACAATTCATTTTTGTGAGCATTCAATACTCATTTTGTAAATGTCTTAGTTTTTTTCTCTAAAATCACAAATTCCTTTCTAATAAGAAATTTGAGATGGTTAGAGGTATAATAGTACCAATTAGATTCTGATTGAGACCCCTCAATCATCTTCAATATAAGATCAATCTTTCCTACTAAGTTACGAACATTATCTTAATCATTATTGTAGTTTACATAATGTGCATGTAAATTCTCTTCAGGCTTAACCCAATGACCCATCCATGATCTAAAGCCCACAGGAGATCATACAAAACACCTTGAGCCTATCCATCAAGTTCAAAGGCACAAAATTACATCCATCATTCACCCTTCCAATTTAACTCAAATGAACCACCAGCTACTTGCTTTCCTTATATGCCCACATCTCCCCTCCATCACAGAATGGTAGATTGAATGAAGCTTTAAAAGATCCTTATCATAATTAACGATATATACATATACATATACATATACATATACATATACATATACATATACATATACATATATATATATATATATATATATATATATGAATATATATATATATATATGAATAGAGAACCCTTTGAAAAGTCATCACGTTTGTTAACAACCCTTACTTCCTTCCTTAAATCATATCTCAATCGTTGTCGTTTAAGCTAATTCAAACTCCTTTTATCTGCTATTGCTTCATACACATGATCGCCGCCTTCATATTAATATAATTGCTGCTTTGTGATCATAAAGTAGTTGACGTTAATATAATATGCTCTTCTTGACAAAATTCAAATCCTTCCAAAACTAGTCACTGCCTTCTAATAATATTACTTCTTTTCATATTTAATATCTATCCTATGAAGTGTAATTATTGCATTAACAAATCGCAGCCTTTACAAAGCGATTTACTTCCTTCAAATACCAAGTGCTGCATTTTACAGTATGATTAAACTAAATTTAATATCAATCATGTATGCAATCACACCTGTTGTGAATGTATATCAAGCACATTGTTTCACTTGATAATTTGATGTTAGTTTATCATATATTGTTATTCATATTAGTCATTGTTGATCATATTAGCATATACACCCCATGTTGTGTGTTTCTCTTGTCTGATATGTAGCCTGTAGAAAATTGTGCAGTCTTAAATTTAAAAACAATTTTTAAAATATATTTATTAATTCCTAATATATGACAGTGAATACTGTTATGGTATTCATTATGATCTGATCTGGGTCATGACATTTCAAGGACAGAATCGGGAAGATGTGTTTCAAGGATGGATTTTTCAGATGTCATTTTAGGGGATGGCAGGAGATGACTTTTGAAAAATAGGGAAATTAAAAAATATAAGAAAATTTCAAATATTCATATGATAACATTGATAAGACATTCATCATATATAATATATATATCCTTATTCAGAGGTGATTTTAGGGGATGGCAAGGGACGACTTTTGAAAAATAGGGAAATTTAAAAATATAAGGAAATTTCAAATATTCATATGATAACATTGATAAGGCATTCATCATATATAATATATATATCCTTAATTAATAACACTTAAAACAAAATGCCCAAAGGCAGCAAGTTCCAAGTACAAAATGACAAAAAAACATAGAAAGTATGTTGCTACCCCTGAGCTTGCAAAGAACTTGTGCATTCAATGAACCTATCTTCTTTGTCTCAAGATTGTAGTGCTTGACATAAGTGACAACATGTTCCTAACATTGTATTAAGATTGGAAAGGAGGTTGTGTCAATAAGATTAAAATCCTTTCCATTAGATGTATACCTGCAATTCCACAAAACAACATAAAAAACTGTTGTTTTCAGTAATAGAAAAGCACCATCTTGGTACTGAAACATTACCTTGAGAATTAAAAATAGAGCTTGAAATCCTAGGTATTGTTTTCCCCGGTTTATCCTAAAAACCCATATATTTTGCTAACTAAAATGTGTAAAAGCAACCTTCAATCTTACTATGTCAACCCTAAAACATGTGACTACCATACAACCTAAAGGAGCTTGAAACTTTGTTGTTTTACAGACCAAAATCTATCATTTAAGGTTGAAAGAAGTGTGGAACCCATTGAAGAAGAATAAAATAATTTTTAATTCATTTTGGGCTTTTTATTTTTTTTAAATAAAGTGAAATTGCGAGGGGACGGTTGGTCATCCCCTTAGACAATCAAGGGACGTCACTAACATCCCCAGGCATCTTAGAGATGACCAACCATCCCCATTCTTGAGACATTGGAGGAAAATAAATTTGATTGAGGATGGTAGAGGGACATGAGGTAACCCCAGAACATCCCTAGTATAGGGACATGTCAAAAAATGTTGGGGAGACATCCCCAAGGAACATAGAAAAACTGAAAAAAAATCAAAAGAAATTGCAAGTAATCATGAACCAGCAGTTTTGCCATTTTTTTGACAATGGAAATCGTGAGTTTTGCCCTTTTTTTGACAATGGAAATCGTGACTCAACATGCAAATTTTTTTTTGACAATTTTTACCAAAAAATTGAAAGAAAATGGGACAAACTCATCCAATACATAAATCTCATGAATTTGACCAGTTTTTTGCGAGTTGGGACAATTTTTTGACAAAACAAAGTGTTTTTGTTGTTTTTTTCCGCACATTTGGATGGTATTTTTGGAGGAATCCGAGCATTTTCAATTTTGAGGACATTTAATATTTTTTAATTTCTTTCTGCATTTGCATGGGATATTTTGGAGGAATCAAAACATCTTTGAGCTGGACTTGGAGATTTTTTTGTGGTTGTAGGATGCAAATTGTAGAGTTTCAACTTGATTTCAAGTTAACATTCAATAGTATCCAAATACTTGTTTTGAGATTTAATCTTTTAGGTTTTGATTTTTTAACAAAATTATTTCTTCTTCTTTCTTTAAAAATAAAAATAAAAATGATCAATAAAATCGACATTGGAATTTAAAAATCTATTAAAATATTAAATACTCTCTTGCTTGGTTACCAAATCAAATTGTTGAAGAGAATCTATTCATTTGCAATGTCATGTTTGTTGTAATTCACTTTAAACTTGTAAATATTGTAGAGGTTGATGATCAAAATGCATCAATAGTCTCTTTATGAGAAAAACAATGTCTCCATTCTTAACTAAATGCAAATAATTCTTTATTATAACTTGCATAACCTTTAACTATTGAAGTAAAAACCTCTAAATAATAACATATAGGTTTACCACCTTAAAGAAAGATGGCACCTATTGCATATATCACTACCACTTGTTTCTACCGAAGAAACATGAATCATTTAATACTTTAATGTTTCAAATACTGCATTTTATTCATTACATCAATTAATGTTCCTCCCTTCTGATGCAATTTGATGTAAAGGTGCAGTTATATAGGAAAAAAGAAGGAATAAACTTTCTCATGAATTGTGAAGCCCCTACAAAACTTCTAGTTCCTGTGGTACTCTTGGTGTAGACCAATTTACAATTGTTTCAACTTTAGGTGGGTCTCTTATTAATTCTCGCACTCCTACAACATGCCCTAAATATACCCACGATTCTTTGTCAAATTCACATTTCTTTAAATTGCATAGTAGTTGTTCTTTTAACCTTTGCAAGACCTACTTAATGTGGATTAAATGTTCTTCCCATGTAGCACAAACTATTCAAATATCATCTAGATGGACTATCACAAATTTGTATATGTATTCCCTTAAAACATCATTCATTATTCTCATAAAAGTAGCAAGCACGTTACTCGAGCCAAAAGGAAATACTAAACATTCATATAATTCTTGCTTTGTTTTGAAAGCAATTTTCCAAGTGTTCTCTTCTTTCATTGCACCTAATGGTAACCAAAATTAATATCCAACTTAGTAAAATACTTAACATGTCTAGGTTGAACTAGCAATTTGTCTATCCTCAAGAGATAATATCTATTCTTAATAGTAACTTTATTAAAATACCAATAATATATATATGCACATTCTCCAAGAACCCACTTCCTTCCACACCATTACTATGTGTGACCCACAAGGTGAATTGCTAGGGCAAATCACCACTTACTCCAATAGCTCTTGTGGTTACCTCTTGACATAGTTGCTCTCCAATAAGGATTGCATGGATACAAGCTAATGTTTGGTAAAGGAGATTTTGACAGAAGTTAAATCTCATGCTCAGTGGCAAACCTTCAACTCTACAAACACTTCCTGAAAAGGTGACAAAACTTCATCCAAGCCTTCCAATTTTGAGTTAGTCACAATTGAAATGATAATCCCATCTTCAGTCTTATCTTTTAGCAAAAGTAAGCAAAATTGTTTAGTCTCTTCAATTTATGTGATTGCTTGGTTGGCACTTATCATAGCTAATTTGGCCCTAATCTGGTGTCCTTTGATTATATATATATATATATATATATATATATATATATATATATTTGACCCCATCCTTGACCCATCTATACATATTAGGTCTTTTGATGACTATATCATCTCTTACATAGCAATATGGGGTAACAAGAACAATATCAAAAGTATCAAGGGGGATGTCATCAACCTCTATCTCATATGTATGCATGTATGTATGTATGTATGTACATGCATACACACATACATACATACATTCATGCATACATACATATATATATTTGTACATATATATACATATATGTATGTGTATATATATGTATATGTATATATGTACACACACACATATACATACATATATACATATATCTGTACATATGTGTATATGTATGTATGTGTTACATGTATATATGTATATATGTATGTGTGTGTGTGTGTATGTACATATATACATATACACATATATACACATACATATATGTATATATATGTACAGATATATGTATATAGATATGTACACACACACACACATACATGTGTGTGTGTGTATTGTGCATCTAACCCAGTTTTTACTTTGTAATTTTATGCATCTGTTAGCTCTATATCATCCTAATGATGGATCATGGAGTGTGATCTAAAACATTGACCCAAAAAACTTGCACACAATTTGATCCAGAAATAGAATTAAACAAATACTTGTATCTCTACACCTATTTTAAGCTATCACAATGCATATATATATATATATGTGTGTGTGTGTGTGTGTGTGTGTGTGTGTGTACACACACACACACACACACACACACACATGCATGTATATGTGTATATATGTATATATGCATATACATGTATGTATGTATGTATGTATGTATATATATAGACATATACATACATACATACATACGTGTGTGTGTGTGTATTGTGCATTTATCCCTGGTTTTACTTTGTAATTTCATTCCTCTATGAGCTCTATATCATTCTAATGATGGATCATGGAGTGTGATCTGAAATGTTGACCCAAAAAACTTGTACACAATTTGATCAAGAAATAGAATTAAACAAATACTTGTATCTCTACACATCTTTTAACCTATCACAAAGCATATGGACGTGGATTCCTCAATCTTAAGCCCGAGCCTTTTAACCACATTTTTGAAATAAGATTACATGGTAAAACCCTAGATCTAGCCAAACATTAATTTTGTTCTTTTTGGCGTGTACCTCCAAGACAAAAAGTGTTTTCATCTCTTCAAGTTTGTTTTCCTTAGTGACCATGCATCTAAATTTATCATTTATATCTGAACCATCTTATATTTCCATGTCATGATCATCTTTATAAATAGTTAGATAGGTTTCTTTGTATCATTTTTTTACCCTTATTCTTATTCTTGGGATTTAGATTAGGATGAAGTTTCCAACATTTTTAATTTATAGCCCATCTAAATTGCAATGACTACAATAATTCTTTGTGTCATTTTTATCATTGTCGTTTTCCTCTTTGTGCACTGTTGTATTAACTTTCTTTGTTTTTCATTTTTTTTATATTTCTCTTTGAATTTAGATGAATCTACCTCATACATATTCTACTCCTCCTCTACATAGTATGCTTGGACACATGCCTTGTCCAAGCCCCTCGTCCAAGCCATTCAGATTAGTGGTAACCACCCTCCTTTTCTCATCGATTCTCCCCTTTGAGATTCATGCCATTCACCATAGCGTAATGCTAGAATTCCATGGTGTAAGCCTACACAATGTGACCACTTTGTTGCATGTAATATTTCCATTTTAGTTTTTGAGCTACCTTATATCCTACAAGATAAAAATATCCTCTTAATAATTCTATGAGTTCTTCCCATTTATCACCTATTGACTTTTTCCTTTTTACAATTTTCAACATATGCCTCCCATGATTCAAGAGCGTGATCAACCATCTTAAGATGTGCAAAATTAATCCTTTGAGCTCCACTTATTTTATGCACAACTAAAATAGACTTCCAATTGCTCAATCCATGTCTCTAATATTTTTGCATTAATTTGTCTATTAAAATGCTTAATTTCTACTTTTATTTCAATCTTAAAAAGATGCATTTTTTTTTGCCTCTGCATTAGATTCATTTAAAAATTCTTCTTTTTTCATATCATCCATGATAATAGAAAAAAAAAATCGCCATTGCTTTAAGCAACTTGCGGATGGAAGTTTGTTCATCTTCCATTTCACCTTTTTGCCTACTCATGTGCTCTTGTTGTCTCAATCGTTTCTAATTTTCTGTGATTTCACTCTTAATTTTGTATGATTCCTTTGATGTGGTCTTTTAATATTGTGACACATGCATTCAAGTCCTGCATGATTACACTTGTAGCTCTTGTTACAATCATGCAAAATCCTTTCATAAATCTATAAATGATTAAACTATTTTGACACAAAATAATCTATAAACTCTACTTTGGAGATTGAAAATCAGTTAGAACATTTAATAGTCTCATGCTTGCTTTTTAAATGAAAAGATCATATTGTTAAGAGAAGGATTACTATGCTTTGAACATAATTAAATATGAAACAACTCACAATACATGGATTTATCTTAGAAAACCTTTAATGTAGAGGGCAAGTCAGTTTTGGTAGTGATAAAGTGCCTTGCTAGCCTCCTTTATTACATTGCAAAGAGATTGTTATAACAAGTGAGCGATCTTGCCTTCTACTTTTTCTTATTTCTCCTACAAGAACAAAACATACAATAATTCCAAGTTCTCCAACTATTGATGATTGAATGCTCTCAAACAAGCTTTATTTATAGTTTTTCCAATGCATAGTTGACTTTTGTCAAGCCCTAAGTGAAGATCAACAATCACTAGATGTTAAATCGATGATTGTACAATTTGAATTCCAAGATTTATTATTGGCACAATTATGGACACTAGCGCACCCATATTATTGTATAGGATAAAGCTCACTTGCATTGTCGTTTGTGTCTAGTACAGTCTACAACACTATCAAACACTTGTCCTTGAATCTAAAACTTGTTCTTATTCCTGTTTTCCTATTTTCATATGTTTTCCAGATCCTTTTGGATCAAAAGAATATGCCATTATTTTAGCATGAGAGGCCCTAACTCCCAACCGTAAATATTGAAAAGAAAAAATTCAACATTTAAGGTTCGGGTTAGGACTTGTTTAACCCAAAATATCTTATTAGTAATCTTAAAAGATAAAAAAAAATCAATATTTTCACTTACAGTTAAGATTTTTAATTTTAATATAAATTTTGAAATTATTATTAATTATCATTTATAATTATATACTATGCACTATGCATTGTGCAATGCAATATATGACAAAATCCATATAACAAAATTCATGAGATAAACTTTCATTTTTATCTACTCTCTCTCTCTCTATATATACAATTAAAATGTCTTTAAATTTATAAAACAGTTATTTCTCTATTTTTTCTTCATTTTTCATTACGAAAGAGGCGACGAGGGGTGGGAGTTGAAGTTGATTACAGAGATCTTGTATTCAACGAGGTTGTTATGTAATGGTAAAAAAGGAGACTCTAAGAACCTGAGCAATGTACAGTGAGCATTGCTGAGGTTTTAATCTTAGGAATGTGGTCTAAGCCTACTTTGCATAATAATATCATCTAAGATTATCCCACAGAACAATACCATCAAGGGCATTCCCCATGCTTCATTAAATACTCATAACCTTCCCCAATTTTTACCAAGACTGGGAAAAATAAAAGGTCCTACAAGCAACAACAAAAAGACCAGCAACAAAGCCAGCATTTCAATGAAATAGACTTTTGGCTCTTGCCAGTATCATAAAATTAGCTCCACCAAATCTAAGCAGCACATGACGATATATAAGGAAAATTGAAAGCAATCTGCTACGGGTAAAGTTCCACAAGATAGGTCTCATACAACAACTTAGCATTTGGTTAAGAGTGAAAACATCCGTTATATTTCAAAAAGAACAAGATTTCTCAATCAAAACGCTAATTGCAGTTGAAATGATTGCACTTGTGATATCAAGTCTCCAAAAGCCTTTCGTCATTCTGTTTTATTTGCTACTACAACAAGACCCACAAATACAACCAAATTGGCAAGCATTTAAAGGAAAAAACATGTTTGAAGGTATGAAAGTGACTAACTATTCTGTGACATCTTCAAGCACCATGCACCATGTTCACATAAACGTCGAAGCCCCTAAGAGTGCCAACGACCTCCTTGTCGTCTTTCATGATCACCCATATCTTTGATCCTGTCTATTACCTTTGCACCCACCACCACAACACATTCCTTGTGATGCAAACCATACTGGATTGCTAAGAGTTGATCATCATCAAAAAGCATACATCATACTCAATTTTTATCGAGGTAGTGGAATCAAATGAACACTTCATTATGGAGTGTGATGCTTTCAAAGACATCAAGGATAAATATGTAGGGCTCTTAAGAAGTTAGGAAAGCTCATCATGATGCAAAGGCTTGGGTTCAACTCACAACAACATGTAACATCTCAATGCCAATTCGGGAATATTTCACAGCATTAGTTTAACTCCCTTCGTATCAAGGTTAAGACACATACTCCAACTTTATTTGGTAACGACACTCACCTAAGGATAACTCAAACACACAGGTTCTCACAAGCCATCCCAAAAGTAAACAATAACTTCACAACTTCCATCTAACCTTCCAATACTCGAGTACTAACAATAACCCTTAGTCTATCACTTAATTGACACCAACCCTCAATTAGGGCTTCAATCTTCTTTTCACCTTGACACCTTAAAAAGTCCCACAAGACTCACACAAAAATACATCCTTGTCATTCCTCAAAGGGCTTACAAACACATACCCTCATGACTCTTTACCCTCCCAACCAACCCAACAAGGTTTCTACTAACTCACTGCTAACTTACTGTTCTTTTGGACAATCAATCAAACTAGGACAGTCATAAACATTTATGAATTTGAAGTGGTTTCTTGGTCTCTAACCCCTTGGGACCCTTGTGGATCGGGTTCACTCTCTCCTCAACACTTCCAACTACCTCTCTTTGATCAAACTTGCATTCAAAAATCTTATACATCATCCTCTTACTGATATTCTCAGACTATGGCACTGGGATAGTCACATTATCATCCTTAGCATGTGCCAAATCAAAGCATGGAACCATGCAACAAAGTAGGAATAAAATACATGATTATAGCCCCCCATTCCACCAAGATTTGACATTTGATCATCGTGGAATGGAGGCGTAACACATTTTATTTTCTGACTACTTACCCTAGGAAGGGTTTCAATAGTTTGTACAAAAATCCTTATATCTCACTCAAAATGTAGTAAAATCAAATGAGACAAAGAAAAAATTAGAGAATATTCACCCCTCAACAATATCCAATGAACTTCAAGAGAGATTGAATAAGTTTCAACAAATAAAAATAAGTAATTTCAGACTGTCACATTAGAAATGTAATGCCTCGTCAGGAACCCTAAAGGAAAACATCATAATCTATGCAACTAAGGATGAATTAAACCTTAGCACATCTAATAACACAGCGGAAGTCTAACACCTGAATTTCCTAAGGGTTACCAACGAATATTACTTCGTAAATTAAATATTTAAGATAAAATTTCCACAATGAAAGAATTCAAAATACTTCAAAGCAATCATATAATATATACAAAAGAATTAAGTAATTGAAATAGCATACATTACAATGTTTCTTTTCTTACAATATTCGAAGATACATGTTTTAAAAAAAATTACATCATGAGCTAAAATGTTACAAAATGAAAGTTACATAAAGTTTCTTTTCAAGACCTCTAGTTTTCAACTGAATAATGGTTAGGAACAAGAGCTGGTACATGAACCACAAACCAAGAACATCATCGAAGTCCTTCCTCACCCGAAGATACGTTCCAGTACATCCGATGCGAAGTGACACTACCACCTAACCATGTGATTCCGAAAAGGAACCACCCCACCGTGCTGGAGATAGTAGATAACCCTCAAGCAAGCAAAATAAAACAAGGACGAAAGGACTACAAGACTCCACTCACAATCATGTGACCCAACTCACAAAACACTAGTGACTCTAAGGAGAAAGTGTCATCGCATGTCTTACAGTGGATACCATGGTACAGCCTCCATAGGTCTCGGCCCCCATCCTGGGTTATCCTGGTAACCTCTCCCAAACCTGTGATTCCAACTAAGACTCATGCGGTCCTTACCAATCCTCTCACGAAGACAAGGTGGTAAGTTTGCCATTCCAGGCCTTCTCACTACATTATGAGCCCTGCACTAGCACTCACCTATGTGCGAGGCACATTATTTTATTTAACTTTTATTCTACCCTTCCCTAATCATTTATTAGATTTTCACTTTCTTAACCAACTTCCAACGGGTTATCCTGTCACCACTTCGGGCACGGCCCCCGCTAGAAAGCCACTCTCTCTCTTAGGACACTACAGGATAGTTCTATCTACGGAACTCTATTGCGACATAGACAGCCATACCCAATTCTGACCTACCTCGGATGAAAGATACATAATTACTAACCTAAGGTTGACCATTACGAACAACTCACAGTGGCTCATTTCTTTAAGGTTATACATCTAAATAACTGGCCAAAACACAGTACACAAGACATACTGACAACATGACTCAATGTACTTAGCTGCGACCACCATATAAACAAGGCAATCTTACGTACCAACACCTATCACACAATTAACTTGCAGCACGAATATATGTTGCCAAGACACGAAGAACAATTTGGTCGGTATAACACAGAATTTAACACTTATTAACATGTTTAAGAGTTCAATTACTCTTGTTAACTACTATAGGTACGCAACCTCAATAATTTCCACTTATACCATAGACTAAGATCAAAATAGATATATTTATTTCATCAAAGAAGTCTTACGAGAAGACATAATACATTTCTCAATAGAATAATGTCTTTATTTTTATTTTTATTTTTTTTACACTAGAGTGTTACATCATTCTTCCGGAAAAAATGAAGAAGTGTACTCGTCAGACTCTACATGATCTAAAGGAGTATATCCTTCAGATTTGCTTTCACTTAGGGGAAAGTACCCCACAGACTCATTATCACTTAAGTGGGTATACCCCTCCGACGAGTCAGAACTTATAACTATCGGCTTTTCTGGCGAGCACTCTAGCTTGGGTTCTTTTCCTTTTTCAACAGTAACTTCTTTAGTTGGACTCTGAGTAGGACCTTTTTCTATCTCTTTTCTCTCTTTGGAGCTGGGTTCTCTTCAGTAGGGTTGTCATCCACAACAGGCTTGATAGGTGTCAGAGAATCTTTCTTGACTTTCAAGTAATGAGCATATCCTGCTATGGATTTGCGAGCTATCTGTTTGACACGTACCATCTCTGTAACGTATCAACAGTAAACTATTACTTCCTAGACTCTCCTAGAGCTACGTCTAATAAATCTTAATAACTAGGTTTTGAACGCAACCATACATTTCTTCCATATAATAACAAGTGTGCAATTTGAACTTAAACACTATTCCACTTCTATAGTCATAATGTAATCACAACTTCTATTATATGATTTTAATTAACAATCCCTAAGATAAATAAAACATAACCATAACTATTTCATAAGCAAGACAATAAACATGACATATAACAGAGATTGTAAATAATAATGATCGTAAACTAAGAAATTCCTGACCTATTGAAATGTTGATCAATATGCAAGACCTCAACGCCCTTTCGCCGATAAATGCGCCTTGCTTGCGATCCTTTTCACCAATACTTTCCAACTCTATTAAAAAAAACAACTCTCTTGATACTTTCAAACAATATCCTCTCTAACTCTATTCTTCTTTCTACAATCCACCGCCCTTCCTTGGATGCCAAAATGACTTGTCCCCTCTTCCTCTTTACTCCCACCCCTATTTATACTAAAAATCACCCATGACTTCTCCTAAGTCTGGGGCTTAGTAATAGTTATCGACTAAAAGTCTTTTACTTCCATCTCTTCTTGTTCTTCCATGTAATGAGTCCATCTCCAGTTATCTATAGCTCTTTACGCTCCTTGATCGTGGTTATAGCAATTATCGGCTGAATGGAGAGATCAGTACATTACATCAAACACTTATGTGTTTGTATTCAGCGAATTGTGTGTTTAATCTGCCAAGTCTTGAGTCAACTAAGGTTTACGTTTCAGTCTTCACCTTGCGTGCCAGTCTATTCCCCTCCCCAATCGGCCAATCTACAGTTAGATTCAATGAACTGTAGCTCGTGGAAAAGTTTGGACGAGGAGAAGTGGTTGTTTATTGCTTTGAACAGCGAGAGGGGCGAGAGGTGTCATTGCCCGCTGATTGCAGTGTGAATGGAGGAAGAGGAAGTACGCGGGTTAAGAAGGAGGAGGGTAGTCGGTGGTAATACCGACCCCTCCCTATATTAAGGGGGGTGGTCGATATTACTATCGACCACCGTTTACCTATTACTAACTATAACCCCCGCCACCTCCTATAAAATCAAATTTGTTTTATTTGTTTTAATATAATTTCATTATTATATTTTAATAATTAATTAATAACTTTCATTATAATATTTAAACATTATTCTTCATAGCAATTTTACGTTTAAAAATATATAAATATATACTTTGATTTCAAATACTTATAACTAGTGACTTTTTTCATATAGATTTATATTCGAACAATCGAATTATATATATATATATATATATATATATATATTACCCGTTTGAAAAGCATATTAAATATAATATATTTATAATTCTAACTATATACATGCATAATCCAAAAACACAATAATCTGATGGGCGATATCAACTACTGATAATACAATCACCTTATCTTAACTCCAATAACTACTTATAAGTGACTATTGCCCTCCGTGTATATAAAATTCATATCAACTCATACCAAGATATTAACTCATCTTTTGCAAACAACGTTAAGTCACTAGATCACTTGACTCTTATAGACGTAATAAACGTAGCAATTACCAATGACATACAATAATTGGGAACACTAGACACGCAAATTGAGCAAGCATCATGCGACTTTTATAAAGATCAAACAATAAAATATGAAGACCAAACCAATTGACAGAATGACTAACTGAAGGCACTCACCCAAGTGTAACTGACTAAAAAATAGGGTCAACTACTATCTCCTTCACTTCCATCGGAAAATATAAGGCACGCTCAGACCTGTGTAGCCAGGTGGAGACGATACCCCGTACCTACCCGGTACTTGTACCTGCAACATCCTGCATCACCGACCACACATGCATATATATATATATAGAAATTACAACATACACACCGATGAAGGAGAATCACGACGTTCCTTGTCTCATCGAGATGAGTGAAGGAAAATTGTCCCCTTGCATCCCATACACTCACAGATACACAACACACAGTGCATAGATGAAGTAAAGCGTCAGTACATAGCAATGAACCATATAATGCCATAAAACATAAGTACAGAAATACTGCAAATAAATCATACATCTCATAATAAGATAAAACATGGAACAATGTTATGTAATTCTAAATAACAAATGATGATAATGTATCCATTGAGAATAACAAGAACAAAATATGAGTTCAAACGAGTAGGGGTACTAAAAGAAACTTCATGAAAGTGCAGGGAACTTACAACTTTTATTGATATTCTTCTAAAAAAACACATCCTCTTTCATTTTATACCCTAATACACTTTATGGAGTAGTTACAACCAATCTAAACTACCCCCAAAACTATAGCCCCAATTTTGACAACTTTTTGCAATTGTGCAATAATGCAACTTGACAACTTTTGGTGCAACTTTTGCACTTTTGATCCAACCTTCACAAAAATTTGCAAGGACCCTTAAAATATATCAAAAATGAATTTAAAACATCATGTACACCATTTTACCATATTTTAGACATTTTTCAAACCCTTTGACCATGGTTGACCAACTCGGGACCTAATTGGCCTAGAGGTTACAAAATGGCACAATGGCCTTACATCTTTGATCCAAATAAACATTATAACCTTAGACACACTAGAATAGGCTAAATAAGCCTTATTACATCATTTTCAACCTTCTTTGAGCATTTTCTATTCTTTGACCATATTTGACCTTCTTAGGACCTTATAGTCTACATTGAACAAAAATGGCTTAAATGCCTTACAATATGATTTATAATGACTGAAAATGGTCTCTTGGACCTTATACATCATTAAAACAACCTTGAAAACAAAAACCAACATAAAAATTTTCATGAGGCCTTTCAGAGCCTAGGTGCTCGTGCACCACATCATCATCTTGAATAGGAGAAAGATTGAAATGAAGAAGGCAAAAATTACAAGATTGACTATCCCATAGGCTTTACAACTTGTATCTCCATAATAAAAAATAAAACTCAAATACTTGAAAATGTTATAGACATTTTATAGACAAATAAACCTCTTATAGTTGAAAAAATTTGAAGCTCTAATTTTTTAATTGTGTTCATTATATAAAAATATATGGAACCCCATGCTTGTAAAAACTCCTAAAAATTCTCAACAACAACCTAAGTGCCCAAAAAATAACAAAAGTTAAAATAGACTAACCAAAAAATGAGCCATCAAGACATAAAAAACTATTTTTTGACCATTTAAAACCTTCCTCTTACTTCCTTTACTTAGCATTTGTCATTTGTTAATTAATTATGTTTTTTTTGCTTAAAATTTTAGTTTCCCCTATAATTACAATTTCTTCACTTGTTTAGGTGTATAAACACACATTCACCATGGTGACTTAATTATTGTCGAAAGTGGTGGCCTAAAGCATTTAATGTAATTCTATGTGATCAACCACGCTTCTCCAAGGCAAGGCTCCAATTCTTAACCATTTTGAACCTTCCATTTTCCCCCTTTATTTACCATTTGTCATCAATTGACCTTTTACACTTTCATTTTGTTTAAAAACTTAGTTTTTCCCCTTTGATTGTGAGTTTACCCTTTTAATACATGTTTAAATTGACAAAATATGTGTTTTCCATAGTCACTTAAATGTAGTCAAAAGTGGCATCTTTGCATGAAGCAAAAAATTCATTCATTTCCTTCACACAAATGAATTGATTCAAAAATTGAGACTTTCACTTGTGTTCTTCCTCCAATTTTAGTCGACCTAGAAAACTATAACTAACTACTTGCAAGTGTACATGAAGGAGTCGCAAACTAGAAGACTTCCTATGAGTTGTTGGATGAGATAGAATGACTAATATTTCAATTTATTTAATTACAAATGTGAAAATATAAACCATACTAGGTCCTATATGTGTTAGGCACCTCTCATGCACTCTATTTATCCTTATGAAATATCTATAAATATCTTTAAAGTTCACTATCCCATAATTAGATTTCATATTAGTAATGAAAGCTTAAATTTGAAATTATAAGTATTGATTTACTCTTGCACTTCTTATTTACGTTGAACAAGTTGAATAGTAAATGAATTTGGCTCAATATTGTAATTGAAATGTTTCATGAAATCATTAGCCAAATCCTTAAGGAAGTGATAAAAGTGTGAGGCAATGAATAGAACCATGTGTATTCATGAGCACTCAAATTTGTTGGAAATAATTTAGTAAGATATTTGTCTTCATCAAAATAAGTGAAGCATATAACTTAGCAAGTTCTTAAATGAAGCAACAAATTACCTTTATCATTATAGGAGTTTTAAAATAAGGTAACACAAATCTAGTTGGTGAAAACATTAAAATTTTATATATTAAAGATTATGTCGTATCTCACTAATATCATCTCTTTATTTATTTATTTTTCTCAAAAGCATCAACACAACTTTCTAGATTTTCAATCCTACTAATGAGGGAGCTAAAGATAAAGTGACATGTCATTATCTATGTCCTATATCTATATGTATATTAATGCCATGTGTAGCAATGGGAGAGGATGGGAAATGTATCATAAATAGGTGGCACATTATCCACAAATTTATTAATTAAGAACTAGAAAATAATTGCATGTTGTTCTTACTCCTACTATAAGTCTAAGATATGTGTTCGTTCACTAAGTGTATAAGAGTGTACTTCATAGTCACTCAAAGATACATCATTCTAGAAAGGATGAGAGGAATTAAAGGATAGCCCCTATGGACACAAAAAAACTGGTATATCAACATATAATGCATAGAAAGATCCATAGAAACACCTAAACAAGGGACACTAGAATGTTAAAGATGAGAACCGTAAGAAAAACAACATCTAGGGCTGATAGTAAAGTAATTTATGGAAACATTTGACAAATTATGGAAGGATCTATAATAAATATGATATGGATTAAACAATTCTTTAGCTATATTTATCAATGTAGCATCATTATGTATATATTCATAATATGATGTTAAAAAGGATTTAACATTTAAATTTTCCTCTTAATTACCACTAAATGACTATCATACATGTGTTAATGATTGTGCATCATAAAATTTAAATTATAGTGAACCAAAGAGTTGTCAACCTTATCATGGGAAGCCAAAAGAATTTAAACATGCTTTTCAGTAAACATGTTATCAATTGAGCAAGAGCCACAAGAAAAGGAAGATGGATTACCAAGTGTCTGTATGTGAAGGTGTAAATGGTATACCAATAAAGCAATTAAAGGTGTGGACGTAAAAAGAATTAAAAAACATAGCATTAATGTGCATCACCTTACGCCATATGCAATGATACAAATAAGAATAGATATGAAATAATATATCATAGCATGAAATTGCTAGTGATCATGTATATGTATATGTAAGATATCCATCAAAGTCCATACATGTAAAAAATTATAGCGTGTGTCCTAAATAGGTTACAAAGCATAAATGCATTATGAAAATCACACTCAATAAGGAACCCCAAGCAAGATAGCACACAAAAAGTGCAAACATTGCTTAGAGAATCATTATGAGAAGAGGGAAAATGATCATCACTATAAATTTAAAGAAACATATAATACATTTCAAATCTTACATAAAATTATAAATCTCATATATAATAAATTCTAAAATGGAAGGAAAAACCTTAAATATCAAAGTCATAGGTTGTCTAAGATAGATCAAAGAAACATTACAATAAAGTCTAAATCTTGTGAGCTAGATAATGCAATAATAAGCACAAAAATGAAATCAAATTGTAATCAAATATCTCAATGTGATATCAAAAGATTCAAAATTGAAACCCTAATGTTGAATGATAAATATTAAGGATAAAACCATAAGAAGTGTAAGAAATTCAAGTCCACCATTTTATGTAATAGAATAAATCACATTGCAAAACTATTCTAGCTAAAATAACTAAATCATAGTGATAAATAAATGTAATATAAGATAATATACAGTGGAAATAGTACTAAAATTAAATGTAAATTTTAAATCAACTAAATATACTACTTGAATGGGTTTTAAAGATGTAAAACATTGTTAAAAAAAATGAATTAACTCATCATTGTGCTTGAATTTTTGGGGCTAATCAAACAACTGCCTTAGAATTTACAAACTAACTATTCTTTGTTGTGATATAAATTTATCCCTAAACAAGTGAACGTTGCTTCATGATGTAGCTATGGGAATGAATTAGTGGAAATCAAGCTACTAGAATATATTTATCCTTCCTTAATATTCAAAACTTAATAAGTGAAATCAGCGGTGCTTATAAACACAATTGAGAATCAACAAATTTTCAAGTGTCATGTTCTCCTAATCAAATTCCTAAGAAAACCAATTCAAGAGTTATGAATGAACATAAAATACATCAAGCAAGAAAGTAGTGCCTAAGATAATATATGCTAATATATACTATAATAAATATTGTTATAATGTTTCATGTGAATGTTCTTTGATTGTCCCTTTATCTCTTCCAAGTTCAAGGCATAATTTTAAATAAATAAAAAATGTATTTATACAAAAAATTGTATATATCAACACAAACATGTGTGAGGTTAGCTTGAAACGACTAGTGGAAAGTGTTGGTAAGATTTTCTTTGAATTTTAAATTTAAAAGTTTAGAGTTAAGATCCCCAACTTTTGAAATGGCATAGGTCAATGTTGAAGTTATGGATCTAATCCAAGATGAGAAATGGGTGCTATAGGAATCAAGACTAATTTATAAGGATGAGTGACAATCATATTAGAATAATATAATGTCACAAGACAAAATAACACAATAATACATAGCCACTTGTAAACATATTGTATTAAAAAAAATCTAATCGAAGGGGGTCAAAGCATAAGTGAAAAGGGCATGTGTATGTAATCCTCACTATTACAATATTGTTAATTATTGGTAGTTGAACTTATATGTATTATGACCATGAAAATTTTAATGGTTACCACAATAAAATTTAGGTTTTATCACATAGATTTCAGTATGAAAGTGAGCACGTTGCATTGAGATATTTAGTTTTCTTATTCAAGCACCTATTATTTGAGGTATTAGATTAGAGTCAAACATTTTATGAGCAAACACTCATACATTAACTGATAAAATTTTGAAAAATATTGATTCAAGCATTTTTTCATGTACTCAACAAAATTATTAATATACTTCTTGTAGACACTAAAATAACGTCATTGTTATCAGCTAAATATGCACCCTTGTTGAGTTACAAACTCAACTACCTATTGAAACATGGGAAGACCTATCAAAGTGTGGGATTTCATAAATAGAGGTCAGCCTCCAAAGAGGGCTAGTTCCCTTGGAGCTCACCTAAAAACTAAACTACTAACTTGTCTGGGAAAAGGGAAGGGAGGTGGCTTTGAAAGATCCTACTTCTAATTGGGTGATGCAACAAACTAATTTCAAACCTATACTACTATTTTAAACTCACAATATAATCAATAACTTGAAACATAGCATACACAACTCAATATTTCAAATGACTTTGCAACAATGTTTGACAACTAGGTTTAATATGTCAAGAATGCCATTTAGAAGGAAGTAGAAATGCTATCACAACTTAAAGTTTCTCCTTGACTAGTTAAACAAGAACTTTGTGACCTACAATGGTACATATTTTCTACATAAAGGCATAGAGAATAGGACAAAAATCAAAGGGAAAATAACTTCACCACAAGATTGCATCAACTCTCTTGTGTTTTTGTATAATAAACAACAATGAGAAAAGGTTAAATAACTTATTTTACTGATAAAAAGTGCTTGTACAACAACTATAAAAATATTGAAAATGAGTCACAATACATATTCTTGCTAGAAGAACTCACAATAATTACAACCTTAGCCAAAATTTTCAAAACCTCCCTCCTCATTGAGTCCTAAGTCTGCTTATATAGCCTACAACCATCTCCACACAGAAGAGAATCTAGGGCTTGCTTAAAGAAAAAATTAAATGCTTAGGAGCTAAGTTAGCCTAATTTGTGTGCCCAGTGGGAGTGTTCATTGATTATTTTTTAATTGCCTTGACTTGTTGGAGCTTCTTCCACTTGATGAGTTGTTGATTAGGTTGCTAGATGGTTGGAATGTGTTGTATCTGCCTCCTAAATTTCTATATAGTCTTAAAACTTAGTTAAAAATACCCCAAATTACCCTATACCTGCTCATTTGACCTCTATATTCCTACTCCATCCTCACAAATTGATCAAGTATCTCTCCTAGAATCTTACAAGATGCTCGCAAGTGTTTTGGGTCGAATAGAATTGATTTTGGCCACTAAAGACCTCTTAAAATGCTTCAAAAGGTATCGTAATAGCATGAAACTGCTACCCAATGCTTTCATTACCTATGAGTAACCTTCACACATGTCAAAATGACTTCTAAGAGTCCTAAAAAGACTCTTTAAACTCTAATGTTCATTGTCCTCTTGAAGGCTCTCTCACCTCTACTCTCCTTTCTCAAGGAACTATGTCGCACCCTAATTTTGATTTGCAATCACCTTTATCCTTTTACGTTAAATATGTGTTTAATTATGCATGAATGGGTGATTTTACTTCAAATTGATGTCTAGATAAAAGCATAATGCAATATTAGTACTTTCATTAGAGGATCAAAGAATTGTGATGATTATTTTATTTTTTATCGATGATTATGATAACATGGCTATTGATGGACTAACCTTTGTGATCACTTTCTAAGTTGAATGCAAGAATAATTTTTCCCTCCCAGATGGAGAGGGATAGTATCATCGGAGGGAAGAGTATATACATTATGAATGAATGGGTGGTTGTCATCTTGAGTTAAACACACACAAGTTCACGTAGGTCTTTCGATAAAAAATTGAGTTTGTTGTTAATTTTCCAATGTTATTGAAGAGTTAACCTTATGTCTAGACTTGTGCAATCTTGTCATAAGTCTATGTCAAAACCATACTTGCCTTATGGTCTAGTTACTAACAATGGACGAAAGACAATATCATTATGTCATGATCGTCGTTCTTGTTTTTACTAATGGGTTATATCCCTATATGCATGGGAGGTAACTTACATTTATTAATATTTATTGCAATTATAAAATGTAAAGCATATATAAATGAGTTAAAATGTAGTTTTTATTGGACTCCTCAAATGTCAAAATGTGGAGGTAGCATGTAGTTTCAATTAGCAATTATTTTGGGTTTGATTTAAGTATGCAATGCCTTACATGATGACGCATCAAACAGCCATGAGTGTCGTTGTTGTGTGGGTTGTTAGGAGACTTAATTTATTGGTTTAAGAAGGGATGCATGTGTGAAGGGAAGGTGATACATTGGTTATACTGTGAGTTTTATATGTTGTCCGTGAATTCGTTCTATGGTACAGGCCTCTTTGGTTTTGGCATTGGAAGAATTTCTTCCTTTGGTGTAGAAAATCTCTTTCCTTGGTACGACCCCATCCCCCTTTGTTTCCCTTGGAATGAGTACTACGTATCATGTGTGGGTTTCCACTTATTATGTGAGTATATATCATGGTGTGAGGTCCATTGTTTGGCATGGGAATCTGAACCATCGGGTTGATAAAAGGAAATTTGGTACTTCTTTGTGGTATGACCTAAGTGGGGTATTCTTCATTTTAAGTTGTTTTTTGATTAAAGGTCAGTTGGACATGGGCTTGACAAAGTGAAAGCTTGAATTAAATAGAGGTGGGTGATTGATATCTTTCTTTTATTACTGATGTAAAGCAAATTAAAATTAGATAGAGATATGATATACCTCTTTTCATAATTTGAAATTTTCAACCATTGTTAATATAAAACAAAATTAAATTAAATAAAGGTACACTATTAATATCTCTAATTAGTATATGTAAGTCTTCACATAATCATTTTTACTAAATAATTTTTATATTCTTAGATTCAAAAATAAAATAAGATATGGAAGTTTGAAGAGGTCTAGTCATTTTTCACTATCGGGTCATATGATCTCTTAAGATTAATGAGATTTTGTCAATTTTTCTCATAATAGGACAAAAGCTTGAGAGTTTTCAATTTCATTCATGTGATAAATAATTTTATTTCATAACATTTCTATTTTCATGCCACTTTATTTAATATTCCCTCAATAGTGTGCAACTCTATTAAGAGTCCTCTATCTAGAAGCAATTTGATATATATTTTACTTATTTAGTAGGGACCTCTTGGTCAAATCACTTATCCAAAATCATTAAGTGCCTTAACATGTGCTTCTTTAATGGTTTGTTTCCTCAATTCTTTAGCATCTATTTTTCAAAGCCCATAATTAACTAGCCCTTTGACACAGTTACTAGTTCATTGTTTATGGATACACTCATTACACGAACCTAGTAAAAAAATAAATTATGATCTATTAACCAATAAATGTGTTTTAGATACTTGTAACTCTTGATAGTGCTATGAATATTATTAATACGTTTAGGTTTTATCATAGAGTAGCTCATGGTTAGTTCATGGTCCTTATAATTGATATATTACTACTAACCTAATGATTGGTGGATTTTGTTGACCTAAAAGAAGAAAAATATTACAATGAATTAATTAATGTTGTATGTACTTTATTTGAATATTTTACTACTTACCTTAGAGATCACTTGCATAGTAATTATAATCTTTAATGTGATGAACACTTCTTAGTGGCAGTAACCATTTTTTTAAAATAGTCAACAAGCCACATTAGTGTTTGTAGACAATTTTACATGACATCTACTCAACACTTTTTTCCCCACAAGATATATCACACTAGTTAGAAAAATATCTTTGTTAGTCTCTATATACATTTTTTTATCATCCATACCTGTGTAAGTTGCACTATTCAGTGACAAATACTTCACTTTGGAAGTGAATAATAAACTATTAAAATAAGGCTACCTTCATTTTGTTTACAATGACAATTCTTTTCAACTTAGTTGTCATCTGTTTATTAAATAATTATCAAACTATAGATTAAACATTTCTAAATATAGTAATAAATACCCAATTATTATTTTTATTAATAAACTAGATAAGTATCAAATATGGTTTGACCATTATGTGTGGTAGTGATCAGAGTGGTAATGATTAAGAGCAACAAGAATTTGATTTGGGTTTCATGAGAAATCAAGAATCTAGTAATGAATATCCAATCTAATTAAGATATAATCTAATTTATAAGCAGAGACAAGCAATTGATGTATTGCAAAATAATTGAGTAGCTCACGTTGGAACTAGTAATGCATTATGTCCCCAAAGACAAATATTGGTTTGGCGTTTACATGATAATAACGTGAACCATTATTATTATTATTATTTTAGAACCCGACAAATCTCTTGCACACAAAAAGAGAACACAACTATCTTTAAGAGACTATAAAATGTTGGAGGTTATAGATTTAAAAAAAACTCTAACTTAAAACAAAAAATTAGAATGCAAAAACATAGAATCCTTAGATGCTATGACACATTCTATTTAACTTAATAAAATTTATTACAAATATATAAATCCAAATAGAATATTCATAATCTTCTACTCATTGATCTTTTGATCATTCGATTAATAATAATAAAAACATTAAATTTCCTCATTATGTAGAAGTTCTCTCTCTCTCTCTCTCTCTTTGTCTCTCTCTCTCTGTCTCTCTCTCTCTCTCCCTTCCTCTCTCCTTTTCCCAATCTCCCTCTCTCCCTCTCCCCCTCTCCTTCTCTCTCTCTCTCTCTCTCTCTCTCTCTCTCTCTCTCTCTCTCTCTCTCTCTCTCTCTCTCTCTCTCTTCTTTTCCCAATATTCCTCTCTCTCCCTCTCCCTCCATCTCCCTTATAATCACCAAAATATCGTCTACCACAAAAATTCTCATACACCACTTACATGTGCAATATGATTCATAAAGCAATAAACAGAAGATCAGACCACGTTGCTAATTCCAAATATTAGACATTACTAGATTACACAAAACAACTTTGTAGAATATAAGCATAGATCAGGCAATCTACAAGCTGCTTCTTGTATTAATTTCAAAGAATAAAGAATGACTAAAGTTTAAAACAATCTGAAAGAACATCCTAAAATCTTCTAAGTGGGCCACAAATAATCAATTTGGGGACCCTTACAAATGAATCCAAATCCTCAATTTATAGAGTTTTCTGCCCTACTTTCTAGGAAATAAACCTAATCTAAATTAAGAATACAAAACTAGGAGCCACAATTAACTTGCAATTTTCTGCCTCTAGACTCTAGTTAACTACTACAAAATCAAGGTTGAATGAGCATTACGAAGACCATGTTGTGTGAGCCAAGATTTCGTAGTAATGCATAATTTTTCTCAAAATTGGAACATGAGTTGGAGCTGCAACTGAAGTACAAAATGGGAAGTCATGCAAAAAGCCCTTCTATCTTGAGCAACTATGTGTTTATCTTTCAATTCTTTATATAGGACTTATAATTAATAATAATGCATGCAACTGCTTCAACAAGAGGATCAACAACAAGCTTTCTTCTGAATTTGTACTTTTTCAAAACTTCTTCTGCATGCTTCTCTTTCTTCTCCAACTCCCCTATTGTTTCCACCACCTCTTGACATTTGGTGATTAAGGAAGTGTATCTATCCATCAACGCAATATTAAACTGAGTCGGGGGTCCTAGATTTTGTGCCTCAAATGCGTCCCATTGACTTAATACCTAATCTTCCTCTATAATCCCTATACTAGTTAACCCCAATCCAAAAGCTCCGAGTAAATGTTGTACAAAATTATCATATTTCAAAATTTCCCTGAGGAGAGGGACTCGAATGTCTACCACATCCTCCACATACTGGTAAAGCATCTCTATCTTCAATTCAAAATGTATGCGTAAGACTGCAAGTTCTTATAGCTATCTCCCACTAAGATGTCCTCCTCCATTATTACTCTTAGGCCCAATATGGAAAGCTAATGTACTAAGAGGGGAGGGGTGAATCAGTACTTCAAATCCTTTCTTGAACAATAACTTTATTGTTATGCATAAACCAAAAACTGTTGTAACATAACATAAAGCTAAAACAAATAGATAACAATCATACATGATTCACTCCATAACACATATATTTTGGTTATGCAGAAACTCTTGGTTAGAGAGAAAATCTGCGGTGGGGATGGCACCCACAACTTCACTACTGTAATAATAAAGGGTGCTCAGTTAGAGCTACATGTTTAGCTATTTCTGATAGCTTACCTTGTTAGGAGTATCAAGATCGTTAGATCTACCTTGATAAAGGATTTTACAACACTTATTCTAAATTTTGCACCTGGTTAAAGGCTTTACAATTTATAGACTTTGTTAGAGTCTTTTACCCTATTAAAGGTTTCTCTTACAACTCAAAATATTACAATAAAATCTTTACAAATATTTGCAACTTTACATCTGAAATGTTATAGCAGATTCTATGTGCTCAAAGTGAGATTACCTTGCTTATAGCATACCTCGGTAACCCATAAAGTAACTCGGTAAACCCTTCTGTTTACTTTGTTCCTTGACTGTTCTTTGAAATCCTTCTCGGTGACCTCTGTGTCTCTGTAACAGTCATAACACTAAGTGCTTTCTTATAATTTTGCTTTTCACATATGTTTGTCTTCACACTCATACACACATGCACATTTTGATCCTTAATTCATGTTGTATAAATAGATCTCTTATGTCGGTGATCTGGTTCATTGCTTCGATCTTACAAACATGATTTATTGAATGAATAACTATACAAAATATTTCATTGGATAGATTACCTCAAAATCATACACAATCCTTAAGTGCAATTTCCAATGTGATAATGATTCTTTGTTCCTCGATCGTGTAACACGTTTCCACATGTGTGTCTAGGTTCAATGAATCTGGTAAAACATTTCACTTGGTGTATATCAACTTGGTGTATCATTATTGCTGCTCGATAGACATAGAGTGTTACTCGGTAGACAGCTCGGTGTATACTGGGCTCTGTAACTACTTTCTTCTATAACCGACTGCTCTGTGCATACCGACTGAATATTTCAGTAGTAGTAACCGACTAGAGTATATAGAATGACTTTGGACATAAAACTAATGGCAACTTAGTAAGTAGTAACAATCTCCCCTTTTGACATTAGTTGAGATGTTTGACAAAACTACTTTCAAAGTCATAACTCAAAAATCTATATACTTACAAAATTTGACTAAACAGATAGTATATACATTTGTCAATAAAATAGTATATTCAGATACACTCCCCTTATCAATATATTGTACAAAAATCTGATTTTGCATGCTCCGTGATCAATACTCTGTATTAACTACTCGGTTGTCACTGCTCGGTTCACTGCTCTTCTTGTCAAAATTAACTGTGCATTTGGATACTCTGTTCTGCTCGGTATACTCCCTTGCATACTACACTCCCCCTGTATACTTTGATACTATTCTCCCCCTTTTTGACAAACATCAAAACTTAGTTACCATTCGGTGGAGGCAACTGGTCAAAAATGGATTTGTAGTTTGTCCTTGCATCGGTGAGAGTGGCAGAGAGGGCATCCTTGACATTGTCCATGAGTGAATTCTGAGCTGTAATGTCAGCTAACAGTGAAATTAGTCCATCTAAGGTGCTTCCCTCTTGTTGAGTGGATAGGGAGGTAGCCTTGTTGATCTGTTCTTGGACGGATGAAAGATGAGGAATGAATAATGTTTGAAGAGTCATTATATCCATCCTGATCTTGTGCTCTTCATTCCTGAGTTCCAATTGTTGAGCCATGAGATTTTGTAACTTTGTATAAAAATGCTGAATAGAATTTGGCTCAGAGGTCAACTTATTTGAGAGATTGATGATCTCTTTCTCAATCACTTTTGTTTTATTTTTGATATCTTTAATGAATAAAGAGAATGTACAGAGTTTCTGAAATAAATAAAGAATGTGCTTGAGTTGAGGGGACAACTCAGCAATAAATTTGACAAGTTTTACTTTGCCAATAGAAATAGCCTTCTGTACCTCTTCAATCATTTTAGCAGTGAGCTCTTTGTCCTTCAAATTGCTCAAATATTCGGATGCGTCTACTCCAGATGTCTCTATTTTAGTTAGGAGTTCATCCAGTTGAACATGGATGGTTGCATCTGTTGTCATTGTAGCTTCAGGTAGCATATCTATTAATAGTGCTTTCACCTTCTGAAGTACTTTGTTTTTCTTTTGAATAGCCATTTGTTTCTCCTGTTCTACTTTGGCTTTGCATAGTTCATCAAATTCAATGAGTGCTTGCCCTTTTAGTTTGGATATGTCTACATTCGACAACACTATTGGTTTTGACAAATCTAATTTGAAACTATAATTTTTCATTTTCTTCTCTTTACCTTTCACTGGTTGAACCAATACAATGGCTTGGGAGGATTGCTTACCCTCGGTAGGTTGCTCGGTAGAGGCAACACTTTTGTCAATTTCTGTAGCCTCTGTTTTCTCCTTCGGTGCTTCTATGCTTGTGGTCTCGGTTGTAACATTTTCAGTGCTAGAAGGGGATTGAGAGGTCTATTCCCCGATGGCCTGAGAAGTAGCTTCTCCTTCTATAGACTTGTGACCTTTTGTTCCTTGTTCAGTATCCTGAGGGGCCTCAGTTGAAATAGGCTAAGTGACTGGAGGACAGGGTTGAACTTGTTCCAAAACTGACTCATTGGATACCAGTTTGGCATATGCATTCCCTTCTATCATTTCCTATTTAGGTGCCTCGGTGTCCATGATATCCTCATCAATTTGTATAGTGTCAGTAGGGTCTTGCTCGATGATATCAAGATCTTGTTCGGTAACATCAACTGTTTCAACTTCAACTTGCTCACCATCATTCTTGATTCAAAATATTTCCTGCCATTTTTCCTTTGTCTCATTCTCTACATCCAAATAAAATCCATTCATCAATTTCAAGGCTCTTTGCTTGACTAGGAAGTTTGAGTGGTAGTTTTTCAGATGTTCACTTATTTCATCTACCGACATGTCTGGAAAGAGATGTACCAAACTTCTTTCTCTCATCTTCTTTTCCGAGTCCATGGCATATTTCCACCTGTTATCAATATGCAAATACAATTCTTTTGGAAGAGAATTAGTTACTTCCAATGGGACCAATCGGAATTTCAGAAGAGTGCAGATTACAGCTTCTTCTATTTGTCTCCTTTCTACATCAGATCTGGAGTCATATTTAACATATCTAAATGATCCAAACCCACCATATTGCTTCAAATTAGCACAAAAGTTATCAACACTATGTACTTCTTCCTTTTTGCTCTTAACAATCTGAAATTTGCTTGCATCTTCAGATTCGGTGTCACTGGAATCTTTAGTCAAAATGAGTCTCCAAGTAGATTTCTTATAAGTTTTTGTTACCTTTGGTGCAGCAAAATTCTTTGGTTTCTTACTCGGTGATGTTGCAGATGATCTTGTGTTTGGGCGCTTGACTAAAGGAGTCAGTGATACCTTTGATGTATCCTGTTTCTTTCTTTTCAAAACTTTTCCTTTAGGCAATTCGGTGTTCAATGTAATAGCTGCCTCTTGAGCTTCAGATTCCTCCTTGGTGATGACTATAGTTCCCTTGACAGGTGTGGAGGAAGAACCTTCACCAAATTTCTCCGTTAATGCCTTGATCATTTTTGTTGCTTTCCTTGTAGCCTTTGGTACTACAATACTCATCTTAACTTTCTCTTTCACTTCTTCATATGTACCGTATCTCATCTTGGTAGCATGCCTTGTTAATGTAAGAAAAGCATCTATCTGTTGTTGTGTGATGTCAAAGTCAATCTCATAACCCATAGGTGGCAAAGATTGAGTTCTCGGTTCCACAGTATTAACATAGCAGTAATCGGTGTCCACTTCAAAGCATATGTCATCCTTGTATTTCTCTACTAACTGGGGTGGAATTCTATACCTGTTATGTATCTTTTCCTGAAACTTGCTAAAGTAATCATCCATATTATCATTAAAGTTATCACCTAGTCGTTTGATGAAGTCATTGATCTAATGGGTGATTGATCGGTGTAGCTCCCAAACTACATTACCGACTGAAGGAAAGGATTTCTCAAAATAGAAAAACATGCATACTAATAGTGATCCAAACTTCAGTGTGTTAGCCGAGTTGTTCTTCTTCAGCTTCCTTATGGTGTTTAGATTCTCAAACGGGTTTTTCAACAATACTTCACAAAGATCAATTTTCATTCCTTTCTTCACAATTTTATATGCTAAATCGACTGCTACATAGGGTACACTATTTTACCTTGCCGATTGGAAGAAACAATAACCTATTACACTAATGGAAAACTTTAGCTCTACATCTGTCACATTATTTAGTTTCAATCATCTGCAATTTGATTCAACTCCGGTTAAAGTGATCAATTCCTTTTGTGATATCATTTTTTGAGCTTGGGCATGATCAAAAATAGGGTAACTGGTGATCAAATGAATGATTTCCTTGGTGATTTAAAATGGTTGCTCCTCTAACCACATGAAATCATCATGAACTCTGCTCAGAACAAACTTGACCCATTGGGGTTTGAAGACATGGGGATAGGTTAGGGCTTCGATCAATCCCTTGATTTTAATGTGTTCATACTTGATATCCAATTTCTCATCTGTACACAATTCATCATGTGTCCTTAATCTCAACATGACCTAGTTCTCAACATGACACTTAGTGAAGAATCTGACATCCTCAGCTAGTAAAACCTTATCCAGAATGAGTGAAAATGCAGTTTTATCATCCGGTTTAGATGCTACTTTGGGAGTTAGAGAATATTTCAGTGAGGGTTTTTCGATGTTCTCAACAACAACGGGCTTCTGGATCTTAGGTGCCATTGCAAATTTGGATAATCACTTAACAAAAGATTCTTAGGGTTTGAAGACTTTCAAACGACAAATAGATATAAAATAGATAATCACAACTGATATTTCCTGGTAGCTAGCTCTTATAAATGCTTGAGATTGATGTGTAAATACCTTGAAATTCACTCGGGGGGTGGTTTGATTGCCTTTGAATCGCTTTGCTTTACTTTCTTGAAAACTTGGTAAGTGTAAAATGACCGCGCAAAGTGCTTTAAGTACACAATATACGTTATCAGGCTTCATGTAGTTAGGTCAAAAGACATTAAATGCACTTGGTACCACTTCCTTTTTTTTGCTTTTACCGAGTAGCCAACCTTCCTGTATTCACCGACTAGACAGGCTTCCAAAAGACTAGATAAAATTTCAAATTTCCCAATGCATCTTTAGCTTATGCAGATTTTGAATTAAGTACATGATAAAATAGGAATTGTTAAGATTTAACCTTGAGAGAATGCAGTCCCTTCATACCTTTACTGATTAATTTGGAATAGGTGCACCTAACTCGGTCGGTAAGGTGCTTTCTTCATTTGACACAATTTCCTTCTTTTTCCAAATTATCTGTAATTTGCCTTTTATTTCTTCAGTATCTCCTCTAGGTTGATCTCTGCAATCTCTAGCCAAGTGTCCAACTTTGTGACAATGAAAACATGCCATACCAAGATTTCTCCATGATCTTCGGTTGTTCATTCCAAACCTTATAAAGCAGTTGGCACTTATATGTCCATATCTTCCACAACATTCACACCATATCCTTGTATTGTAATCCCATGGTACTGCAGAATACTGTCGGTTAGGACCTGTGTGAGTTCGGTAACTTCTAGCATTTGCTCGATGTGCAGACCACATATAGTTCTTTTGCTTAAACCAACACTTCTCGGTACTATGTCCATATCTATTGCAGTTTTTACAAAACCCTTTGAATTTTGCCTTCTGATAATTGTTAACAGACTTTGTCCTACATTGATTAGATGGGTGACCATATTTATAGCAATTGTAACAATAACCATTAGACCGAGTGAAATTTGGTTGCTTACCTTTTCTGATTTGGCACAAGTTGGCAGTATGCCCTTGATTTCCACAATAGTTGCAAATAGGTTTCTTTCCTTTGATGTTCTTCTTGTTTCCAACTTGCTTTGATGATTCTCCTCTCTCGGTAGTGTGGATTCCTTTCTCGGTATAGTCTTTTCCTTTGTAACCGAGTCCTGCATCTTTGTTGGGTCTTCTTGTATTCAGTTGCTCATCCAACATCTTTGATGCTTCATAACTCTTCTTTAGTGTTTCTTTGGATTTCTTCTCTGTCTCAAGTTCATCAGTCAACCTTGATAATTCAAGTTTCAATGCTTGATTCTCATTATCCTTCAGATTTACTTCATGATGTGCATAACCCAATTGATCTGACAGATTACTTTGTATTCCAGTCATCCTAGTGATTTCATCATTCTTTTCAGATACTAATGCTTCAAGCTATTGTTTTTCTCTTTCTAGATCTCTTACTTTATCCTCAGCTGTCCTCAACGCATCTAGGTTTTCAGTCATCTATGTGCTAAAATGTTCATGTCCTCTTTTCATTTCTTTTAGCTGACCAGTCAGTGCTTTGTTCCTTTCTTTCAGTTCTCAAATCATCTCTTTAGTCTCTTCAGATATACTGTTCTTAGATGATGTCTCAATCTGTTCCACTAGCTCTTGAGAGTCCTGTAAATCATTAGACAATCTTCTTCTAAATTTCAATGATTTTTGCATTTGTCTTTGCATGTCTGCAATCACTTGATTAGCATAATCCAACTCTTCTTGTAAATACACAATTCTCCGAGATTGTTTATAGCCTTCCATTGATAAGATCTTTTTCTTTAGGTTGTTAAACCCTTTTCCAAGATTGAAGCTCTGATATCAATTGTTAGGCCCAATATGGAAAGCTAATGCACTGAGAGGGGAGGGGTGAATCAGTACTTCAAATCCTTTCTTGAACAATAACTTTACTGTTATGCATAAACCAAAAATTGTTGTAACATAACATAAAGCTAAAACAAATAGATAACAATCATACATGATTCACTCCATAACACATATATTTTGGTTATGCAGAAACTCTTGGTTAGAGAGAAAAACTGCAGTGGGGATGGCACCCACAACTTCACTACTGCAATAATAAAGGGTGCGCGGTTAGAGCTACATGTTTAGCTATTTCTAATAGCTTACCCTGTTAGGAGTATCAAGATCGTTAGATCTACCTTGCTAAAGGATTTTACAACACTTATTCTAAATGTTGCACCTAGTTAAAGGCTTTACAATTTATAGACTTTGTTAGAGTCTTTTACCCTATTAAAGGTTTCTCTTACAACTCAAAATATTACAATAAAATCTTTACAAATATCTGCAACTTTACATCTGGAATGTTATAGTAGATTCTATGTGCTCAAAGTGATATTACCTTGCTTATAGCATACCTCAGTAACCCATAAAGTAACTCGATAAACCCTTTTGTTTAGTCTATTCCTTGACTGTTCTCTAAAATCCTTCTCGGTGACCTCTGTGTCTCTATAACAGTCATAACACTCAGTGCTTTCTTATAATTTTGCTTTTCACATATGTTTGTCTTCACACTCATACACACATGCACATTTTGATCCTTAATTCATGCTATATAAATATATCTCTTATGTCAGTGATCTGGTTCATTGCTTCGATCTTACAAACATGATTTATCGAATGAATAACTATACAAAATATTTCATTGGATAGATGACCTCAAAATCATACACAATCCTTAAGTGCAATTTCCAATGTGACAACGGTTCTTTGTTCCTCGATCTTGTAACACATTTCCGCATGTGTGTCTAGGTTCAATGAATCTGGTAACACGTTTCACTGGGTGTATATCAACACGGTATATCATTATTGCTACTCGGTAGACATAGAGTGTTACTCGGTAGACAGCTCAGTGTATACTAGGCTCTGTGACTACTTTCTTCTATAACTGACTGCTCTGTGCGTACCGACTGAATATTTCAGTAGTAGTAACCGACTAGAGTATATAGAATGACTTTGGACATAAAACTAATGGTAACTTAGTAAGTAGTAACAATTACTTCCTCTCCGAGATGCAAAAATTTATTCAAAACCCGAAATTGTTTATTAAAGATATTAAGTTTATGTTCCCATTGATAAGAGAAAGAAGCTAATGTTCCATGTTCCTGTACTGCCTCCCTATATACCTTCATAGTATCTTGCAAAAATAATCTAATCTTAGTAGAATTTATTTGGGCCCATGACTTGGCTGCATCGGCCACCTGTCTTACCTCCATTAATGCTTTTACGTCTCCCTCTAGTAGTGATGAGTTTGAAGGTAGATTGTCAGTTCTATAGGAATCTAGAGGCTTGCTCATTTATACTAGCAGTTGCTTATACTACCCCAAATATTCTTTAAGCTCTATATGGGAGGTATACTCCTTCTCCATTCGCCCTCTAACTACACCGATGGCTAGTTATAAAGTATCTAACTCTCCCCACTTTGTTTGCTTGGCCAAGTTTACTTGGGATACTTGGTATTTAGGGGAGCCTTAACCTTTAGTCTGAAGTGGAGCTGCCACATCTGCAACCACTTCACCGGAACCTGTTCTTGATAAATGATATACAATCTTAGGTTTCTTGACATTTTTGGGTTCCTTCATGATTGCTTGTGGTAATGTAGCTTTAGGCAGCTCTACCTTCCTTTTCCTCTTCTCAAAGGTGAACTCAAGCCATTATGGGACATCTTTATTTTTGTCACCCTTATGTGGCATGATGTTGGTGGCTATGACATGGATGTCTACCTGTTCTTTTACTTCACCCTCATCTTTTGCTCCTACACTCCTATACCCATGGAGTGAAGTTATTTTATGAGAAGGGACAACCCAAAGAGCTATATCTTCACTAACCTATTTCTCTATGTGCAATTCTTCCAACTTATCGTTGACTTCCTCTGTGAAAGCCCCAATAACTATATCCTTAAAGAGATCTTCTTGAGCCTGGAGAGTCAAAACTAGCCTCTCATTAAACAAATCTCTAGCCTCACCTTGTTCTCTTTCCGCTACCATTAGTTGTTTCTCATCTCCTCGTTCTTCCTCTTGGTCTGAATCAGACTCAATATTATGAATACTCATAGTCTCTGTGGTAGGCCTAAATGCTTGTGTCTTGGGAGGTACTGTTGTATTAGTTGATGGTGGCATTTAAGAAGCAACATATGGGGCTTGTGTTGTGGATGTAGGTTGTGGCTGAGTAGATGCAGTTGTTGTATCAGGAGGAGGTTGGACATTCTGATCTGTCTCCTGATGTTCTTCTTCCTCCTGGGCTCCTTCCCTTGAAATCTATCCTATAGCTGTCCTTGGTGGGAGAACCGCTGCAAGTGGCATAGCTCCTAGTCCATTTGTCACCCAGAGGTCTGCAACCTTCTTTAATACTTCCGATTTCCTCATATGTACATGAAACTTTTTAATCAGATCATCGGTGCTATCTTCAAGCCCAATTGCTTCATCGGGGTCAGTTGATGTGTTATCAATGATTTGTTCTTCAAAAGCCCCTAAATTGGCAAGAAAGGATAGAATGTGGATATCATCCTCAAACACTTGGAAATGCTTGATGTTATCAGGCACAGTGGGCGTGGGGACCAACTCTACGAAAAAATTCTTCAAAGGGGATTGGCTCACTGGTTCTAATGTACTCACTGCAACAGTCAATGCATCTGATATCCCATTCACTTTCTTGGGCATTAGCTGAATATTGAAAGCGTTGAAATCTTCAACGAACCTGAGACTATATTCTGTATGCTGCCAACCTTTTGTCATGATAGGCATATTGGCTTCTTACTGGTTTAATCACTAATTCAAAATCTCCCTGCACTCTTAAGCACTTAGCTCCCTTCTTATGAACAAAGAGTAATCCTCTAATTAAAGCCTCATACTCCGTCATATTATTAGTGCAAGGGAATTGGACTCAGTAGGAAGTTAGGAAGGTTTTGCCTTTGGGACTTGTTAACTCTATGCCTGCTCCACTGCCTTGTTTGGATCTAGACCCATCAAAGTTTAAAAACCATATTTCATCTTTTAGTTTCTTTACATTCTTCATCTTGGGATCAAAAATCAGATTCTTTTCTAAATGTGGTGGTTGTTTTTCAGATTCCAGGTCTTGTAATACCCGAGGTTGCTCGATTACAAGTTCCGAGAGCACTTTAGGGTCATTGTAGATGACTTGTTTATCTAGAGACTGTACTTGAGACTAGGTCTCTTCATTTTCTTGTTTGGGTGAAGCCTCTTCTTCACCCTGCTTGGCAACCTCTATCAAAAGGATTTCTTGTGTACTAGGTTTTAACTCTGGTATTTCCATTTCCATTTTTGCCTTTTGAAGAATTGTCTTTTCACAACTTGGAGCTTGAATATCTTCGATGATGACATCACAGTCAATATCTTTGCATGGGACTGGACTCATCAATTTTGTAATTTCATTCTAACATGGGATGCAAGACACTTCATAGTGCTCTTCCTAATGTATCTGACACCACTTTGGAAGTAGCAAATCTTGTACCTTCATGGTATCTCCCAAAAAACACATGGCTTGCTTTACTGCTGTAGTGAATGTTGGCAATATTACAAGGATATTGAGAAGGTTGTTGATTATTATGGACATAACTGATTAAAGATGTTTTACTGTCTTGATATTATTATTTTGTCATTGATGTCAAGAAATTGATTTTCTAATTCAGTATGGTGTTGCCATATCTTAAGAAATATGATATGAAGATTATAAAGAAGTCGGTAAAGACACAGGAAAGAATATGATGAATAAAGGGATAAGTTATTCAATGGGCAACTCTACCGAGTCAGACAATGATGAGATCTTGATGTTTTAGATTGTTTGAACATCATACATATGTTGCAAAATGTAAAGGTTAATACTATACTATGTTATCAAGAAAAGAACCTAGTCGGTAAACCTTAAGGAACCTAGTCGGTAAACCCTAAGGTTATCACAGTCGGTTAATGAAGACAAAATGTCTACCGAGTAAAGTTTAGTATTCACCGAGTTGTAACCGAGCTATAACAGAATGCATTAAATGTTTACATGTGATATTTAATGAAAGATGCTGATGAGCTGGAGCAGATCAATGATTGGCAAGCCGTAGAAAAAGTTTGTTAACGAATCTAAGGCAATGGAAAGTCGGCAAGAAGATCTACAGCTCAGATTGAACCGCATTACCCTAACACAAGTTCCAAGATGAATGTGCAAGTTCCGAGGCGAGGTAAAACATTTTCAGATCGAAAGATACAATGAACCTAGACAAGATTGAAGATCTGATGGCTATGATTGATCATGGGAAATGTGATCAAGGAGATTAAGCAGTTAGAAGATTGTTTATAAATAAGGAACTGTTGATAAACAATCTATGCGGGCAAGTGTATGCATAGGGATGCTACATAGTGATTACTGAGCACAAAAGCTTGAAGAGTATTGATGCCCAACAAATAGACAAGATTACTTCTATGTCTAGATTGTATTGAACAAATAAGAATCTGCTTTAGCATTTTAGATGTGAAGTTGTAGATAGATTGTATTACTGTTATTTTGTGAAAGTGACAGGAAATCTCTTAACCGAGTGGACTTAACAGTCTTATATGTAAATCCTCTAACAAGGTGACATTCTGATTGAGTGTTTGAAATCCTTTGACAAGGTCACTTCTAACAAAGTGAAGATCCTAACAGATCTGAGGGAAATCCCTTAACCGGGTCACATCTAGCAATGTGTTTTGTAATCTTTAACAGGATTTGCTTTTAACCAAGCATACTCTAGAAGAGTATATTTCTTAGTGGGTCCGAAATCCCACAGTGGTTTTTCCCTATTTGGGTTTCCACGCTAAATCTGGTGTTATGAGGTTTATATTGTTCATATGCTTTTGAGTTTGCATGTTTGATGGTTTTTGGTTATATGACTAATATATATGTTACCGAGGTTGAATTTGATGTTTTATGGATGAATAAGTTTGTATGATTCACCCCCCTCTCATCTTGTTGGTTGTTGGATCTGTACTTATATTAAGTATCATAACTATCAATTGGTATTAAAGCTCAAGACTCCGAAAGGAAAGTTTAAAGGCACTTGAGTTAAAGATCCAAAGATGTATAAGAGGGATGCACCTAAGCTGAATAAGTCAAGTTTCTCTACATGGCTAAAAAGGATGAAGCTACATCTATTAGGAGTTGGAGAATATGCTTTATACTATCTGGAGAATGATTTTGTTGCACCGAGCACCTATCCATTGACTATGGAAGAGATAAAGGCAAAGAAAGAACATATTCAAGCAATGATTGAAATAACATCTGCAGTGACCGACTCCGAGTTTAATGATCTAGAAGGCTACAATGATGCAAAGGCAATGTGGACTAAGCTCATATTTGTATATGGAGGAGATGAACATTTTCAAAGAGCAAAAGTTGATAGTCTAAGAGGACAACTTGAATCTATGAGGATGAATGAAGGTGAGAACATAACAGTACAGCACAAGACTAAAGGAGATTGTAAATCAAATCAAAGGAGCAGGAGGAACTATTGAAGAAAAGGATGTGACAAGTAAGTTGTTAAGAACCCTTCTACCTGCCTATGCTATCCGAGTCTCTGCAATCAATGAATTGAGGTCTGTACCTAATATGCCAGTTTCCTTGGATGCTACTATTGGTAAGCTACATGAATTTGAGTTAAGTAATTTTGATAACAGTGGGTCATTGATAAATAAAGTTGAATCTGCATTTAGTTCTTTTCACCTAAATGAATCTAATGATTACAATAAGAGAATTTATAAGTACTCTGAAGGAGATCACAATGGAGCAAGTGAAAGATTTCGGAAGAACATGGAGGAGGTACATAAATTGTATGAAGAAATCAAAAAGCAAGAAGAATTTGAAGCACTATTGGCCAAAAGGTTACCGAGAGGCAAAGGTAAGTATAAAGGAAAACTACCTTTGAAATGTTTCAATTGTGATAAGATTGGACATATGGCTTCTAACTGTCCTG
This sequence comes from Cryptomeria japonica, assembly GCF_030272615.1. Taxonomy (NCBI): domain Eukaryota; kingdom Viridiplantae; phylum Streptophyta; class Pinopsida; order Cupressales; family Cupressaceae; genus Cryptomeria; species Cryptomeria japonica. The sequence goes on from NC_081407.1 coordinate 384,466,704, forward strand.
ACAAAGATTTCACTGAAAAGAGAGATTACTGAGATGACAAACAAAAAGATAATCATTACAGAGGACACCGAGACTTCAGAAGAGAGATAGAAAGACATGCTTAATTGCTGATGAGGAATCTAAATATGATAAATCAGATGAGACTGATACAGAGGAAGTTGTTTATGTGGGTATCAAGGATGGATCAGATGAAGAAAGGTATGAAGAAAAAGCCCTAATATCTCACATAAACACTAATGATTCTTGGATTATAGATAGTGGATGCTCACATCATATGATAGGAGATAAACACAAGTTTGTTATGTTAGAAGATTATGATGGAGGCTATGTTAGATTCGGTAATGATGCACTATGTCCGGTAAGAGGTAAAGGATCCATAACACTTCTTGATAAAGCAAGATGCAATGATGTTTATTGGGTTGAAGGTTTGAAATATAATTTGTTGAGTGTAGCACAACTAAACAACACAGGTTACCAAATAGAATTTCAGAAAGGAATTGTCAAAGTTCATGACAAGAATGGAAAGTTAGCTGCTACTAGGACACAAACAAAAGGTAATACATTTCACCTTGACTCTACTCACAACAAGTATTTGCATGCAAAGATTGATAATACCTGGTTATGGCATAAAAGGTTTTGTCATGTTAATTTTGATAATCTGATCAAGATAAGTAAGAAGCACAGAGTAAGAGGTCTACTGAGTCTTGAAAAACCTAAGAATGCTATGTGCTGAGGATGCCAGATGGGTAAGATGACAAGATCTAGCTTTACAAGTAAGTCCTACACTTCTAAGGGAATTTTAGATCTTGTGCACACTGATCTTTGTGGTCCTATGAAAGTTCAAAGTTATTATGGTGATAAGTATTTCATATTATTTGTGGATGATTATTCAAGGATGATGTCAGTAAAATTTTTAAAAGAAAAGTCAGAAGCTTTTCAAATGTTTAAGTGGTACAAGGCTAGAGTTGAAAATGAAATAGGAAGACAACTAAAATGTCTTAGATCAGATAGAGGAGGAGAGTTCACATCTGATGATTTCAACCTATTTTGTAATGATCATGGTATTAAAAGACAAGTCTCTGCACCAAGAACTCCACAGCAGAATGGAATAGCTGAAAGAAGAAACAAATCTATTGTGAATTTTGCTAGACCACTGATGATTGAGAAGAAGGTTCCACAAACATTTTGGAGAGAAGCAATAAGCACAACTGTTTACACCTTGAACCGAGTTCAATTGAAGAAAGGTACTTTGAAGACACCTTATGAAATCTGGTATGGCAAGAAACCTAATGTAAGTTATTTTAAGATCTTTGGAAGCAAATGCTATGTTCATAAAGATGATAGAAATGGCAAGTTTGATCAGAAAAGTGAAGAAGGAACATTTCTAGGATATTCTTCTAGAAGCAAAGCATTTAAATGTCTGATCAAATCATCTAACAAGATAGTAGAAAGTGCAAATGTGAAAATTGATGAATTTGCAGAAAGAATTGATGACAGGAATTCCAAAGAACTAGAAGACTATGATGAATTTGTCTATGTGCAACTGAGAAGTCCTACCGAGATAACTGTGGAAGGAAATGAGGAAGATATCCAGTTACCAAGTGATGAAGAGTATCATACAGAGCCTACCGAGGATGTATTAGCCAAATATGTTAGAAGACACCATGCACCAAGTCAGATTATAGGAGATAAGGATGATCCATTGATGACAAGGAACAAACTGAGACAGAACACATGTTTGATATCTGAATTTGAACCAAGAATAGTGAAAGAGGCATTCAACAGTGAAGATTGGATAAATGCTATGACTGAAGAGATTGATCAAATCAAGAAGAATGACAAATGGACACTAGTCCCAAGACCGAAGGACAAAAATGTAATCGGTACAAAGTGGATCTTCAGAAACAAGCTAAATGAGAAAGGTGAGGTCATTCGGAACAAAGCAAGATTGGTTTGCAAAGGTTATGCCCAAGAAGAAGGAATTGATTATGGTGAGACTTTTGCACCTGTTGCTAGACTTGAAGGGGTTAGAACATTGTTGGCATATGCTACTTTCAAAAACTTCAAGGTATATCAAATGGATGTAAAATCTGCATTTCTGAATGGAATATTAGAAGAAGAAGTTTTCATTGAACAACCTGAAGGATTTGTTGAAGACAATAATAAAGATCAGGTATGTAAATTGAACAAAGCTCTATATGGTCTGAAACAAGCACCTAGAGCATGGTATGAAAGATTGCAATCTTATTTGATTAAGATTGGTTTTATAAGGACAAGTGAGAAGAACAACATGTACATGAAGAATGATGAAAATGGAATACTAATCTCAGCCATATTTGTTGGTGATATTATATTTTGTGGAAATGACTCTTTATGCAAGAAATTTGGAAATGAAATGAGCAAACAATTTGAGATGTCATTAATCGGTGAGATAAAGTATTTTATAGGCTTACAGATATTGCAAATGAAAAATGAAATTTTCATTACTCAATCCAAGTACATAAAGGAAATCTTGAAGAAATTTGGAATGGAGGATTCAAAGCCAGTAAGTACTCCTATGACTACAAGCTACAAACTATCAAAGAATGATGAATCTGCATCTGTTGATGAGACACTCTACAGATCCATGATTGGAAAACTACAATATGTTGTTCACACCAGGCCAGATATAGCACATGCAGTAGGTATTGTTGCAAGATACTCTGCAGATCCTAAAGAAATACACATGACAACAATCAAAACAATTTTCAGATACTTGAAAGGCACTGAAGATTATGGCTTAGTATATCAGAAAGGAAATGATTTTGATTTAAAAGTTTATACTGATGCTGATTGAGCAGGCAACATTGATGACAGAAAAAGCACAAGTGGAGGAGCTTTCTTCTTAGGAGAAAGACTAGTGAGTTGGCTTAGCAAGAAACAAGGATGTGTTTCTCAGTCAATAGTTGAAGCTGAATATGTTGTTGCAGCACTGAATTGTACCAACATTGCATGGATCAAACAATTGTTGGAAGGTATAAATGAGAAAGTTACCGAGCCAATAACTATATTCTGTGACAATACTAGTGCCTTTAATATTTCAAAGAACCCTTTTATGCACTCTAAGACAAAGCACATATCTATCAAATATCATTATCTTAGAGAAGAAGCTCAAGAGAAGAAAGTGGTGTTGGAATATGTTAACACAAAGGAACAAATAGCTGATATCTTCACCAAGCCACTACCAAAGGACACTTTTGAATATCTCAGAAGTAAGTTAGGGGTCCTACCCCTATCTTTTACTCACTGACCGAGATCGGTGAAAGCATCACTTCGATGACTCTATTGAATATCTTTTAGGGAGTTGATGCTGGACTGATACACTTTAGAATGTTTTTCTGAAAGTGTAATGGAAGTAATACTGGGATAATACAGAAAATGATATAGGGAACATGAATTGTAAACAAATGCTCTGACCGAGACTCAGTTGATACACAACAACAGGAAATAACTTCTTACAACAAGAAATTATGTTTTAGTTCTATTCTTTTTGGCATTGTTGTCAAAGGGGGAGAAGACCAAGGAGAAGACCAAGAAGGAGAAGACCTACCCAGGGCGAGAAAACTGAGGAAAGACTACAAATTGAAATAAAGACTGAAATCAGAAGAGAAGTCTGATGTATGGGGGAGAGCATTTCAGCATTTCAGAATCACAACAATCCGAATTTTTTAAAAGGTCAAATCAATTGGTTTTGCCATCAATGCCAAAGGGGGAGATTGTTGGCAATATTACAAGGATATTGAGAAGGTTGTTGATGATTATGGACATAATTGATTAAAGAAGTTTTACTATCTTGATATTATTATTTTGTCATTGATGTCGAGAAATTGATTTTCTAATTCAGTATGATGTTGCCATATCTTAAGAAATATGATATGAAGATTATAAAGAAGTCGGTAAAGACATAGGAAAGAATATGACGAATAAAGGGATAAGTTATTCAATGGGCAACTCTACTAAGTCAGACAATGATGAGATCTTGATGTTTTAGATTGTTCGAACATCATACATATGTTGCAAAATGTAAAGGTTAATACTATACTATGTTATCAAGCAAAGAACCTAGTCGGTAAACCCTAAGGAACCTAGTCGGTAAATCCTAAGGTTATTGTAGTCGGTTAATGAAGACAGAATGTCTACCGAGTAAAGTTTAGTATTCACCAAGTTATAATCGAGCTATAACAGAATGCATTAAATGTTTACATGTGATATTTAATGAAAGATGCTGATGAGCTAGAGCGGATCAATGATTGGAAAGCCATAGAAAAAGTTTGTTAATGAATCTAAGGCAATGGAAAGTCGGCAAGAAGATCTACAGCTCAGATTGAACCGCATTACCCTAACACAAGTTCCAAGATGAATGTGCAAGTTCCGAGGTGGGGTAAAACATTTTCAGATCGAAAGATACAATGAACCTGGACAAGATTGAAGATCTGATGGCTATGATTGATCATGGGAAATGTGATCAAGGAGATTAAGTGGTTAGAAGATTGTTTATAAATAAGGAACTATTGATAAACAATGTATGCGGGCAAGTGTATGCACAGGGATGCTACATAGTGATTACCAAGCACAAAAGCTTGAAGACCTGTTAGAATAACAGAGTATTGATGCCCAACAAATAGACAAGATTACTTCTATGTCTAGATTGTATTGAAAAAATAAGAATTTGCTTTAGCATTTTAGATGTGAAGTTGCAGATAGATTGTATTACTATTACTTTGTGAAAGTGACAGGAAATCTCTTAACCGAGTGGACTTAACAGTCTTATATGTAAATCCTCTAACAAGGTGACATTCTGATTGAGTGTTTGAAATCCTTTGACAAGGTCACTTCTAACAAAGTGAAGATCCTAACAGATCTGAGGGAAATCCCTTAACTGGGTCACATCTAGCAATGTGTTTTGTAATCTTTAACAGGGTTTTCTTTTAACCAAGCATACTCTAGAAGAGTATATTTCTTAGTGGGTCTGAAATCCCACAGTGGTTTTTCCCTATTTGGGTTTCCATGTTAAATCTGGTGTTATGAGGTTTATATTGTTCATATGCTTTTGAGTTTGCATGTTTGACAGATTTTGGTTATATGACTGATATATATATGTTACCAAGGTTGAATCTGATGTTTTATGGATGAATAAGTTTGCATGATTCACCCCCCCCCTCTCATCTTGTTGGTTGTTGGATCTATACTTATATTAAGTATCAGAACTATCAGTGAAGCCTTTGACCCGACCTCTATATGCGGTAATATCTACTTGTTGCAATTGGGGAATAGCAGGTGTGGAGAGAGTGAGGATTTCATTTACCCTGTAGACTCCTGGACTCACTTCAGCATATGCCACCTCATTGGGAGCTCCATAATCTATGACCAACTTCTTCAACTTGGGCTCACTATCAATTCAGATCCGGTTACTCACTCCCTTCCATAGAAGCCACAAATATGTAAAACAAGTTGAGAAATATCCTCCGAAAGTTTTTGACCAGTCCCTACTAAGGAGCATCCCATATACCTCTGGAATATCCACCACTTGAATATCGATGTAATAGGATATGCGAGGATCAACTCCCAACTGTATGTATACATCTTTTAATTCCCCAATTACGTGAACTTCAGTCTTGTCTAGTTGTACCAATTTATTGTTTGCATGCACTGGGTTGAGACCGAGCTTTTGACATATAAAATATGGTATTACGTTCCCAGAAGCACCTGAATCGACCAAACAGTTATGCAGATTCTTTCCACATATCCTCAGACTAAGTAGAAATGGTGGGTTCTCGACTACATCATTACTGGCATGGGTGTTGACTTCATTTGAATCAGCCATCTTAACCTCGTTGGTCTGAGATTCTAACAATTCCAACTTCTTGAGGAGATCTTTCTTTTGTTCTGGACAATATCTCAAGACCTCCATTAGAGGCATAGTGGTAGCAATCCTCTGCATCTCCTTAGTAACATCAAAAGACCCTTTCAAAACATATTCTTATCCTTGAGTTTTTCTAGGGCGCGTTCCTTGAAAATCTTGAGAAGGGTGATAGTTATTGCTTGCGTTAGCATCAGTGGATACAAATCCACCTTCCGGGGGTGGTGGCTCTGTTAAAGGAGCTTTGCCTTGACTCCAAAGATTATAATTATTTTTGGTTTGAAAGTATTGAGCATCATAGACATATGGTTCACCCTTGGTTTCAACTTGAAACTCTTTGCATAGGAACGTATCAACCAACATCGTGGTATTAACTTTCTCAGGTTCTTCATTAGATCAATCCTTAGGCTAAGAATTCGCTTGAGCAATCCTTATGATCTTTTTCGAATTGGGCACAATTAACCTCTGAGTGTGCTATTGTACCATGTAACCTACACCAATTAGTCAATAAATTCATATCAATGAGGTTAACACTTTGCGTATTATTGGGATTATCTCTTGTGTCAGGATGATCTTGATTTACCCCACCGTTGTTTGGACCTGTGTTCCCTTTCCTATTGTATGGATTGTTGTTATACCTTTGGTTTTGGTTCTGGTTATTGTAGTTTCACTGATTATTATATGATTGGGGCTGGTTATACCCTCCCAAAGGATTCATCTTTAGTTGACTCAAATCTGAAGTAACTTGTGAGATCATCCTTTTTAATGCTTCTACTTCAGCGGATATATGAGATCCTTGACTCTTAGGCGTAGTAGTTGGAGGTTGGCTTGCTGTGTAAGAATTACCAAATTGCTGATTTCCCCCTTGTATTTGTCTAGCATATTGTGTTGGAGTGGGAGCGACATTGGTATTGTTCTACCAAGTTAAAGCCTGAGCAACAAACTGTTGATTAGTTGGAGATTGGGAAGCATAGATTGGCACTGGGTTCATTGTTGGTGCTCCTATAGGAAAAGGCGAAGGTACCCCAGGGAGTTGGTTATAATTACCTTGGTTCACTCCTATGGGTAAATTGTATCCAATTCCCCCTGGTGTTTGATTCAACTCATGATTCATGTTGATTGCCAATGTGTAGACCTTTGCCAAGGTGTTCCTCTGATCTTCGGGCACACTCTTTTTGATAAACATAGCAGTCCATGGGTCAATAGCTCTTAGATATCAATCAATTGCTACATTAGGTGCTACTTGATAAGGATCTTTAAACCTCTTAAATGCCCTTTGGAAGTTAGTATTAAAAGTCGTTAAAGGCTCATTCGATGACTTCTTGAGAGAGGAAAATTGATGGTATAATGTTCCAGGGTCAACATACACTCTGAATTGATCGATGAAAGCTTTCTCCAAAACATCCCAGCTAGTGATAGAATTTGTTGGTAGAGTCAAATACCAAGTGTATCCATTCTCCCCAAGTGAGTATGGGAAGAGTATACACACTACATCCTGGTGTTCAATGTTATTACGAACGACTACATCTTTGAATGCTTCAATATGCTCATCAACTGTCCTACCCCCCAAATAATAAAATGTATTGCAAAACTTATCTGGGTTCCTGGGCAAGTCATGTAGACCCCATGGTATAGTTCCTAGTGGTGTATGGTCTTGTTTAAAGTAGGCCATCAGAGGTGGCGACGGTGGATGTTGAGTCACAAAAGGTGCGACGATAGGCTGAGAACTAGGGATCAGTCGGTTTTCTATGTTGGGTATGGATGACTGCACTGGTGAAGATGTTGAAGGCTATCCCTTAGTTTTATTTCTCCTTTTCCTAGTTGTAGGTCCTAACTCTACTAAGTTGGATGGCGAAGAATTGCTCCTAAGGATTTTGTGGAATCTCCTGGAAGAGAAAGATGAGATACGATCCAGCTTAGTACCTCAATTCTTTGGTTGAGGGGGTGGTTGTGTGTTTTCTTGTGGATTTTACTATGGGTTTTCTTGTGGGAGAAGTTGTCTTTGTGCCTTCACTTCTATACGTATAGCCTTTTGTCTTTCATTGTCCAAGACTTGTTGTGCTCATAACCAATCATTTTAATCTCTTGTATTATCCCAAGCAAGATTGTATATTTGGGTAAGAATGTCATCTTGCTCATAGTTGAGGTTATGTTGCGTAAAGGGTAGTAGTTTGTCTACTAGAAGCACCATATGTGGTTAACCAATGAGGGGACTAGTATAAAGCCCTCCTTCTAGCACCAATTTCTATTGACGATTGTTTTGACACACTCACCAACAGTTAGGTAGCCAATGTGAACACTCACCACCTCTCTTGAAAAGTAATAAGTTTGGGAAAATACTACTCCAAAGTCTCTATATTTGGGTCACGATGGTGATGGGTATCCCAATGGTTGATGTGGTTGTACCTATTAATGGGCTTGCTGGTTGAAGCTAAATCTTGTTGATCATTAATGGCTTGACTTCTCTTTTTTTGTATTTTATGGTTTTAAGATTCTCTATAAAATAAAATTTGTGAAAGATAAGGAAACAAGAAAACAAAAATGAAACCAATTCAATAACAACTTAACAAACTGCTCAATTAGTTCCCTGCAATCCAAAATTAGTAGATATTATCCAAATTAGCATTCAACAACGGACCTCCAATAAACCTGCAAAATCATCAACTTCATAGACTTATGGAAATATAATCACCAAAATATCGTCTACCACAATAATTCTCATACACCACTTACGTGCGCAATATGATTCATAAATCAATAAACAAAAGATCATACCACGTTGCTAATTCCAAATAATAGACATCACCAGATTACAAAGAACAACTTTGTAGAATATAAGCGTAGATCAAGCAATCTACAAGTTGCTTCTTGTATTAATTTCAAAGAATAAAGAATGATTGAAGTTTATAACAATATCAAAGAATATCCTAAAAGCTTCTAAGTGGGCCACAAATCATCAATTTGGGGACCCTTAAAAATGAATCCAAATCCTCAATTTATAGAGTTTTCTACCCTACTTTCTAGGAAATAAACCTAATCTAAATTAAGAATGCAAAACTAGGAGTCACAGTTAACTTGCAAGTTTCTGCCTCTAGACTCTAGTTAACTACTACAAAATGAAGGTTGAATGAGAAATATGAAGACCATGCTACGTGAGCCAAGCTTTCGTAGTCATGCAAAATTTTGCTCAAAAATGGAACATGAGTTGGAGTTGCAGCTGAATTACAAAATGGGAAGTCATGCAAAAAGTCCTGCTATCTTTAGTAGCTATGTGTTTATCTTTCAATTCTTTATATAGGACTTATAATTATTAATAATGCATGCAACAACTTCAATAAGAGGATCAACAACATGCTTGATTCTGAATTTGTACTTTTTCAAAACTTCTTTTGCGTGCTTCTCTTTCTTCTCCAACTCCCCTATTGTTTCCACCACCTCTTGACATTGGGTGATAGTGTATCTATCCATCCACGCAACATTGAACTGAGCCAGGGGTCCTAGATTCTATGCCTCAAATGTGTCCCACTGAGTTAATACCTGCTCTTCCTCCATAACCTGTACTAGTTAACCCCAATCCAAAAGCTCCGAGTAAATGTTTTACAAAATTCTCATATTTCAAAATTTCCCTGAGGAGAGGGACTCAAATGGCTGCCACATCCTTCACATATTGCTAAAGCATCTCTATCTTCAGATCCAAAATATATGTGTAAGACTACAAGTTCTTAAAGCTATCTCCCCCTAAGAGGTTCTCCTCCATTATTACTTCCTCTCCGAGATGCAAAAATTTATTCAAAACCCGAAATTGTTTATTAAAGACATTAAGTTTTAGTTCCCATTGCTGAGAGAAAGAAGCTAATGATATACATGCCTGTACTACCTCCCTATGTACCTTTATAGTATCTTGCAAAAATAATCTAATCTTAGTAGAATTTATTTGGGCCCATGACTTGGCTGCAGTGGCCACCTGTCTTACCTTCATTAATGCTTTTACCTCTCCCTCTGGTAGTGATGAGGTTGAATGTAGAATGTTAGTTTTACAAGAACCTAAAGGCTTGCTCATTTCTACTAGCAGTTGCTTATACTGCCCCAGTTGTGCTTTAAACTCTATATGGGAGGTATACTCCTTCTCCATTCACCCTCTGACTACACTGGTGGCTAGTTCTAAAGTATCTAACTCTCCCCACTTTATTTGCTTGGCCAAGTTTACTTGGGATACTTGGTATTTAGGGGAGGCTTGACCTTGAGTCTGAAGTGGAACTGCCACATCTACAACCACTTCACCAGAACCTGTTCTTGATGAATGATGTATAATATTAGTTTTCTTGACCTTTTTGGGTTCCTCCATGATTTCTTGTTGTAATGTAACTTTAGACAAGTCTACGTTCCTTTTCTTCCTCTCAAAGGTGAACTAAAGCCATTGTGGGACATCTTTATTTTCATCACCCTTATATGGCATGATGTTGATGGTTATGACATGGATGTCCACTTGTTCTTCTACTTCACCCTCATCTTCTGCTCCTGCACTCCTATACCCATGGAGCGAAGTTATTTGATGAGAAAGTCCAACCCGAAGAGCTATATCTTCACTGACCTATTGTTGCGTGTCCAATTCTCCCAACTTATCATTGGCTTCCTCTGTGAAATCCCCAACAACTATATCCTTAAAGAGATCTTCTCAATCATCACGAGTCAAAACTAACCTCTCATTAAACAAATATCTAGCCTCAAATTGTTCTCTTTCCACTACCATTAGTTGTTGTGCCTCTCCCTATTCTTCCTCCTGTTCTGAATCAGACTCAATATTATGAATACTCATAGTCTCTGTGCTAGGCCTAAATGCCTGTGTCTTGGGAGGTACTTTTGTATCGGTTGATGGTGGCATTTGAGAAGCAACATATGGGGCTTGTGTTGTGGTTGTAGGCTACGGCTGAGTAGATGCAGTTGTTGTATCAGGAGGAGGAGTTTGGACATTCTGATCTCTCCTATTGTTCTTCTTCCTCCTGGGCTTGTTCCCCTACAGTCTATCTTATAGCTATCCTTCATGGGAGAACCTTTGCAAGTGACACATCTCCTAGTCCATCTGTCACCCCAAGGTTTGTAGCCTTCTTCAATAGTTCTAATTTCCTCATCTGTACATGAAATTTTTTAATCAAATCATCGGTGCTATCTTCAGGCCCAACTATTTCATCGGGGTCAGTTGATGTATTATTTATTGAGATCAATCTTGTCTTTCAAGCATACACCTTATAACCCCTTGATTAAGATACCCCTGAGGTGGATTCTTTCTGCTTCCCCTTCGAAGCACTCGACCTAACCCTTAAGCTGAGCCATTGTTTGGTCCTATTGATGACTGCTTGGGAGGCTTTTTCTATATTTACATCTTTGTTTGCGGACCACCTTATAGGGGAGAGGTCCCTTTTATCAATTTCCCACTCCTTATATTTAGGGTCCAGCAAGTCTCCCTCATCCCTCAGGTCTTTAGGGAGATTAGTTTCTATTTCAAAATCCTTTATTTGGGGTACAGACAATCTATTATAATTTTTCTCCCTTACCTCAAAACTGTCTTGGAGGTTTGCCCAAAAATCCTCCAATCTAGGCTTGTGCCCCTCATACGCCTTAGGCATAGCTAATTTAAGTTTCCCATCTTTGCTACCTGTATATTTGAACAAGAGAAGTACACAATTGAAACTTAAAAATCAATCCCTATTTTATGCTTTAATGATAGGAGGGATTGAAGGCCGAGCAGCTGGCTGATATATTCTAGCAAGATGATGTGGTCGTTACAATATCTTGGCAACAACATCAGGTTCCCAGTAAACCCACTAACCCTTATGTAAGTAGAGTGTTGATTTTGAATAAACCAACACGCCCATTCTTGAATGATGGCCATGGCTTTCGGGCTTATCCTGTATCCTGTGTCTCTTGTTACCTTAATAGTTACCGGGAAGAGGAAGGCATCATTGATTCTTTTGAAATGTTCCTTTGCATTAGTGAGGGGGAGTTGAGAATAATATTCCCAGACCTTCTTTTGGCCTTCTTCATCCCCAAGCTGGTCTTCCACCTATGGGCCTGGAAACTTACCTACTCTAGCAGCCACCTAGATGACATAGGAGGTGAAAAAGAATCTCTTTATCTGGTGGACCTCCTTCATTTGTCTGCATATATTATTTGAAAGGATCTGGGCCCAATCAAAATATTGTTTCCCTATGAGGATGGTATTCATGAATTGGAACATCGAGGGATGAAAGTGTTTGTAGTCAGGCTTGCCAAAGGCCCTACTCAACATGATGATTAGATCCCTCTGTGGCTCTTTGAAATCTTCCCTCAGTATTTCAGTGGCCTTTAAGCCTATTTTTCTCTCTTCTTCCAGCCAATTTTTGTTCATGTGCCTCTTGTTTGAGGTCACATTGTTGTTTCATACTCCCATGGCTTCTTCTTCAGTTGAAAGGAATATTTCATCTCTCACGGGGATCCCAAATACGAATCCTAGCATATCTGGAGACAAATCCATCACTATTTCGCCCTATGCATTTGTGCAATTCTTGGTATTAGGGTCATAAAACTGTGCAATTGTCATGATAAATTTCAGAGTCTGTACTGATAAATTTCAGAGCCTGTACCGACTGTGGGAAGATAGTAGCGTCCACTAAGCCTGACCTTTTAACCCTTCTCAATGGGGCTTCTAGCCTTGGCTTCTCCAACTGAGTCCTGATATCCTCGATCTCAATGTGTCCTACCTTAGTATCTATAACCCATTTGATGTGATCATCGAATTTCAAGACATAAACTTTCCCTTAGTATTGATACTTCATGGTTAGAGGAAGTTTGTCAATATCTTTGCCTCACTTGCTGGAAGTTGGGTCCATCTAGTAGATTCAATTTGGAAGAAGGAAACAAGCATTAATCTCTTGTATAAAAACATGAAAAACTTCATCCACCTCAGGACTCTATGGTGGATAACTCTCTTTTAGACAAATGACCTCAAAACTTTGGGGTTCTGGGGTACCTAAGCTGTAAAACAAAAAGGTCTAGAACTCCGGCGTTCCAGGTTGTGTACACTGGATGAAGTCCATAATTTCAGAGTTCTGGGCTTCCGGGTTTGAGATATGAGGCTAACTTCGAGACTCTGAGGTTTTGGGGTCCCGAGATAGATCCATAGGATACCAAAAGGACATTCCAGAACTTTGGGGATTTGAGGTTCCAGGATGTAAAAATAGTGGGCTAAAAAAGGGACGGACCTCGGAACTCCGGGGTTCCGGGGTCTAGGACATTACTTCTTCAAAAAGTTAATCCGAAACTTTGAGGTCTCAGGGTTCTGGGTTTAATGTGCATTAGGAACAAACCAACCTCGAAACTCTGGGTTTCTGGGGTATCTAGGAAGAACAACTTAACCTGGAACTCTGGGGTTTCGGGGTAAAACTACGGCACACGGGGAAACTAAAAAAAACAAGACAAAAATGACAAACAAGAAAAATCACAAAACAAGAAGATGTAATCTAGAAAACAACAAGAAAGGCAAGAAATATCACCAACTTGGTGAGGAAAATTGCCCAAGAACACGAAAGGAGATCAGAAGGATGGAGGCGCGAAGTTAGAAGGTCAAAGGCAAGAGCTTTGGAAAGTTGAATGCACAAATGAGCTTTGAAAAGTTCCTTCTTCCTATTTATACTCCCCAAAACTTGTCCATACGAACACCTTTAACAGGACCTCGAGACTCTGGGGTTGCAGAGTTTCGGGTTCGATGCAAAACCAAGAACAAGAACTCACCTCGAAACTTTGAGGTTCTGGGGTGCACAAAACAAGCAAGCAAACCAACGACCTTGGGACGCCGAAGGTCCGAGGTTTTGAGGTAAACAAAACATGCACATGAAGAACTCGGGATTTTGGGACTTTGAAATCTCGAGGCTTCAACAAAAAAGAAAAAGACAAGGCACAACCTCAGAACTTCGGGGTTCTAGGGTTGTGCACCAACAAGCAAAAGAGACCAACCTCAGGACTCTTGGGTTCTGGAGTTCCAAAGTGGACAGAGAAAAAACAAAAAGAAAGAGACCTTGGGACTCCAGGGTTCTGAGGTAAAAGGAACAAAACTAAAAGAAATAAAGCAACAAAAAGAAAAAGAGGGACCCATATTCTCAATACAAGGAAACTAGTGGGGGTTAGGTATGCAAGGCATAATAGTTCCCATTAGGTTTGCATAACACATACGGGTTATGGGAAAATCTTCATATTTTAGTCCCAACAGCCTAAAAACTAGCATTGCAAGTTGTTTGAATGCCCCATTGTTGTTTCACATGATTTTCTAGGACAGTAACAATCAGGTTCATATATATATTTTTGTCAATTTTGCTTTGTCTTGTATTTTGGATTGTTTTTGAAGTTATTTTATCATTGTTACTTTAGATTATAACAAGATGATGATCATTTGTTGTTTTTTTCTATTTGATTGTGGATTGTCATTATGATGTTATGTGTAGGACAATCAATATCAACAATGGGAAAGAACAAGAGAGGAACGAATGAAAAAAGAGAGGCAACAAAGGAAAGACAAAGGGAGCCTATGAGGAGATTACGTGAAGGTACGTCATCTAATGCACCTAATTAAAGTGATGAACATTCAACAATTGAAATTGATATGATGAATGCACCAAATCAAAATGATCAACATACACCAATTCAAATACATATGATGAATGCACCTAATGAATGCAATGAACATACACCATTTAAAAATAATGCGATGAATGCACATGTTAAAGAAATTGAAGAAGATATACCATTTGAATTTGATGTGATCAATGCACATAATGCACCAATCTTAACACCTCTTAGAATAATTCATAGAAAACCAAAGTTCCTAATAGACATTGATGAAAATATTGCGAAGCCAATGCATGATAAAATTTCTGAAAGAACCTGTAGAAGAATGGTTAGAAGAATTCAGAATAACTATTTTGAAAACATAAATCAAAGTGGAAGATGCCAATTAGTTGTTGAAATGATTAAAAATCTGAAATTTAGAGAGACAATGAAAATTTTGGGGTCAAGAACATCCAAAAATAATAGTGAAATAACCATTGTGAGAAATCTTTTTGATGCATACCAAGCCATTGGTTCGAAATCACACACTAAAGATGCTAATGTTACTCGTCGTGTCCTTACATCAACCATAGTGGGAAAGGAAATGAAAAAATCTCGTTTGATAAGCAAAACAAGCAAGTCATTAAGGATAAGTAGGACCACATTACACCATGCCTTAGATAGGCGAGAGAAAATTGAGGATCCTAACAATAATTCTCTTTGGGAATTCTCTGGTAGACTCCCACACAAGGACAACGTTGTTATTGATGCACTAAGAACGTTAATTGAGAAATATTGGCATGAAAACACAAGGGTTTCACCCAACCAAAGAGATGTTATTAGAAGGCGAATTGGAATTAGAAATCGTGAGCCACATCCAAAACACTATTTAGATATGACTCAAACACAATTTTATGAAAGGTTTCTTCAAAGCTTTCCTCAGATTAAAATTAGTCAAAGATTTTTTGAGATGACAAAACCATTTTATGTTAATATTAATCATGCACATACTACATGTTGTAGGGTCCATGTTGAATTTTCCATGAATTATGATATTTATCTCTATATATGTTGTACTTTGCACACTAACGATGTTTTGCATGAATGTGGTCTACAAGCACCTCCTAAGTCACCGAGAGAATTTATTTCAAGTGTACTATGTAGATGAGATGATGGGTGCATTTACTATAAGATGATGTGTTTAATAGGTTTTTGTCCTACATGTGGTGGTTTGCAATAATTGCATAGATGCCTACATCTGGATAGCACACATGAAATTGGTAAGGAACTAGTTTGTATTGGAAAATACAAGTCAGTCACATATGGTGTTAAAGATGGAAAAGAATTAAAGAGGTGTGAGTTAGTGAAAAGGGATATATGCATAGCTGATTTTATGAAGATGTTTCAAGAGAAATTAGTGTATGAGTACATAGGTCACACACATAGAGATAGGTGGTTAGATGAGCAATTAAAGTTGTGTAAGGACACTTTTCCCCTCAGCACTATATTCTTTGTTGTTGATTTTTCTGATAATTATACACTAAAGCCGCAAAAAGAAGTACAACCTATGTATTACCACTCTACACAAGTTACAATATTTGTACACATAGTATTCTTGCATGCACACCATAGCACCAAGGAGGATAGAAAGGTTATAAGAGAATATCACTTCTATATCAGTGATAATCGTACTCATTCCTCAGAGTTTGTGCGAGGATTCTTTATAGACTTCTATGATAGTTTAACGGAAAGATATATAAGATACAACCAACACTTAATATGGTCGGATAATTGCACTGCACAATTCAAGAATGCAAAGATGTTCTACTGGTTGACTAGGATGCATGTGACAAGTGGTGTGCAACATTTTTGGAATTTCACTGAGGTAGGGCATGGAAAGGAAGAGCATGACGGTGCGAGAGCATGTGTGAAAAGAGCTCTTACCAGAGAGGAATTGAAGTACGAAAGTGGTGCAGTGGAAATAGGTCTATCTAGGTTGAATAGGATTTTGGATAGTGGAAATGGGCTATTTGGATCAGTCTTGACATGTTTGTTAGGCTTCATAATCTCGTAGCCTCAGACGGATCATATACAGGGGACCCAGATTGAGAGAAATTCCCCAACAAAGTTCGTCACTTTTGTACACTTAGGGCACCTAAGGGACACTGTTGGTAGGGTATGTCGGCGAGTGTTTTGATGAGCGAGGAGCCAAAAATGGACTATGCCTTGGGTATACCCACCCAACTGGACATGTTGGTGGTGGCAGTTCATGCCCACAAAGAACGAACAAAGATTTGGCGACCCAATCTCGGTTGATGCCAAAAGTTGTGTTGTCGCTCAGTTGAAAGTTGCATAATCATGCATCTTTTTAACCATTCGCCATGGCACCAAACCATCTGTGCCATTATCTCCGGTTGGTTGGGTAAATGCTAGTGACAACCTCATTTTGCCCACGGAGTAGCTCTAACATTTTGGAGCACGCTGGACCAAAGTGTTCCTAAGGTGCACTAAGCCAAATCGGGCAGCGATTTTTGGAGAACGATATCTCGGAGCTCATGAGGGTTATTGGCGAGTCATGAGGTGTAAAAGGAATGTCTTACCAAGGCCTACAATAGAGTATCTTAGTTTTGGGAGATTTCGCTTGGTTTTCATTTGGCGACCTGGTCTCTATTCATGCCAAAAGTTGCATTGTTGCTCAATTGAAAGTTGCATAATTGTGCATCTTTCAAGCTGTTCATAGTGGACCCAAACCATCTGTGCAATTAGCTCTGATTGGTCAGGTGGACGCTAGTGACAACCTTATTTCTCCCATGGAGTAGCTCTAACATTCTGGAGCAAGTCAGACCGAAGTGTTCCTAAGGTGCACTAAGCCAAATCGGGAAGCAATTTTTGGAGGATGATATCTCAGAGCTAGTGAGGGGTATCAACAAGCTGTGAGGTGAAAAAGTACTGTCTTACCAAGGCCTACAACAAGGTATCTTAGTTTTGGGAGGTTCCACTTGGTTTTCATTTGGCGACCTGATCTCGGTTGATGCCAAAAGTTGCATTGTTGCTCAGTTGAAAATTGCATAATTGTGCATATTTCAAACCATTTTCTGTGGCACCAAACCGTCTACTCCATTAACTCTGGTTGGCTGGGTATAAGCTAGTGATGACCTCATTTGGCCCATGAAGTATCTCGAACGTTCTAGAGCACGTCAGACCAAAGTGTTCCTAAGGTGCACTAAGCCAAATTGGGAAGCGATTTTTGGAGGGAGATATCTTGGAGCTCATGAGGGGTATCAGAGATTCATGAGGTGCAAAAGGACCATCTTAGCAAGGCCTACAAAATGCATCTCTATTTTGGGAGATTCCACTTGGTTTTCATTTGGCGACCCGATCTCGGTTGATGCCCAAAGTTGCATTGTTGCTCAGTTGAAAGTTGCATAATCGTGCATCTTTCAAATCGTTCATTGTGGCACCAAACAATCTACTCCAATAGGTCTGGTTGGCCAGGTAAACGCTAGTGATGACCTCATTTCAATCACAGAGTATCTCGAATGTTCTGAAGCACACCGGACCGAAATGTTCCTAAGGTGCACTAAGTCAAATCGGGTAGTGATTTTTGGAGGGCGATATCTCAGAGTATTACCGGTGTTGGTACTTGGGTATACACAATATGAGAAACCTAGTTTAAAATAATATGCTATATGAGTTACATGTAATGAACAAATTGGATCACATTTCAAGACATATACACAATGAACAAGTTTGATCACATTTCAATTGCAAATAACTAAGTTTCAAGAATATCAAGTTTCATATATATCAAAATGGGTCGAATATCAACTTTCATATATATCAATGAATAAATTGGATCCAATATTTGCACATAATGAACAAATTGGATCGAATAGCAAGTTTCATATATATCAAAATGAACAATAATCGTGTACATATCAAAAAATGGCATAGATGCCAAATCAATAATATTTACAAAATGTGGCATGTGCCATGTTCTTCGAAGTCAATATATACTTATACAAATATTGAATATATACAAACATTGGTCCTTCAATGACCACAACTATAACTACATGTCTCTATCAGTATCTATGACTATGGCAGATCATCAAAATCGAGCCTCTTTGAAGTAGTACGTGGCTCTTTAGGTGGCTGCACAAGGATAATTTAAATGTCGAATCAAATATATTTTCTCAATATAACATCAAAATGACTAAATACTAAACTCTAAATTATTTGAAGTTGAAATGTTGATTACCTCATCTCTTTCTTCTACAATTGGGTGAGGCTGAGGATTTGTGGGAATTCTTGAAGGGGGTTGTAACTAGTAAAACAACATTAATACAAGTTAATAACATATATGTCAAAAAACACAAAATAACTAAAAATGAATAAACTAAAAAACAAAAGCATACCAAAGCCTCAGATGGATGTCGTATGGTCATAGGAGGCAAAGTCATAGATGAATTAGTTACGATCATTTTCTATATCCATGATAAGTGATCCTAAAGGAGTTAACAAGAGGGTTTCAACTTCATTGTGCACTTAGTGAAAATGAGTTGATCTAAGACAAACATACCTCTTCCCTCTATATTGTTGGACCCCATCTTTGACGTGTAGGATTTCTAATGAAATGGAATGGTAGAACATCAGTAGGAAGTTTGGAAGGAGGCTATAATAGGTTAAAGACAATTAATACAAGTTAATAAGCCAAAGTTGTTGTCAAACTAGATTAAAAAAACTAAAAATGAGTAGTTATTTCTAAACAGATATGTTTAACATATGTAGAACAAATGCACATTGGAGCCTCAGATAGTTCTCCTGCAACCTTAGGATTCATAGTCGAATCTGATGCAGCTATTACCATTTCTCGTATGAAAAATGATAACATATGATATAGACATAAAAGGATTTATATATTTTGAACAATCAAGAATGCAATCCAAAGTGAATATGAAGATATTACCTCTTCCCTCTACTGAACTTCATCGACATCAGGTGCATTGATTAATTTCTTAAACCCCATTTGTTTCTGTATATAGAACAAATAAATTAAGTGCATTTATCAATCTCTACATATACATGTTTAATCATAATACATTTCAACAAATGAATTTAAATTGTACTGAATTACCTTCTATCGTTTGGGTTTCTGGGAGGATATCTTTTTCTGCCTCGGAGTGCTGGAGGATGGCTTTCTCACATGAGATATCCTCGAGGTAGGTGGGGTAAACTAACAAAAAAATTAACATAAGGGAAAAGAGCATGTATTAAAATATATCACCTAAGTCAAAAATATCTAAATTGAAATGGTACCGCAAAGCTATCTAGGCTAAAGTCAATGGCCGAAAGTGTGATATCACCAAGTTGGGAAATCTCACCCCCTGATAAGCCCTATAAAACACCAAGTAATGATACATATATATTAACAAAAGATATTTTGAAACCAATGTATTGTTATATTTTTAACAAATTTATAAATCTTTACCTCCGATGGTGAAACTACTTGTGACCGTGGAGTCGACTGAAAAGTACATTGTGTACACCCACCACTTGCTGCACCCTGCAATGCATTTTATTTATATTTCACTTTAAATTGTTCTAAAAATAAAAATTCATTTCTTTTTATAAGATTTAGTCATTTAATTAATAACATGTCATAAACAGAATTAAACGCACCTGTGTCTGATCGCGAGAGAAAAACATACTCATCAGGTCGTCGATGAGGGTCATATCCTCTGTAGTGGAAACATGGCATCTACTCCCATAACATGTACACGAATGAGATGTTGAACCATCCTCATTTGTGTTAGTGTCTACACCAGAACATACACCCTAGTAGGTGGTGCACATATGTTGAATGGGTTGGCCTATGCCAAATGATTTATGAGGTGATGCTGATGAAGGAGGTGTCATTGATGAAGGAGGGGCCACAGGTGCTGGTACATCCTCTACTTCAACCAACTGTGTGCCATGTTGAACAATGATATCAATCAATGATGTAGCTGCCTCAAGATTCTATAACTCCATAGACTCCTTCAAGGATATAGGGACAGTGACATGAACCATGGGTTCAAGGGTTGTAGACCTCCTATGTTGTGGTTGTACCACCCTATGGCCCTCAGGTCTATCCTAAGCAGAGCCTCTCCCTCTACCTTGAAACTATCAGATGTCAAAGTAATTCGGCTTCTCACTGAGGATAAACTCACAATATAACTTTCTCAAAAAATATAGAGGCACCTCCCAATTATTACAAGGTGGTTGGTCAAAGACCATATACCACCTATCCCAAAAAGATGCTTTTAGCCTAGCATGAACACACCAATGTATAGAAAACCGAGATGTATTTTCTTCTAGGTTGTTACTAGTAATAGGATTGGTTAAAATAGCACATATGTCACTTTTAAGTATGCCCTTTTATTCACTTGATCATATGACAACCCATCCGCATAAAATGTTCAAAATCTATCCGTCCATGAACCCCATTTCGTAACCTCCCTATATACCTCATTTGCACTATTGGCCATTATTTCTAGCGTTGTGGTGAGGGTTGAGTTGAGCTCAAGACTAGAGGACCTCAACCTATTCACCAATATAGAAATTTGGGCACTATTTTGTGTAAGGTGATTGATGAGATCCTCTTGTGTGGCATCTACATGATCTAATGGAGGACGTGGAGGGTTTAGGGGTGGCGGTGGTTGTTGAGGAGCAACATTTTGAGGATTTTGTGGTTGTGGAGCAACGTCTTGAGAGTTTTCTTGTTTCTCATGTACAATATTTGTAGGGTTTGCTTGTGTTTCTTGTGCACGAGGAGGTATTTGTTGTCTATTTCATTTTTGGGGATTGCTTGTAGAATATGACATCAAATTAATAAGAAAAAAACATAAATCAATTAAAAAACCCTACTTCAATTAAAATTCAAACAAAAATAATCAAAACAATGAAATGTTACCTGTTCGATGGGGTGGCATTGTTGGAAATTGCTCTAAATGCCAGAAAAAATGCAAAATGATGCAAAACATGTGTGGGTTCTGAGATTTTTTTGCTTATTTGGGCTGTCATTCCATGGTTTTTGGCATTGAAAATGGCAAAAACATGTGGGTGTGAGGAAATATAATATTCCTCAAAACTCGTATGGATTTTGAGGAACTTTTTTATTATTATTATTATTTTTGGCTACCAAGCCTAGCCCGTTTTTGAATTTCATAGAACACGCACGGGTTATGAAAAATTTCATTTCTTTTTTGCATGTGGCCACTTTTTTGTTCACCATATTGGTGCTCTTACCCATTGGTCAGGTGGTTATTTTATGTATCGTGGGATGTAATTTTATAATTGGGTTTTGAGGGTTTAGCCGACCTTGTAGTCAAGGTTGATGATTTGTATAAATGGGTGTAATATTCATGTAATTCAAGCATCGGTGATGTGTCTACATTATTAGAGAGTTGTGTATATGTGTGTTGGCATTTGGCATTATAACAGACAATGGGAGATTGTTGGCATTTCAATAAGGATATTGAGAAGGTTGTTGATGATTATGGATACAACTAATCTTGGATGTTTTACTGTCTTAATATTATTATTGTGTCAGTGATGTCAAGAAATTAATTTTCTAATTCAGTATGATGTTGCCATATCTTAAGAAGTATGATTTGATGAGTATAAAGATGTCGGTAAAAGACACAGAAAGAATGTGATGAATAAGGGGAAGGAATAAGTTATTCAATGGGCAACTATTACCGAGTTAGACAATGATGAGATCATGATGTTTAGATTGTTTTGATATCATACATATGTTATTGATTGTAAGGTTGATATTATACTATGTTACCGAGCAAAGAACCTAGTCGGTAAACCCTAAGGTTATCGCTATCGGTTAAAGAAGACAGAATGTCTACCGAGTGAAGTTTAGTATTTATCGAGTAATAACAGAATGCATTGAATGAATAAAAGTGTTATTTAATGAAGGAAGCTGATGAGTTGGCTATGATTAAATGATTGGTATGTCGTGAATGAAGTTTGTTAAATAATCTATGGCAAAGGAAAATCGGCAGGAAGATCTACAGCTCAGATTGAACCGCAATACCCTAGCACAAGTTCCAAGAAATGTATGCAAGTTCCAAGGTGGGGTAAAATATTTTCAGATCGAAGGATACATTGGACGTAGTCAAAGTTTGAAGATTTGATGGCTATGATTGATCATGGGAAATGTGATCAAGGAGATTAAGTGGTCAAGCAATTGTTTATAAATAAGGAACTGTTGATAAACAATGTATGCGGGCAAGTGTATGCATAGGGATGCTACATAGTGATTACCAAGCATAGAAGCTTGAAGACCTGTTTTGAATAACAGAGTATAGAGCCAGCAGATGGACAAGATAAGTTCTATGTCTACATTGTATTGAGCAAATAAGAATCTGCTTTAGCATTTTAGATGTAAAGTTGCCGATAGATTTTTATTACTATTAATTTGTGAAGTGACAGAAAATTTCTTAACCAAGTGGACTTAACAGTCTTATTTGTAAAACCCTCTAGCAAGGTGACATTCTGATTGAGTGTTTGAAATCCTTTAACAAGGTCACCTCTAACAATGTGAAGATCCTAACAGATCTGAGGGAAATCCCTTAACTGGGTCACATCTAGCAATGTGTTTGTAAACTTTAATAGGATTTGCTTTTAACCGAGCATACTCTAGAAGAGTATATTTCTTAGTGGGTCCAAAATCCCACATTGGTTTTTCCCTATTTGGGTTTCCACATTAAATTTGGTGTTATGAGGTTTATGATATTTATATGCTTTTGAGTTTGCATGTTTAGCAGTTTTGGTTATATTACTAAAGTATATGTTATCGAGGTTGAATCTGATGTTTTTATGGAAGATTAAGTTTGTATGATTCACCCCCCCTCTCATCTTATTATCTTGGCATATGTACTTACATTAAGTATCAGAACTATCAATTGGTATCAAATCTTTGGACTTTGGAAGAAAAAGTTTAAAGGTACTTGAGGCAAAGATCCAAAGATGTATAAGAGGGATGCACCGAAGCTGAACAAGTCAAGTTTCTCTACATGGCAGAAAAGGATGAAGCTGCACCTATCAGGAGTTAGAGAATATGTTGTATATTATCTAGAGAATGATTTTGTTACACCAAGCACCTATCCATTGACAATGGAAGAGATAAAGGCAAAGCAAGAACATATCCAAGCAAAGATTGAAATAACATCTACATTGACCGACTCAGAGTTTAATGATCTAGAAGGCTACAATGATGCAAAGGCAATGTGGGACAAGCTCATATCTGTATATGGTGGAGATGAACATGTTCAAAGAGAAAAAGTGGATAGTCTAAGAGGACGACTTGAATCTATGAGGATGAATGAAGGTGAGAACATAACCTAGTATAGTACAAGACTAAAGGAGATTGTCAATCAAATCAAAGGAGTAGGTGGAACTATTGAAGAAAAGGATATAACAAGTAAGCTGTTAAGAACCCTTCTACCAGCTTATGCAATCCAAGTCTCTGCAATCAATGAATTGAGGTCTGTACCAAATATGTCAGTTTCTTTAGATGCTACTATTGGTAAGCTACATGAATTTGAGTTAAGTAATTTTGATAATAGTGGGTCATCGGTAAATAAAGTTGAATCTGCATTTAGTTCTTTTCATCTTGATTAATCTGATGATTACAATGATAGAATGAGTAAGTACACTAAAGGGGATCACAGTGGAGCAAGTGAAAGATTTTGCAAGAACATGGAGGAAGTACACAAACTGTATGAGGAAATCAGAAAACAAGAAGAGTTTGAAGCACTATTAGCCAGAAGGTTACCGAGAGGCAAAGGTAAGTATAAAGGAAAACTACCTTTGAAATGGTTTAATTGTGATAAGATAGGACATATAACTTCTAACTGTCCTGACAAAGATTGTACTGAAAAGAGAGATTACTGAGATGACAGACAGAGAGATAATCATTTCAGAGGACACCGAGACTTCAGAAGAAGAGATAGAAAGACATGCTTAATAGTCGATGAGGAATCCAATGATGATAAATCAGATGAAACTGATACAAAGGAAGTAGTTTATGTGGCTATCAAAGATGGATCAGATGAAGAAAGGTGTGAAGAAAAAGCCCTAATATCTCACATAAATACTAATGACTCTTGGATCATAGATAGTGGATGCTCACATCACATGACAGGTGGTAAACACAAGTTTGTTATGTTAGAAGACTATGATGGAGGTTATGTAAGATTTGGTAATGATGCACCATGTCTAGTGAAAGGTAAAGGATCTATAACACTTCTTGACAATGCAAAGTGCAATGATGTTTATTGGGTTGAAGGTTTGAAATACAATTTGTTGAGTGTAGCATAGCTAAACAACACAGGTTACCGAATAGAATTTCAGAAAGGAATTGTCAAAGTTCATGACAAGAATGGAAAGTTAACTACTATTGGGACACAAACAAAAGGTAATACATTTCATCTTGACTCAACTTGAAATAAGTGTCTGTATGCAAAAATAAATGATACTTGGTTATGGCATACAAGGTTTTGTCATGTAAATTTTGATAATCTGATCAAAATAAGTAAGAAGCGCCGAGTAAGAGGTCTACCGAGTTTGGAAAAACCTGAGAATTCTATGTGTTGAGGATGCTAGATGGGTAAGATGGCAAGATCAAGCTTTACAAGTAAGTCCTACACTTCTAAGGGAATTTTAGATCTTGTGCACACTGATCTTTGTGGTCTTATGAAAGTTCAAAGTTATTATGGTGATAAATATTTCATATTATTTGTGGATAATTACTTAAGGATGATGTCAGTAATGTTTTTAAAAGAAAAATCAGAAGCTTTTCAAATGTTTAAATGGTACAAGGCAAGAGTTGAAAATGAAACAGGAAGACAACTGAAATGTCTTAGATTAGATAGAGGAGGAGAGTTCACATCTGATGAGTTCAACTTATTCTGCAATGATCATGGTATAAAAAGACAAGTCTCTACACTGAGAACTCTACAACAAAATGGAATAGCTGAGAGAAGAAACAAATCTATTGTGGATTGTACCAGAACCTTGATGATTGAAAAGAAAGTGTCACAAACATTTTGGAGAGAAGCAATAAGCACAGCAGTTTACACCCTAAACCAAGTACAACTGAAGAAAGGAACTTTGAAGACACCATATGAAATCTAGTATGACAAGAAACCTAATGTAAGTTATTTTAAAATCTTTGGAAGTAGATGTTATGTACACAAAGATGATAGAAATGGAAAGTTTGATCAGAAAAATGAAGAAGGAACATTTCTAGGTTATTCTTCTAGAAGCAAAGCATTTAAATGTCTAATCAAATCATCTAACAACATAGTAGAAAGTGCAAATGTGGAAATTGATGAATTTGCAGAAAGAAATGATGAAGGAAACTCCAAAGAACCAGAAGATTATGCTGAATTTGTCTATGTTCAACCGACAAGTCCTACCGAGAAAACTGCAGAAGGAAATGAAGAGAATATCCAATTACCGATTGATGAAGAAGATCATACAGAGCCTACCGAGCCTGTATTAGCCAATTATGTCAGGAGACTTCATGCATCAAGCCAGATTATAGGAGATAAGGATGATCCAGTGATGACAAGGAACAAACTGAGATAGAACACATGTCTGATATTTGAATTTGAGCTGAGAATAGTGAAAGAGGCATTTAATAGTAAAGATTGGATAAATGCTATGACAGAAGAGATTGATCAAATCAAGAAGAATGACACATGGACACTGGTCCCAAGACCGAAGGACAAAAATGTAATCGGTACAAAGTGGATTTTTAGAAACAAGCTAAATGAAAAAGGTGAGGTCATTCGAAACAAAGCAAGACTAGTTTGCAAAGGTTATGCTCAAGAAGAAGGAATTGATTATGGTGAAACTTTTGCACCTGTGGTAAGACTTGAAGAAGTAAGAACATTGTTGGCATATGCTGCTTACAAGAATTTCAAGGTATATCAAATGGATGTCAAATCTGCATTTCTGAATGGTATATTAGAAGAAGTTTTTATTGAACAACCTAAAGGATTTGTTGAAGACAAGAATAAAGATCAGGTATGTAAATTGAACAAAGCTTTATATGGTTTGAAACAATCACCTAGAGCATGGTATGAAAGATTGCACTCTTATTTGATTAAGATTGGTTTTATAAGGACAAGTGAGAACAACAATATGTACATGAAGAATGATGAAAATGGAATACTGATCTTAGCCATATTTATTGATGATATTATATTTTGTGGAAATGACTCTCTATGCAAGAACTTTGTAAACGAAATGAGCAAAGAATTTGAGATGTCATTAATTGGCGAGATAAAATATTTTATAGGTTTACAGACACTGCAAATGAAAAATGAGATTTTCATTACTCAATCCAAGTACATAAAGGAAATCTTGAAGAAATTTGGAATGGAGGATTCAAAACCAGTAAGTACTCCTATGACTACCAACTTTAAATTATCAAAGAATGATGAATCTGCATCTGTTGATGAGACACTTTACCGATCCATGATTGGAAAGCTACAATATGTTGTTCACAGTAGACCAGACATAGCACATGTAGTAGGTATAGTTGCAAGATTCTCTACAGATCCCAAGGAAACACACATGACAGCAATCAAAAGAATTTTCAGATACTTGAAAGGCACTGAGGATTATGACTTAGTATATCAGAAAGGAAATGATTTTGATTTAAAAGTTTATACTAATGTTGATTGGGCAGGCAACATTGATGATAGAAAAAGCACGAGTGGAGGAGCTTTCTTTTTAGGAGAAAGACTAGTGAGTTGGCTTAGCAAGAAACAAGGATGTGTTTCACAGTCAACAGCAGAAGCTGAATACGTTGCTACAACATTGAATTGTACCAACATAGCATGGATCAAACAACTGTTGGAAGGTATAAATGAGAAAGTTACTGAGCCAGTAACTCTATTCTGTGACAATACTAATGCCATTAACATTTCAAAGAATCCTGTTATGCCCTCTAAGATGAAGCACATCTCTATCAAATATCATTATCTTAGAGAAGAAGCTCAAGAGAAGAAAGTGGTGTTGGAGTATGTTAGCACAAAGGAACAAATAGCAGATATCTTCACCAAGCCACTGCCTAGGGACACTTTTGAGTATCTCAGAAGTAAGTTAGGGGTCCTACCCCTATCATCTACTCACTGACCGAGTTCGGTGAAAGCATCAATTCGATGACTCTACAGAATATCTTTTAAGAGTTGATGCTGATTTACACACTTTAGGATGTTTTCTAAAGGTGTACAGGAAACAAATACAGGGAAAAAGAATTGAAGACAAAATGCTCTGACCGAGACTAAGTTGACACATAACAGAAGGAAATCACTTCATACAAGAAGAAATTATGTTTTAGTTCTTTACTTTATGGCATTGTTGTCAAAGGGGGAGAAGACTGGAGAAGACTAGAGAAAAGTAGAAAAGAAAGACTAAAGGAAAAAGAGGAGAAGACTAATGTATGGGGGAGAATTCTGATGACAGGGGGAAAGCATTTCAGCACAACAATCTGAATCAATTAGGTCAAATCAATTGGTTTTGCCATCGATGCCAAAGGGGGAGATTGTTGGCATTTGGCATTATAACAGACAATAGGAGATTGTTGGCATTTCAATAAGGATATTGAGAAGGTTGTTGATGATTATAGATACAACTGATCAAGGATGTTTTACTGTCTTAATATTATTATTTTGTCATTGATGTCAAGAAATTGATTTTCTAATTCAGTATGATGTTGCCATATCTTAAGAAGCATGATTTGATGAGTATAAAGATGTCAGTAAAAGACACAGAAAGAATGTGATGAATAAGGGGAAGGAATAAGTTATTCAATGGGCAACTATTACCAAGTTAGACAATGATGAGATCATGATGTTTAGATTGTTTTGATATCATACATATGTTATTGATTGTAAGGTTAATATTATACTATGTTACCGAGCAAAGAACCTAGTCGGTAAACCCTAAGGAACCTAGTTGGTAAACCCTAAGGTTATCGCTATCGGTTAAAGAAGACAGAATGTCTACTGAGTGAAGTTTAGTATTTACCGAGTTGCAACCGAGTAATAACAGAATGCATTGAATGAATAAAAGTATTATTTAATGAAGGAAGCTGATGAGCTGGCTATGATTAAATGATTGGTATGCCATGAATGAAGTTTGTTAAAGAATCTATGGCAAAGGAAAATCGACAGGAAGATCTACAACTCAGATTGAACCGCAATACCCTAGCACAAGTTCTAAGAAATGTATGCAAGTTCCAAGGTGGGGTAAAACATTTTCAGATCGAAGGATACATTGAACCTAGTCAAAGTTTGAAGATTTGATGGCTATGATTGATCATGGGAAATGTGATCAAGGAGATTAAGCGGTCAAGCAATTGTTTATAAATAAGGAACTGTTGATAAACAATGTATGCAGGCAAGTGTATGCATAGGGATGCTACATAGTGATTACCAAGCACAAAAGCTTGAAGACCTGTTTTGAATAACAGAGTATAGAGCCCAGCAGATGGACAAGATTAGTTCTATGTCTACATTGTATTGAGCAAATAAGAATTTGCTTTAGCATTTTAGATGTAAAGTTGCAAATAGATTTTTATTACTGTTATTTTATGAAGTGACATAAAATCTCTTAACCAAGTGGACTTAACAGTCTTATTTGTAAAACCCTCTAGCAAGGTGACATTCTGATTGAGTGTTTGAAATCCTTTAACAAGGTCACCTCTAACAAGGTGAAGATCCTAATAGATCCGAGGGAAATCCCTTAACCGGGCCATGTCTAGCAATGAGTTTGTAATCTTTAACAATATTTTCTTTTAACCGAGCATACTCTAGAAGAGTATATTTCTTAGTGGGTCCGAAATCCCACAGTGGTTTTTCCCTATTTGGGTTTCCACGTTAAATCTGGTGTTATGAGGTTTATGATGTTTATATGCTTTTGAGTTTGCATGTTTAGCAGTTTTGGTTATATTACTGAAGTATATGTTACCGAGGTTGAATCTGATGATTTTATGGAAGATTAAGTTTGTATGATTCACCCCCCCCCCTCTCATCTTATTATCTTGGCATCTGTACTTACATTAAGTATCAGAACTATCAGTGTGATCAAGATAATTTATCATTCGGTGAAGAGTGTGTTGCAGAGTAGAAAAATTGTGCTTAACTAGAACTGCATCAGGCATTTGCAGATGCTATCTTTGTAATTTATGTATTCCAAATTTTAGTTTGAATCTTCTTGTAAGGCAGTGAGTGTTCCCTTATGGTTGTAGCCTTTTGGGCCTCTTGTATTTGAGCAGTGAGCTTGAATGCATGTGCATTCCCCATTGTAATATTTTCACATACTACATTAGAGTATCATCTTATTATGGGTAGGTTCCCACCGTGGTTTTTCCCTTAATCAGGTTTCCCACGTCAAAATTCGTGGTGTTATGTGTTGTGTCGTTATTGTGTTTATCTTTATTGTTGTTGTAGATAATTAGATTTAAAGTTGTGCTTAAATTGTTTAATCCAGTGGAAACTGATTCATCCCCCCCCTCTCAATTTTCTTTATTGTTGTTGCCAACAATTGGTATTAGAGGTAGATCCTTCAAAAGAAGCTTTGTCGCTTGAGGAGATCCCATATGGCAACCTATGTGTTCAAGAAAGAGAGTCTGAGGTTTGATGGAAGCAATCACACCATGTGGAAGGATATAATGGAGTGTCATCTGAAGTGTCTTGGAGATGATTATTGGGAGATTACAAAGAATACCTATAATATTCATGTGAATGGTTCGGTTACTGCGAATGAGATCAAGGATGTTGAACATAATGTAAGAGCTAAAGAGGCATTGCTTAGTTCTCTAACTGATTCAAATATGTCTAATGTGATGAGACTTCAAACTACACATAAGATTTGGGAAAAGTTAGAGACTCTATATGAAGGAGATAAACATGTCAAAGTTACTAAGTTGCATAGTTTGAAAGGGAAATATGAGATGCTTAAGATGGGATATGATGAGATTATAACATCATTTATGGCTAAAGTGAATGAGCTTGTCATGAACATCATATGTGTCGGTGGAACTCTTGATGAAGATGAAATAGTTGCTAAAGTTCTTAGATCTCTGTCTTTTGCATATAAATCTAAAGTTATTGTGATTGATGAGACCTAGACTGTGACCACTGTAACAAGGGATATGCTAGTTGGAAAACTTGTTGCTTTTGAGTTGAGCGAATTTGGAGAATCACATGGTAAATCTGAGACTGCATTTAGAGCCTTTGTATCCGAGAAGGAGAAGTATGATCTGGGAGAAAGTTCATCTAAGATGTGTAGATTTGAAAGAGAAATGAGAGATGGAAGATCAGGAAAGAGAGTTGGATGAACTTGAAGCACTTATTGCTTGGAGATTGCCTAAGGGAGCCGATAAATATGATGGTAAGTTTCCCTTGAAATGTTTCTCTTGTAAAAAGATAGGACATTTTGCTTCTAGATGTCCTAAAATAATGTCAAGGTATGATGAGCATGATAAATTTGAAAAGCATGATAGATATGAGAGACATGATAAGTATGATAAGCCATATAAGCCTAACTAGAAGTACAAATATCAGAAGAAATGTTATTATGATGTTGATGAAGGTGTTATAGATGAAGAGTTAGAGAAATCAGAAGATGGATTTGTATTTATTGCTATCAAGGAAGATGATCCAGTACCAGTGAATTCTACAAACTACATTGTTGAGGATAAAACTTTGGATGCTAAGATTCAAGAGAAATATGGATGGGTAATTGATAGCGGTTGTTCACATCATATGACAGGTGATAAAAATAAATTTATGAATATGGAGAAGTATGATGGTGATATAGTAAGATTCAGTGAAAATAAATCTTGTGCTATTCATGGTAGAGGTTCAATTTATTTTTATGGTAAGCATAATACTGATGATGTTCTATATGTTGAAGGATTAAAGCATAATCTTTTAAGTGTTGGACAGATGGTGGACAAGGATTATGATCTACAATTCAAGAATGGTAAATGCAAGATTTTCAATGCCTCTGGTATAGAGATTGCATCGGGTACTAAGACTAAAGGTAACATTTTTCAGTTGAATGTCGGTGAAAGGAGTTGTTTGATCGCACAGATAGATGAGAGCTGGTTGTGGCATAGAAGGACATGTCATGTTAATTTTGATTGCATGATTAGGATAATTTTTACTAAAGTTGTTAAAGATTTGCCTAAAATAGTGAAACCTTCTAATCTGTTATGTAAAGAATGTCAATCGGGTAAGAAAACAAGGATTTCATTTAAGAGTAAGCAGTATACATCTAGTGGATTATTAGATCTTGTACATACTGATCTGTGTGGTCCTACAAGAACAAGAAGTGTGTGGGGTGACATATATTTCATGTTGTTGATTGATGATTATTCCAAAATGATGTGGGTGACTTTTCTAGGGGAGAAATCAGAAGCATTGAAGAAATTTAAGATATTCAAAGCTAAAGTGGAAACTAAAATGGGACTGAAGGTGAAATGTCTAAGATCTAACAGAGGAGTAGAGTTTACATCCGGTGAGTTTGATTCATTTTGTGAGAAGCATGAAATTAAGAGACAATTATCTGCTCCTAGAACCCCTCAGCAAAATGGAGTTGTTGAAAGAAAGAACATAACTATTTTGGATGCTTCTAGGACTATGCTGATTGAAGGAGATGTGGCAAAGACCTCTTGGAGAGAAGTTGTTAGCACTATTGTTTACACATTCAACCGGGTGTATATAAAAGGTTATTCTAGTAAGATTCCTTACGAGTTATGGTTTGGTAATGTTCCTATAGTTAGATATTTTAGAGTTTTTGGAAGAAAATGTTATATTAAGAGAGATGAGGATATTGGAAAGTTTGACGAAAGATGTGATGAAGGTATCTTCTTTGGTTATTCTACTAAGAGAATGGCCTACCAGTGTTACAATAAGAGGTTGAAAAAGATAGTGGAAAGCATAAATGTAAAGGTTGATGAATGTCTTGGTAAGCATATCAGAGAAGGAGGATATGAGTTTGATGATTAGGATGCCATTCAAAGAAGTAGATTGCTCCAGTAGAGACAGTTAATCCGAATATTGCTACTATGGGTAAAGAAGTTCAAGAACTTGAGAATCAGAACAGACAACAAATTCTGAGGTATGTAAGATTAAATCATTTTGAAAATTAATTATTGGTGATAAAAATAAAGGTGTGATGACTAGGAGAAGGATTGTTGCTGAAGAAATATACTTAATTTCCAAGATTGAACCTAAAGATTTTGTTGAAGCTTGTAAGGATAAGAATTGGATAAAAGCTATGGAGGAAGAGCTGAATCAGATAGAAAAGAACAACTCATGGGAGTTGGTTCTGAGACCTAAAGACAATAATGTGTTTGGTACAAAAAGGGTGTGCAGAAACAAACTGAATGAACTCGGTGAAGTGGTAAGAAATAAAGCAAGGTTAGTATGTAAAGGTTGTTCTCAGATGGAAGGAATTGATTATGAGGAGATTTTTTCTTTGGTAGCTAGGATTGATGTTGCTAGATTACTTCTTGCATGTGCTTATTATAATAATTTCAAGGTATATCAGATGGTTGTGAAGTCAACCTTTTTGAATGGTGATTTGGAAGAAGTCTACATTGAGCAACCAGATGGATTTTCATTATCAGATGAAGGAGATATGGTATGCAGATTGAAGAAAGCACTGTATGGACTTAAGAAAGCCCCTAGAGCATGGTATGCTAGATTGGACAGGTATTTGATGAAGTTGGGACTATGTAAAGGTATTGCTGACAGTAATTTATACTTTAAGGTTGAGAATGAAAATATTTTGATTGTTGAGGTCTTTTTTGATGATATTATTTTTTGTGGTGATGATGATTTGAGTATGAGATTTGTTGATGATATACAAAATAAAGTTTGAAATTTCCATGATAGGTGAAATGAAATTTTTCTTAGGTTTGCAGATTACATAGACTAACAAAGGCATTTTCATTTCTCAATATAAGTATGTTAAGGAACTATTGAAGAAATTTGGGTCTTGTGATTATAAACCTTTTGGAACTCCTATGGTGACTAGTTGTAAGTTGTTTAAGCAAGATGAATCTTTGAAAGTTAATCACACTTTGTATAGATCTATGGTTGGTCGACTGTTATACCTTAACTCAGACTATACCAGATATTATGCATGTTGTTTGTCTTTGTGCTAGATTTCAAGTTGAACCTAAAGAAAGTCATGTTACTATTGTGAAGAGGATTTTTCAGATACTTGAAGGGGATAATTGATTATGGGCTATGGTATCTGAAGAATGTATGTGCTTATACTGATGCTGACTAGGTAGGTGATGTAGATGATCAGAAGAGTACCTTTAGTGGTGCATTCTTTCTGGGAAGAAGTTAGTTTCATGGGAAAGTAAGAAGCAAGAATCTATTTCTTTATCTACTGTTGAAGTTGAGTACATTGATGCCGCTAGTAATTGCACACATGTAATTTAGATGAAACAGATGTTGAAAGACATTAAAGTTATTTTTTATGAGCCTACTATTATTTATTGTGACATTTCAAGTGCTATTAATATTTCCAAGAATTTGTTATTGCATTCTAAAACAAAGCATATATCAATTAAGTATCATTTCTTGAGGGAGAAAGTCAGTGAGGATGAAGTTAAATTAGAATATGTATCGAGTAAGGATAAAATTGCAGATATTTTTACTAAGCATTTACCTGCACATACATTTGTCTATTTGAGAGACAAGTTAGGGGTATTTGCTCCTCCTGGTGAGAACTAGATGCATTGAGTTACATCGATCTGGTGGACTTCATAGTGTTATCTTCTTATCCAGATTAATGAGAAGGTGCTGCTACTTAGGGGGAATAGTCAATATATGTTTCAGATTGGTGAGTATGATGAGTTTGTGAGGATTTTCTGTGTCTTTGGTATTGTTGTCAAAGGGGGAGAGAAGCATGTGAAAAAATTGCTATATCTTGTGGTGATCTTAAGGGGAGTTTGTTGGTGTTGATTCATTTCTTTGCGTTGATTGTTTTTCACATTCATATGTTTCCATCAATTCCAAAGGGGGAGATTGTTGGATATTTCTACTGCTAGGATATGTTGTTGTCATTGATTTCAACATATTCATATGTTTTAGTGATTGCAAAGTTGGTTTGGTTGTTTCAATTGATTTGTTGCAAATGTGCTCATGTAGATTTGTGATTTATGTAATGAAATATCTCTAGTTGATTTCATGATGATAGGTGGTGATTTGATCGGGTTATGGATTCCAATATGAGGATTGATTTTTTAGTGTTTTGTATTGTAGTATTCAGGTATTTGATCAGTTGTACTCCAAAATGATTATATCTCCTGTTGCGGATTTGGGAGAGTGTTTGAGATGTTTGTGTGTATCTTCAATTTAGATGGTTCATGATTTGGTGCTATGCAAGTTATATTTATAGTCTTTTTGTTGTTGAAGTGTCCTTTAGGGTTAGCATGTTGA
Organism: Cryptomeria japonica; assembly: GCF_030272615.1. NCBI lineage: Eukaryota > Viridiplantae > Streptophyta > Pinopsida > Cupressales > Cupressaceae > Cryptomeria > Cryptomeria japonica. The sequence continues at coordinate 384,501,720 of NC_081407.1, forward strand.
TCGATGATGATTTGATTAAGTGGTGTTGGTGCAGCTATTGCAGATGGTTCTAATGTGCTTGTTGGTGTTTCCTAATTGTGTCCTATTTGTTTTGTTGGTCTACATTGATCATTGTGAAATTTATTGGAAATCTTACGGGTCTGGTGTTATTCTTCATGTTATGCAACATTCTTGGAGGAGTAACCTATTGCGGTTGATCTTGGCGTAATTTTTGGTGGTGCAGTGTGCTCGAGGATTTGATTTGGGTCCATGCTATGTTATTATGACATTGTATTGGTCTGATGGTTATTTTATATATCATGGGATGCAATTTTATAATTGGGTTTTGAGGGTTTAGCCGATCTTGTAGTCAAGGTTCATGATTTGTATAAATGGGTGTAATATTCATGCAATTCAAGTGTCGGTGATGTGTCTACATTATTAGAGAGTTGTGTATGTGTGATCAAGTGAATTTATCATTCAGTGAAGAGTGTAGAGTAGAGTGTGTTGTAGAGCAAATAATTGTGCTTAACTAGAACTGTCATCAAGTATTTGCAGATATTATCTTTGCAGTTCATGTATTTCGGATTGTAGTCTGAATCTTCTTGTAAGGCAATGAGCCTTCCCTTAAGGTTGTAGCCTTTTGGGCCTCTTGTATTTGAGCAGTGAGCCAGAATGTATCTACATTCCCCATTGCAATATTTTCACATACTACATTAGAGTATCATCTTATTGTGGGTAGGTTCCCACCGTTGTTTTTCCCTTAACTAGGTTTTCCACGTCAAAATTCGTGGTGTTATTTGTTGTGTTATTATTTTATTTATCTTTATTGTTGTTGTAAATAATTAGATTTAAAGTTGTGCTTAAATTGTTTAATCTGGTGAAAACTTATTCACCCCCCCCTCTCAGTTTTCTTCATTGTTGTTGCCAACATATCCTTTATCTATACTCTTTGTGAAGGGTACAACCACTTCTAGATGGAAGTTGTGTAGGGGATTGCCAATCTATGGTTAGAGATAAAGCACTCGAGTGATGCTCTCCCTCTTATGTAAGATTTGTCGAGACTTGTAAGACATATGTAGGATTCCATATACAATTTTTTTTATAACTCAATAATATAAATGTAAGCAAGTTTCTTAAATGCAATGCATGTATGTAATATGAAGGAAAAAAAGATTGTTATAAATTCATTGTTGAAATGTTGTATATCAAATTCAATTATGTTTTGTAATGATTGTAAAAACATTACTTATGATTTTTTGCATGTGGCTATTTACTATCTAATTAAATCTTATGTGTAATTTTTGTTACGATCCACCTGGGGTGAGCTCACAATAATGGTTCCCACTTTTTGGCCAACTTTGACACTTAGATGAACATTTTGACAAAAAGCTTCACTTTCTGACATCTATAACTTTTAAACCGTTACTAATTTGAAGATGATGTAAATTATTATTTGTAACATCTTGTTTACAAATTCTAAATATACTTTTTTCATTTTTACTGAATAATTTTTTTAAATTTTTTCATCTCCTTTGAAAAGTAATTTTTTTTATAGAAAACGACCATTTTTTAAGAGTGATGTGCATATCAAAATGCATAATTTTTTTCTATAAATGATAAAAACTCAATTCTTTCTGATTTTGGTTTGTAACATCAATACCTAGGTCATGTAGTTGGTTGCATAGTGATATATTGATTTTTTTTCATTTTATTAAGATTTGAAATCGGACAAATTTTAATTCAAACATAGGTGTACGTTTGAACAAATAAATTGTTCTAAGTATATTGAAATTCAATTTTATTTTTTTTGTAAGAAAGAAGACATCAATACCTAGGGCATAGATATTTTTCAGAATTCTTTTGAATTAGTTGCTATTTTTCCCAACACATTGAACAGAGAAGTTCATGTTCAATGAAAAACCTATATTTTGGTAAAATTTAAAAACCAACATCATAGTAAACTCATAATATAATAAAATTATATTCATTGGAAAGCTTTCTTTGAGGGATACTATGCTACATTTTGAGTTGTCAAGATTGTCTCATCTGAGCCTTCAACCAGAGGTTTTAAGGCCAATATTTACCAGAATTCTAAAGAAATTGGGGGAGAGATGCATAGAGATAGGGTTCGAACGAACACCCCTTCAAGCAAAGAGGGTTCATTCGAACTCCCTAGGGTTCGTACAAACATGCATGACACAAACAATCAGATAACAGATGGGCTCATATGAACACCCCATTTCGTAACGACTGAAATTCGTATGAACCGTAGCCGACATAATTTTTTATTTTATTTTATTTGACTATATCATATAAATGTAGATACTTTATTTCATTTTTTTAAACACAAAATAGCAAAGTAATTTGCATTTCTCGTGAAAGAATACATTTGAAGATCATTTTAAGGGCGAAAATTTTAAAGGAAGGACATGGGGAATAAGAAGACAAGGGCAAACAAGACTTCAAGGAAGTATTCACCCAACACATAAAAAAGATATTGAAAACTAAGAATGCAATGATATCATACACGTATGTATCTTTACTTAATTTCTATTTAATTTTACATGTATTAAGTACCTAAAATTGTGCTTATTTGATTAGATAAATATTTTTCTATCTAATAATATTATCTTAATTATTTTAAATTAATTTAATTTGATTAGATTAATTTTATTGTAATTATGTCTAAATTATGTTATTTTGATTAAACATTTTGAATAGATGCATTAAAACTAATCAAATTTTAAATTAGTCTATCATGCTCTACATAAATTTTTTTATAACCCCTCTCTCTCTCTCCTTTCTTTTACTAGGATCTCTTAAAATTAGGTCCTCTATATCTAGAGTAATAAACATTTGGAAATGGTTGGATTAAGAATAATGTTGTTTTAATTTAGTCTCTCTCCCCCCATTAAGTCCTCTCTCTCTCTCTCTCTCTCTCTCTCTCTCTCTCTCTCTCTCTCTCTCTCTCTCTCTCTCTCTCTCTCGCGCGCGCGCGCGCGCGCGCGCACGCGCGCGTGCCCGCTCTCTCGTTAAGTCCATTTAGAACCTCTTATTAGGACCTCTCTTTTTAGGATCTCTTATTAGGACCTTTCTCTAGATTAGCAAATTATATTTGAAATTTTGGTGCAATAAAAATAATTTTAGATTTTATTTATCTTTAGGACCCCTCTCTCTCCCCTTGTCTTCTTAGGACTCTCCCTATCTCCTTTAATCTTCTTATGATCTTTGTTTTTTAGGACTTCTCTCTAGATTAGCAAATTATACTTGGAATTGGTGCATTAAAAATGATCTTGTTTAAATATAACGTCTCTCTCTCTCTCTCTCTCTCTCTCTCTCTCTCTCTCTCTCCCCTTAAGTCATTTTAGAAGCTCTTGCTCTCTCTTCTTTATTTTTAGGACCCCTCTCTCTCCCCTTAAGACTTCTTAGGATCTCTCTCTCTCTCCCCCCTTTAAATCTTCTTAGGACCCTCTCTCTCTTTAAATCTTTTTAGGACCTCTCTCTATATTAGTAAATTATCCTTGAAATTGGTGCATTAAAAATAATCTTGTTTAAATATTTTCCCTCTCTCTCTCTCTCTCCATTTCTCTCCCTCCCCTTAAGTTACTTTGAAATTTGTTTTAATAAATTTATTCTCTTTCTTGATATATTTCTCTTACAATATATATACACATCTTTTGTTGGGTTGTTGGGGAGATTGTTGGATTTGGTTGTTGTCATTACTGCTGCTAGGATATGTCATTGTCATTGATGTCAACATATTCATGTGATTTATTCTAGTGAGTTTGGGAAGATTTTCTGATCCGGTTTTGTAGTTTGGTTTTGCTGACCACTGTTTTATAGAAATTGGTATTTCCTCCAGTATATTTCAATGTGATCAGATCATGTGCTGAGACTTTGGGATATTGTTTGGAATGACCTTGCATATCTTCATTTCAGATGGTTTGTGATTTGGTGCTCTGCAAGTTATCTTTCTTCATGATAGTTGTTGATTGGTTGTGTTCTTGATCTTTCTAGATGTTGAGCAATGAAGATTTGAAAAGTGGTGTTGGTGCAACTATTCCAGATGGTTTTAACGTGCTTGCCGGTGTTTCCTAGTTGTGTCCATTTTTTTGGTGATCTGCATTGATCGTTGTGTGATTTTTTGGTGATATCTATGAACCAGTGATGGTTTTTCATGTTATGTCGTATTTCTGGTGGTGTAGCGTGTTGCGATTGAACTTAGCATGATTTCTGGTGGATGTGATCGTTTGGGAATTTGAATTAGGTCCATGTTATGTAATGTAAACCATAATATTGGTCTGGTGATCGATCTTTGTATCATGTAATGTAATTTGGGTAATTATGAGTTAAGGGTTGAGGGTTTAGCCGACCTTGTTATCAAGGTTGATGATTTGTATATATAAGTGAGATACTTATGTAATTTAGGTGTCGATATTGTGTCTACATTATCAGAGAGAGGTGATTGAGTGAAAAAGAGACTTATCATTCAGGGAAGTGTTGAGGTGAGATTGGTGTTGTAGAGCAGACAATTGTGCTTATCCGAAACTATCATTAGGCATTTGTAGATGCTATCATTGCAGTTCATTTCTTCTAGATTGTAGTTTGAATCATATTGTAAGTTAGTGAGACTTCCTTGAGGGTTGCATCCTTCTAGGCATATATCTTTTGAGTATTGATCTCTAGGCAGTGTGCCTGTATGCATGTGCATTCCCCATTGTAATATTTTACATACTACTATAGAGTATCATCTTACTGTGGGTAGGTTCCCATCGTGGTTTTTCCCTTAACCGGGTTTTCCACGTCAAAAAACTTGGTGTTGTGTGTTGTGTTGTTAATTTGCTAATTTGTTATTTCTGCATTTTATCAGTTTATGTTTTGGAGTTTAAATTTGTTGATCCGGTGAAGACTGATTCACCCCCCCTCTCAGTATTCCTTCTTGATTGTTGCTAACAATTGATTTCAAAGATAGATCCTTCGGTAAAAGCTTAATCGCTTGAGGAGATCTAGGATAGAAGATCAAGGTATTCTTTTCAAGAAGGACAGTCCGAGGTTTGATGGAAGTAACAATACTATTTGGAAGAGCCGGATAGAGGTGCACTCAAAATATCTTGGAGAGGATTACTGGAATATTACTAAGAATGTCTATGTTGTTCCTCATAATGGACCATCCACTCCCGATGAGGTTAAGGAATCAGAATATAACATCTGAGTGAAGGAAGCATTTCTTGGTGCCCTGACTAATTCTGAAATGACAAATGTTATGGGACTTTAGACAACACATGAGATATGGGAGAAGCTTGAAATCATATATGAAGGTGATAGTCAAGTGAAATTTGCTAAGTTTCAAAGCTTGAAAGGAAAGTATGAGACATTGAAGATGGGAGATGATGAGAACATACATTCATACATGGTTAAGGTGAATTAACTTGTCTTGGTATTAGGAATGTCGGTGGAAAGATTGAGGAAGATGAGATTGTTGCTAAGGTGATGAGATATTTGCCTCCTGCCTATAAACATAAGGTTGTTGCTATTGATGAGATCTAGAGTGTGACTACAATAACAAGAGATGTGTTGGTTGGAAAACTTGTTGCATTTGAGCTGAGCAAATTTGGAGAATCACATGGAAAGTATAAGACTACATTTAGAGCTTGAGCATTGGTATCTGGTAAGAAGAAGTATGATCCTGATGAGTGTAGGATATCCAGATATGAAAGAGAAAGAAGAGAGATAGCATAGCAAGAAAGAGAGCTTGATGAGCTTGAAGCACTGATTTCCTAAAGATTCCTAAAGGTGTTGGTAAGTATGATGGAAATTTGCCCTTAAAATGTTTTTTCTTGTAATAAGATAGGACATTTTGCTTCTAGATGCATGGAGAGAATGGCTAAGTATGACAGACATGATAAGTTTGATAAGCATGATAGGAATGATATATATGAGAAGCATGAAAAGTATGATAAGCCCTATAAGTCTAACCGGAAGTTTAGGAACCAGAATCTTAATTGTTATTATGTTGCAGATGAAGATGTTACAGGTGATGAATCAGAAAGTGATGAAGTTGTGTTTATTGCCATTAAAAAAGGTAGACCTGTACCTGGTGATTCCACTAGCTCTTCTATGGACGAGAAATCTTTAGTTGCTAAGGTTGAAGAAAGGGTGTATGGATGATTGACAATAGTTGTTCACATCATATGATTGGTGATAAAAGAAAATTTGTAAGCATGGAAAGGTATGATGGTGGAATAGTTATATTTGGAGATGAAAAAGCCTATGTAATTTGTGGGAGAGGTTCTATTTCTTTTGATGGTAAGCATAACACTGATTATGTCTTGTATGTTGAAGGTTTGAATCGTAATCTTTTGAGTATTGGACAAATGGTTGATAAGGGCTATGATCTACAATTAAAGGATGGGAAATGCAAGATCTTGAATGCCTTTGGTATAGAGATTGCATCTAGGACTAAGACTGAAGGTAACATTTTTCATTTAAATGTTGTTGAGAAAATTTGTTTGATTGCTAAGATAGATGAGAGTTGGTTGTGGCATAGGATAATGTGTCATGTAAACTTTGATTCATTGATTAAGATTAGTACTACTCAAGTTGTTAGAGATCTACCTAAGATTGTTAAACCTGTTAATTTGGTATGTAAGGAATGTCAATTGGGTAAGCAAACAAGGATTTCTTTCAAGAGTAAACCTTATACATCTGATGGATAGATAGATCTTGTGCATACTGACCTATATGGACCTATAGATGTTAGAAGTGTGTAGGGTGATAGATACTTTATGCTACTAATTGATGATTATTCTCAGATGATGTGGGTTGTCTTTTTGAAGGAAAAATCAGAAGCATTTGATAAATTCAAAATATTCAAAGCTAAAGTTGAAACTGAGTCCGGATTAAAGTTGAAGTGTATGAGATCTGATAGAGGTGGAGAATTATGTTCTGGTGAGTTCAATTCATTTTGTGAGATGTATGGAATCAGAAGATAGTTATCTGCTCCTAGGACCCCACAACAGAATAGAATTGTTGAGAGGAAGAATCACATTGTTTTGGATGTTGCAAGAACCATGTTGATTGAAGGAAATGTTTGGAAGATCTACTGGAGAGAAGTCATTAGCATTGGAGTTTATACATTTTATAGAGTTCATATCAAAGGTGATACCAGTAAGACCCCTTATGAGCTTTGGTTTGGTCATGATCTTACTATGAAATATTTCAAAGTTTTTGGTAGCAAATGTTATATCAAGAGAGATGAGGATCTTGGAAAGTTTGATGCTAGAAGTGATGAAAGTATCTTCTTGGGATATCCTACAAAGAGTAAAGCCTACTAGTGCTATAATAAGAGATTGAGAAAGATAGTTGAGAGTGCAAATGTGAAAGTGGATGAGAACTTTGGGAAATAGATTAGAGCTTATTATGATTGTCAACATGTTGTCTTAGCTCCTATTTAGACTGAAGAGTCCAAGCAGAATGATCTAGTAGAGATCGCTAATTCGGATGTTGCTGGTGCTGGTAATAATGTGCAGGAACCTAAGGATCAGAACAATCAGAAGACTCCAAGATATGTTGGATTAAATCATTCTAAAAATCAGATTATTGGTGATAAGAATAAAGGTGTGATGACTAGAAGAAGGTTTGCTGCAGAAGAAGTGTGTTTGATTTCTAAAGTTGAGCCTAAAGATATTGCTAAAGCCTATAAAGATGAAAACTGGATAAGAGCCATGGAAGACGAGTTAGATCAGATTGAAAAGAATAACACTTGGGAACTTGTGCCTAGACATAAGGATAAAAATGTTAATGGTACTAAGTGGGTTTTTAGGAACAAATTGAATGAAGTCGGTGAAGTAGTTAGAAATAAAGCTAGACTGGTTTGCAAAGGATATTCACAACAAGAAGGGATTGATTATGAAGAAACCTTTGCTTCGTTTGCCAGAATTGAATCCGTTAGACTGTTACTTACTTATGTTGCTTACAAAGATTTCAAGGTATATCAGATGGATGTCAAATCTGCATTTTTGAATGGTGATCTAGAGGAAGAAGTTTGCATTGATCAACCTGATGGATTTTCACTATCAGATGATGGAGACATGGTATGTAAGTTGAAGAAATCACTTTATGGATTGAAACAAGCTCCTAGAGCCTGGTATGTTAGATTAGACAAATACTTGTTGAAATTGGTATTTGCCAAAGGTGGTGCTGACAGTAATTTGTACTTTAGGATTGAAAATGATAACATTTTGATTGTTGAAGTATTTTTTGATAACCTTATCTTTGTCGATGATGATGATATGAGTATGAAGTTTGTCGGTGATATGCAGAAAAAATTTGAGATGTTTATGATTGGTGAGATAAAATTTTACTTAGGCTTGTAGATTGCACAGATAGGAAAAGGTATATTCATATCTCAAACTAAGTATGTGAAGAAACTGTTGAAGAAGTTTGGACTAAATGATTCCAAACCGGTTGGAACTCCTATGGTGACTGGTTGTAAACTGTCTAAAAATGATGAATCTCCTAAAGCTAATTAGAGTTTGTATAGATCTATGGTTGGTGGATTGTTATATCTTACTCAGACTAGGCCTGACATTATGCATGTTGTGTGTATGGCTGCTAGATATCAATTTGATCCGAAGGAGATTCATGTCACTGTTGTTAAGAGGATATTCAGATATCTAAAGGGCACTATGAATTATGGTTTGTGGTATCTGAAGAATGATGATTTCAAGTTGTGTGCCTACAGTGATGCAGATTGGGTTGGTGATGTATATGAAAGGAAGAGTGTTACTGGTGGAGCATGTTAGAGTTATCTTGTATTAGCTAATAATTATTTATTTAATTATTAGTCTATTAAACTCTACGCTTAAGATAAACTTAGGCATTTAATAAATATTGTAGGTATTTAATAATTATTCTAATTATTAAATACACATTATCCCTTTAGGGTTTCTTTAGGGTTGCACACCTTTAGGGTTGCTATTATCTTTTTATAAGGATTGTATTGTACTTTTTCATTAATTTGATTCCCTTTCTGAATGATAATTTTCTTCTTCAGAGCATTTATGCTTTTTTGCTTTATGTGCATCCATTCTTCTCTTGTGACAGGTATTTGCATGCAGGTGTTCTTGGGATCTCTGAAGTTGTATTTCCTCAACTTCTTCATGGTATCAGAGCCTACATCTGCTGCTGCTTGTTCCTAATTTTTTGGAGGAGGGTTTCAAGTTTCTTCAGAGTTTTTTATTGGATCTAGGGTAGTTGTTTTGTTTCTGATCATTTTGGGCTAAAACGAACCTCACCGTTGAGCTCAGAATGCCCCAACACCCCCATTTCCATATAAAATTTGTCAAACTTTGACAAATTTGGGTTCTGAAATTTTTTCTTTGGTTTTGGTTTTTTTGGCACGAATTTCAAGAAATTCATCAAAAAAATCATTTAAAAAAAACCAGCGCAGTTTGGGCCAAAAAAGACCTCACCGTTGGCTTTCGAAGGGCGTTTCTAGTCATTTTGATATATAATTCGACCTATTTCGGTGACAAGTGCATCTGGGCCATGATTTTTTCATTGGCACGCTTTACGAGACACAAAAATCTGTACGACTGTACCTGCAAATGTGTCAGAAAATTTTCGTCAAAAAGAAAAAAAAATTAATTAATTTTTTTAAAAAAAAAATTTAACCCTTTTTATGCCCTAAAAGAGGGGTTTTTTCTTTTGGCCATAACTTGGTCATACGGAGGCGCTTTTTCAAAAACTTTATATTGTCGGAAAGCTCTTTTCAAGCTCTTTTCAGATATGAAGGTTTGATCTTCTGATTTTTCTTTTTTGATGGTGTTTTTTTTTTTTTTTTTAATTTTTTTTTCTGTCAAAGCTAGAATTCTTTTTTGCACTCCGGGAGACATAACTTGAGCATCCGAACTCCGTTTTTCGAAAACTTTATATAGTTCGAAAGCTTGTTCTGTGCACTTTCCAGCCATATGGGTTTTTTTTACAGATTTTGCTCCAAGGATATTTTATTTAATTTTTTGTTTTTCAACACTTTGGTAGATATCTTGGTTGTTCCAGGTCCTGGGATCTCTTTACTGAGTAGGATGTCTCAGTTTTGGTTCTTTCTATTTCCATTCTTCTTATCATTGTAGTATTTCATTTATGCAAACACACTGAGATAAAGTGCCATCATGCATTATTTACTTGGGATCTTGCACATCTTGTGCCTTATTGTACATGCACTACTTATAAAGTGCCATGAGGGGGTAGATGTTTGCCTTTTGTGTGCCATCTACTTTTGTCCAGTGAGTGTTCCTTCCATGACATTCACCTCATGATGTGTGTCAAGCGAGTGTTCCTTCTATGACACTATGTACTTTCTCCGCACCTTCGATGTTCCTGGTTGTTCGTCATGCAGTTCTTGTTGGCCATTCTTTTTAGTGTACCTATCCCTCTCCCTTTTCAGCATTATGGGGAGGTTTGTCCTATTGGTTCTAATGCTTCCTTGGTTCAATTGATCAACTCTTCAAGCTTTGGTGTCTCATGCCATCTGTATCTTTGAGTTCAGTTGTTTGCCTTTGTTTGCCATTTGATTCGAGTAGTGTCATTTGAGGGCACTCATGCAGATTATAGTCTTCTCTACTTGGTCATGTTCTATTTCAGTGGAAGTTCTTCAGATCAGTAGTTACTCTTCGACAATGTTTGCAGCTATTTCCTGCTTCAGTGGTGTTCTTCTTGCTTTTCCATCTCTTTTTAGAGTAGAGTTTTTTCCCACATGGTTTTCTCTATTTCTCTAGTTCATAGAGATTTGGTTGTGATTGGGTACCTCATTAGGCCTTATTGCCGAGACCCAAATTTGCCTTCATCATGTAGTTGCATTTTTTGCTTCATGCATTTAGTTTTTTAGCTACTCCCTAAGTTCATCTTAAGGGGGGGTGTTAGAGTTATCTTGTATTAGCTAATAATTATTTATTTAATTATTAGTCTATTAAACTCTACGCTTAAGCTAAACTTAGGCATTTAATAAATATTGTAGGTATTTAATTATTAAATACACATTATCCCTTTAGGGTTGCACACCTTTAGGGTTGATATTATCTTTTTATAAGGATTGTATTGTACTTTTTCATTAATTTGATTCCCTTTCTGAATGATAATTTTCTTCTTCAGAGCATTTATGCTTTTTTGCTTTATGTGCCTCCATTCTTCTCTTGTGACAGGTATTTGCATGCAGGTGTTCTTGGGATCTCTAAAATTGTATTTCCTCAACTTCTTCAGAGCATTCTTTTTAGGTAAGAAGTTGGTTTCATGGGCTAGCAAGAAATAAGATGTAGTATATTTATCTACTACTAAATTTGAGTACATTGTTGTTGCTAGTAATTGCACTCAAATAGTTTGGATGAAGAAATGTTGAAAGATATCGGAGTTATTCATGATGAGCCTACTATTTTATACTGTTATAATTCCAGTGCTATAAACATGTCAAATAATCTGGTGCAACATTCAAAGACCAAGCATATATCAATCAAATATAGCTACTTGAGAGAGCAAGTCAGTGAAGGGAAGGTGAAGTTGGAGTATGTATCTACAAAGGAACAAATTGCTGATATTTTCACTAAGCCTTTTCCTGCAGATACATTTATTTATTTAAGAGACAAGTTAGGGGTATCCACCCCTCCTGATGAGAATTATATGCATTGAGTTGCATCGATTTGGGGGAATTTAGAGCCTTATTATTTTAATCCGGATTGATGAGTTGGTGTTGCTCCTCTACTGGAATAGTTTGTTGATTTGGTTGTGTATCCCAGGGGAGAGATTCATGTTTATGTTTTGAGAGAGAGTTTGGTTTTATGTTTTGGATATCTTTGGCATTGCTATCAAAGGGGGAGAGAGATCATGTGAAAAACTGCTTTATATGTCTTGATCTTAGGGGGAGCTTGCTGGTGATATCTTCTTTCTTTGCATTTATTGTTTTTCACATTCATATGTTGCCATCATTGCCAAAGGGGGAGATTGTTGGATTTGGTTGTTGTCATTGTTGTTGCTAGGATATGTTGTTTCCATTGATGTCAACATATTCCTGTGATTTATTCTGGTGAGTTGGGGAAGATTTTATGATCTGGTTTTGTAGTTTGGTTTTGCTGACACTGTTTTGCAGAGAATAGTATTTCCTCTAGTATATTCTGGTGTGATCAGAATTGTTTGGGATGATCTTATGTATCTTAATTTTAGATGATTCATAATTTGGTACTCTGCAAGTTATCTTTCTTCATGACAGTTGTTGATTGGTTGTGTTCTTGAGCTTTCTAGATGTTGATCGATGAAGATTTGAAAAGTGGTGTTGGTACAACTGCTCCGGATGGTTCTAACATGCTTGTTGGTGTTTCCTAGTCATGTGCTATATATTTTGGTGATCTAAATTGATCGTTGTGTGAGTTTTTGGTGACATCTATGAACCAGTAATTATTTTCATGTTATGTCGTATTTCTTGTGGTATAGCGTGTTGCGATTGAACTTGGCGTGATTTCTGGTGGATGTGATCGTTTGGGAATTTGAGTTAGGTCCATGCTATATAATTTAAATCATAATATTGGTCTGGTGATCGATCTTTGTATTGTGTAATGTAAATTTTGTAATTATGAGTTGAGGGTTGAGGGTTTAGTCGACCTTGTTATCAAGGTTGATGATTTGTATATATAGTGAGATACTTATGTAATTTAGGTATCGGTATTGTGTCTGCATTATTAGAGAGAGGTGATTGTGTGAACAAGAGACTTATCATTCATCTAAGTGTCGAGGTGAGATTGGTGTTGCAGAGAAGACAATTATGCTTAACTGAAATTGTCATCAAGCATTTGTAGATGCTATCATTGTAGTTCATTTCTTTTGGATTGTAGTCTGAATCATATTGTAAGTTAGTGAGACTTCCCTGAGGGTTGTATCCTTCTAGGCATATATCTTTTGAGTAGTGAGCTCTAGGCAGTGTGCCTGAATGCATGTGTATTCCCCATTGTAATATTTTTAGATACTACTACAGAGTGTCATCTTATTGTGGGAAGGTTCCCACCATGGTTTTTCCCTTAACTGGGTTTTCCATGTCAAAAATATTGGTGTTGTGTGTTGTGTTGTTAATTTACTTATCTGTTATTGTTGCAGTTTATCAGTTTATATTTTGGAGTTTAATTTTGTTGATCCGGTGAAGACTGATTCACCCCCCCCCCTCTCATTCTTCCTTCTTGATTATTGCTAACATCTTTTGTGTGTAGAATAAACTCAACAACAAATAATTTTTCAAGCATGAGTTAAGGAAAACGAGGCTAAAGAAAACATTATAGTTCAAGAGCATGGGGACGAGGCCCAAGTTGAATCAATGGAGGTTGGAGAGGGGTCGGGTTTGTTACCTTCTACCGGTATGGACAAGCATATTGTGGATCTAGCTAAAAAGATGAAGAGAAATATATCTTATTAAAATTAAGATCATTTACTTGAAATGGGTGTGGATGAATTGAGACGTCTCAGTGAAATTCCTAGACATACTAAAAGTAGGTCAATGAATAAAAGTACTAATGAAATAATTTCTCATTTCGATAATCTTGATACACTAGAGAAAGCCCAATTGTTATCAATTGTACTTGCTTGGAATGAGTTAATAGATGCATTAAAATTTGTTGGGTATAGGTACAACAATTAAAAAGAAGAAAACTTCTCAGGTACAAAAAGCTATTGTTGACAATGTTAAAAAAGGTTTGGTGAACATTGGTAAAAATTCTCGATCACCAAATAAGACCATGACAAGAAGAGTGATGTTGACATCTATAGTAAATGAAAAAATGCCTCAAAAAAGATAATTCTCTGCACTATCCTAAGGGGTCATATGGTCTCCTAATGGGTCATATGGTGTCATTAAAGGTCATATGGATCCTAAGGGGCCACACACATGTGTTGGGACTCCATATGATCCCTTAGGACACCATATCAACCATTAGGACATCATATGGTCCTAAGGGGTCATATGATGTCCTAAGGGGTCATATGGTGTCGTTAGGGGTCATATGGGCTCCTAAGGGGCCACAAATGTGTTAGAACACCATATCAACCCTTAGGACGCTATATGAACCATTAAGACATCAAATGGTCCTAAGGGGTCATATGGTTTCCTAAGAGTCATATGGTGTCATTAGGGGTCATATGGGGTCCTAAGGGGCCACAGATGTGTTAAGACACCATATGAACCATAGGATTGATGAACTTATAAGGCACTGAGAGGGGGGGTGAATAAGTGCTAGTAAAAACAATACAAATCTGAATATCAATTTCACCAACTTAAAATTCAATAGACATGTAAGAAATAACACCAAGTATGCAATCACCACATAAAGCATAAACCACATGACACAAGAGTTTATACGTGGAAAACCCAAATGGGAAAAACCACGGTGAGAGTTAGTACCCACAAGATCCACTATCTACAGTATAGAGATTTGACCAGTTAAGGTCTACAACACCCAGTTAGGGGCACACCCTGTTAGAAGTGTCTAAGCTCAGTTAAGAGATTTACAAAAAGGCCTGTGAGGACCAGCCCTGTAAGGAGCTACCCAAGTTACTAGGATTTGCAAACACAAGTTAATGTGTCACCTGGTTAGAGGATTTAATGATCAGACCAATTAGGATCCGATTGCACCCTATTAGGAGTGACCTTGTAAGAGTATTTTCTTGCTGCAACTGTTAGGGAGTCAACAAGTACAAATAATCTCAGTATAACACCTTCTGTGTCTGATAAGATCCACTTCATAACATTACAGCATCACGTAGACTTCATCTCTCAACTCCTCTGATCATCGCACTATCATAAAATACAAAATCCACTCATTATCTATCACACTATCAAGCTCATATACATATATCCTTTCATACCTTATCACATATTTAAAATCATCATAAGGTCGACTAGAACCTTGTTACAGTTTCCTAGGTTCAATGCATCTAGAAAATCTTGCATTGTACACTTTAGTTATGTCGGCCACAAACATAACAAATCCAATTCTATGTCATCTTACCAATCTGAGTGATTTTCATCACTATTGGTTAAGTCTCCATCAACTAATCTATTTTGTCAAACAAATATCGTTCACCTGATCGAATCTGTACATGCGGTCACAAACATATCTCCATCTCATAATCTTCAATGCTGCTACAAAACCACATCATCTCAATCTTCATGATTTTCACGTATCGATTGTCGGATTGTAACTCTGTCTACCATTACCAGTTGAAGTCCTAATTACCAAATTCTGATGAAACTGTCTTTGCTTTACCGGCTAAGTCTTACCGATTGCACTGTAGGACTTAGATGACTTAAAGAAATATAGTTGCCATCAATGACAACATACAAAATAGTTATCATACATAAATCTAATCTCTATGCACAACAGACACATACAAGTTGCATCAACCAAACACACATTACCAGTTTAGTTCAAATGATCAAATGCCAACAAGGACATCATATGGTCCTAAGGGGTCATGTGTTGTCTAAGGGTTCATATGGTGTTGTTACGGGTCATGTCATGTACTAAATACTAAACATATTAAATTTAAACATGTTAAGTTCAATTATTAAACATTAAATACTACATAACTAAGAGAGAAAGAGAGAGATCTACTAAATTAAGAATTGAAAGGGGAGACAAGGGTTCTAATGAAAATAATTTAAAATTTTTTAAAAAAATCTATTGTTTTGTAATGTAATACAAAAAAAAATTCAAAAGTTTCTAAAAAATTTGAATTTTTTTTTAATAATTTTGTAACTCATTTTCTATTTTTTTCGTTATCTAATTTTTCATTGAAATTTTATCATTATCTAAGTTTTCTTAACTAACGTTTTTTCTAAAATATTCAATATAAATATTAAATATACAATTATTTATTTGAAAAAATAAAAAATAAAACTCTTTTATTTGCTAATTTGTTTAAATAAATCTAACAACAAATTAAAAAATAACATAATGAAACATTAGATTTGTTCACTTCTGGTTTTGATTGTGCGTGTTTATTTGCATCAACATTTCGGATCACACTCTATGATCCATCATCTGTTAGGCCCAATATGGAAAGCTAATGTATTGAGAGGGGAGGGGTGAATCAGTACTTGAAAACCTTTTGTCAACAATATCTTTACTGTTATGCATAAAGCAAAAACTGCTGCAACATAACATAAAGCTAAAACAAATAAATAACAATCATACATGATTCACTCCATAACTCATATATTTTGGTTACGCAGAAACTCTTGGTTAGAGAGAAAAACTACGGTGGGGATGGCACCTACAACTTCACTACTGCAATAATAAAGAGTGCTCGGTTAGAGCTACATGTTCAGCTATTTCTGATAGCTTACCCTGTTAGGAGTATCAAGATCATTAGATATACCTTGCTAAAGGATTTTACAACACTTATTCTAAATGTTGCACCTGGTTAAAGGCTTTACAGTTTACAGACTTGTTAGAGTCTTTTACCCTGTTAAAGGTTTCACTTACAACTTCAAAATATTACAATAAATCATTACAAATATTTGCAACTTTACATCTAAAATGTTATAGCAGATTCTATGTGCTCATAATGAGATTACCTTGTTTATAGCATACCTCAGTAACCCATGAAGTAACTCGCTAAACCCTTCTGTTTACTCTGTTCTTTGACTGTTCTCTGAAATCCTTCTCGGTGACCTCTGTGTCTCTGTAACAGTCATAACACTCAGTGCTTTCTTATGTATCACACATGTCTTGCTTCATACACCTCTATATCTCTCTCTCTGTCACTTTTATCCTTAATCCATGTTGTATATATAGATCTCTTATGTCGGTGATCTGATTCATTGCTTCGATCTTACAAACATGATTTATCAAATGAATAACCATACAAAATATTTCATTGGTTAGATGACCTCAAAATCATACACAATCCTTAAGTGCAATTTCCAATGTGATAACGGTTCTCTTGTTCCTCGATCTTGTAACACGTTTCCACATGTGTGTCTAGGTTCAATGAATCTAGTAAAATGTTTCACTTGGTGTATCATTATTGCTACTCGGTAGACATGGAATGTTACTCGGTAGACAGCTCGGTGTATACTGGGCTCTGTGAATACTTTCTTCTATAACTGACTATTCTGTGCATACCAACTAAATGTTTCGGTAGTAGTAACCAACTAGAGTATATAGAATGAATTTGGATATAAAACTAATGACAAATTAATAAATAGTAACAATCTCTTATTTTGACATTAGTTGAGATGTTTGACAAAACTACTTTCAAAGTCATAGCTCAAAAATCTATATACTTAAAAAATTTGACAAAACTGACAGCATATACTTTTGTCAATGAAATAGTATTTTTAGATATACTCCCCTTATCAATATACTGTACAAAACTCTGATTTTGCATGCTCAGTGATCAATGTTCTATGTTAACTGCTCGGTTCACTGCTCTGTTCTCTGTTCCCTGTCAAAATTGACTCTGCATTTGAATACTCTGTTTTGCTTGGTATATACTCGGTATATACTCCCCCTGTATACTACATTCCCCTGTATACTTTGATATGATACTCACTCCCCCTTTTTGACAAACATCAAAACTTAGTTACCATTTGGTGGTGGCAACTGGTCAAGAGGGCATCCTTAACACTATCCATAAGTGAATTCTGAGCTGTAATGTCAGCTAACAGTGAGATTAGTCCATCTAAGGTGCTTCCCTCTTGCTGAGTGGATAGGGAGGTAGGTTTGTTGATCTGTTCTTGGATGGATGAAAGATGAGGAAGGAATAATGTTTGAAGTGTCATTATGTCCATCCTTATCTTGTGTTCTCCATTCCTTAGTTCCAATTGTTGAGCCATGAGCTGTTGTAGCTTGGTATAAAAATTCTGAATGGAATGTGGCTCAGTGGTCAACTTATTAGAGAGATCGGTGATCTCTTTCTCAATTACTTCTATTTTATTTTTGATGTCCTTAATGAATAGAGAAAATGTACAGAGTTTCTAAAATAAATAAAGAATGTGCTTGAGTTGAGGGGTCAACTCAGTAATAAATTTGATAAGTTTAACTTTGCCAATGGCAATAGCTTTCTATACCTCTTCAATAATTTTTATAGTGAGCTCCTTGTCTTTCAACTTGCTCAAATATTTGGATGCATCTACTCCAAATGTCTCTATCTTGGTTAGGAGTTCATCCAGTTGAATGTGGATGGCTGCATCTTTTGTTACTGTAGCTTCAGGTAGCATATCGGTTAGGAGTGCTTTCACCTTTTGAAGTACTTTATTTTTCTTTTGAATAGCTATTTGCTTCTCCTATTTGGCTTTGGCTTTACATAGTTCACCGAAGTCAATGAGTTCTTGCCCTTTTAATTTGGATATATCAACATTGGGCAACACTATTGGTTTTGACAAATCCAATTTGAAACTATGCTTTTTCATATTCTTTTCTTTACCTTTCATCGGTTGAACTAGAACAATGGCTTGTGAGGCTTGATGACCCTAAGTAGGTTGCTCAGTAGAGGCAACACTTTGGTCAATTTCTTTAGCCTTTGATGTAGCCTTTGTTGTGTCCTTCGGTGCTTCAGTGCTTGGGGTCTCAGATGTAACATTTTCAGTGCTAGAAGGAGCTTGTGAAAACTGTTCTCCGGTGGCCTGAGAAGCAGTTTCTCCTTCTATAGATTTGTGACCTTTTGTCCCTTGTTCAGTATCTTGAGGGGCCTCGGTTGAAATAGACTAAGCGGCTAGAGGATAGGGCTAAACTTTCTCCAAAACTGACTTACTAGATACTAGTTTGGCATATGCATTCTCTTCTATCATTTCCTGTTCCGGTGCCTCGGTGTCCATGATAACCTCATCTACTTGTATAGTGCCAGCAGGGTCCTGCTCAGTGACATCAACTATTTCAACTTCAGCTTGTTCACCAACATTCTTGATTCGAAATATTTCCTACCATTTTTCCTTGGTCTCATTCTCTACATCCAAGTAAAGGCCATTCATCAATTTCAAGGCTCTTTGCTTGACTAGGAATTTTGTGTGGCAGTTTTTCAGATGTTTGGTGATCTCATCTACTGACATGTCTGGAAAAAGATGTACCAGACTTCTTTCTCTCATGTGTTTCTCTAAGTCCATGGCATACTTCCACCTATTGTCAATATGCAAATATAATTCATTTGGAAGTGACTTAGATAATTCCAATGGGGCCAATCAGAATTTCAATAGTGTGCAGATGACAGCTTCTTCTATTTGTCTCTTTTCATCATCAAATCTGGATTCATATTTAACATATCTGAATGCTCCAAATCCACCATATTGCTTCAAATTAGCACAAAAATTTTCAACACTATGTACATTTACCTTTTTGCTCTTGACAATCTGAAATTTACTTGCATCTTCAGATTCAGTGTCACTAGACTCTTTGGTCAAAATGAGTCTCTGAGTAGATTTCTTGTAAGTTTTTGTTACCTTGGGTGCGGCAACACTCTTTGTTTTCTTACTCAGTGAAGTTGCAGATGCTCTTGTGTTAGTTCTCTTAGCTAGAGGAGTCGGTGATACTTTTGATGTATCTTGTTTCTTTCTTTTCAACACTTTTCCCTTAGGGAATTCAGTGCTTAGTGTTATAGCCGCCTCTTGGGCTTCAGATTCCTCTTCGGTGATTACTATAGTTCCCTTGATAGGTGTGGAGGAAGAACCTTCTCCAAATTTCTCCGTTAATGTCTTAATCATCTTTGTTGCCTTCCTTGTAGCCTTGGGTACTACAATGCTCATTTTTACTTTTTCCTTCACTTCTTCATATGTTCCATACCTCAGCTTGGTAGCATGCCTTGGTAATGTCAGAAAAGCATCTATCTACTGTTGTGTGATGTCAAAATCAATCTCATAACCCATAGGTGGCAAAGATTGAGTTCTCAGTTCCACAACATTAACATAGCAGTAATCGGTGTCCACTTCAAAACATATGTCATCTTCTCTTGAAACTTACTGAAATAATCATCCATAGTATCATTAAAATTATCACCTAGCTTCTTGATGAAGTCATTGATTTGATGGATGATTGGTCGGTGTAGCTCCCAAACAACTTTACCGATTGGTGGAAAGAATTTCTCAAAATAGAAAAACATGCATATTAACAGTGATCCAAACTTTAGTGTATTAGCCGAATTGTTCTTCTTTGGCTTCCTTATGGTATTGAGATTCTCAAACAGGTTTTTCAACAATACCTCACATAAATCAATTTTCATGCCTTTCTTCATAGTTTTATATGCTAAGTCTACTACTGCACAGGGTACACTGTTTTCCCTTGCTGATTGGAAGAAACAATAACCTATTACTCTAATGGCAAACTTTAGCTCTGCATCTGTTACATTGTTTAGTTTCAGTCCTCTGCAATCTGATTCTACTCCGGTTAAACTGATCAATTCCTTCCGTGATATCATTTTCTGAGCTCGGGCATGATCATAAATAGGGTAATCGATGATCAAATGAATGATTTCCTTGGTAATCTTAAACAGTTTCTCTTCTAGCCACATGAAGTCATCATGAACTCTGCTTAGAACAAACTTAACCCATTGGGGTTTGAATACACGGGGATAGGTTAGGGCTTCAGTCAATCCCTTGATTTTGATGTGTTATATTTTCTATCCATTTTACCATCGGTACACATTTCATCATATGTGTCTTTGATCTCAACATGACCTAGTTCTTCAACTCGACACTTAGTGAAGAATCTCACATCCTCGACTAATAGAACTCTATCTGGAATGAGTGAAAATGTGGTTTTGTCATCCGGTTTAGATGCAATTTTGGGAGTTAAAGAGTATTTCAGTGAGGGCTTTTCGATGTTCTCAACAACAATAGGATTCTGGATCTTAGGTGCCATTGCAGATTTCAGATAAATACTAGAAAAAGATCCTTAGGGTTTGAAGACTTTCAAATGACAGACGCTTTCTACTTAGAAAATAATAACAACTTGATATGATCGGTAAACTATCATGATAATGCATTGTGATTGATGTAAATACCTTTGAATTTGCTCAGGAGGTGGTTTGATCACCTTTGATTCACTTTGCTCTGCTCTCTTGAAAACTTTGGTGAGTGAAAAATGACCGCGCAATAGCTTTAAGTACACAGTATACCTTATCGGGCTTCGTGCAATTAGGTCAAAAGACATTAAATGCACTTGGTACCACTTCCTCTTTATGCTTTTACCTAGTAGCCAGACTTCCTGTATTTACCGACTAGACAAGCTTCCAAAAGACTTGATAAAATTTCAAATTTTCTAATGCATCTTTAATTATGCAGATTTTGAATTAATTACAGGATGAAATAGGAACTGTTAGGATTTGACCTTTGAAAGAATGCAGTCCCTTCATACCTTTACCGATTAATTTGGAATAGGTGCACCTAACTCGATAGATAAGGTGCTTTCTTCTTTTGACACAATTTCCTTCTTTCTCCAAATCATCTATAATTTGTCTTTTATTTCTTCAATATCTCCTCTAGGTTGATCTCTGTAATCTCTAGTCAAGTGCCCAATCTTGTGACAATGAAAACATGCCATACCAGGATTTCTCCATGATCTTCGGTTGTTCATTCCAAACCTTATAAAGCAGTTGGCAGTTATATGTCCATATCTTCCACAACATTCACACCATATCCTTGTATTGTAATCCCATGGTACGGCAAAATACTGTCAGTAAGGATCTGTGTGAGTTCGGTAACCTCTAGCATATGCTCGATGTGTAGACCACATATAGTTCTTTTGCTTAAACCAACACTTCTCGATACTATGTCCATATCTATTGCAGTTTTTACAAAACCCTTTGAATTTTGTCTTCTGATAATTGTTAACCGTCTTTGTCCTACATTGATTAGATGTGTGACCATATTTATTGCAATTGTAACAATAACCATTAGACTTAGTGACATTTAGTTGCTTACCTTTTCTGATTTGGCACAAGTTAGCAGTATGACCTTGATTTCCATAGTAGTTGCAAATAGGCTTCTTTCCTTTGATATTCTACTTATTTCCAGCTTGCTTTGATGATTCTCCTCTCGTGGTTGTATGAATTCCTTTCTCGGTAGAGTCTTTTCCTTTGTAACTGAGTCCTGCATCTTTGTTGGGTCTTCTTGTATTCAGTTGCTCATCCAACATCTTTGATGCTTCATAACTCCTTTTTAGTGTTTCCTTGGATTTCTTTTCTGTTTCAAGTTCATTGGTCAACCTTGATACTTCAAGTTTCAATGCTTGATTCTCATCATCTTTTAGATTTGCTTCATGATGTGCATAGCCTGATTGATCTGACAGATTACTTTGAATTCCAGTCATCCTAGTGATTTCATCATTCTTTTCAGATACTAATGCTTCAAGCTGTTGTTTTTCTCTTTCTAGATCTCTTACTTTATCCTCGGCTATCCTCAATGCATCAAGATTTTCAGTCATCTGTATGCTGAAATGTTCATGTCCTCTTTTCATTGCTTTTAGCTGATCAGTCAGTGCTTTGTTCTTTTCTTTCAGTTGTCCAATCATCTCTTCAGTCTCTTCAGATATACTATTCTCAGATGATGTTTCAATTTGTTCCACTAGCTCTTGAGAGTCCTGTAAATCATCAGATAATCTTCTTCTCACTTTCAATGATTTTTGCATTTGTTTTTGCATGTCTACAATTACTTGATTAACATGATCCAACTCTTCTTGTAGATACATAATTCTCCAAGATTGTTTATAGCCTTCCAATGATAATATCTTTCTCTTTAGGCTATTAAACCCTTTTCCAAGATTCAAGCTCTAATACCAATTGTTAGGTCCAATATGGAAAGCTAATGTACTAAGAGGGGAGGGGTGAATCAGTACTTGAAAACCTTTTATCAACAATATCTGCAACATAACATAAAGCTAAAACAAATAAATAACAATCACACATGATTCACTCCATAACTCATATATTTTGGTTACATAGAAACTCTTGGTTAGAGAGAAAAACTATGGTGGGGATGGCACCCACAACTTCACTACTACAATAATAAAGAGTGGTTAGTTAGAGCTACATGTTCAACTATTTCTGATAGCTTACCCTGTTAGGAGTATCAAGATCGTTAGATCTACCTTGCTAAAGGATTTTACAACACTTATTCTAAATGTTGCACTTGGTTAAAGGCTTTACAATTTACAAACTTTGTTAGAGTCTTTTACCCTGTTAAAGGTTTCACTTACAACTTCAAAATATTACAATAAATCATTACAAATATCTGCAACTTTACATCTGAAATGTTATAGCAGATTCTATGTGCTCATAATGAGATTACCTTTCTTATAGCATACCTCGGTAACCCATGAAGTAACTCGATAAACTCTTCTATTTACTCTGTTCTTTGACTGTTCTCTGAAATCCTTCTCGGCGACCTTTGTATCTCTGTAACAGTCATAACACTCAGTTCTTTCTTATGTATCACACATGTCTTGCTTCATACACCTCTATATCTCTCTCTCTATCACTTTTATCCTTAATCCATGTTGTATATATAGATCACTTATGTCGGTGATCTGATCCATTGCTTCGATCTTACAAACATGATTTATCGAATGAATAACCATACAAAATATTTCATTGGTTAGATGACCTCAAAATCATACACAATCCTTAAGTACAATTTCCAATGTGATAACGGTTCTCTTGTTCCTCGATCTTGTAACACGTTTCCACATGTGTGTCTAGGTTCAATGAATCTAGTAAAACATTTCACTCAGTGTATATCAACTCGGTGTATCATTATTGCTACTCGGTAGACATGGAATGTTACTCGGTAGGCAGCTCGGTGTATACTGGGCTCTGTGAATACTTTCTTCTATAGCCGACTGTTCTATGTATACCGACTGAATGTTTCGATAGTAGTAATCGACTAGAGTATATAGAATGACTTTGGATATAAAAGTAATGGCAACTTAATAAATAGTAACATCATCATGATGATAGAAAACTCAAAGAGTAGAAAAATGTGTATTGTTTAGATCTATGGAGGTAAATATAGAAGGACGGGGAGGAGAGAGGGAAGATGCACAACAACCAAGGAAAGAACCAAAAGAAGAAAAGAAGGAAAATTTTAAAAGATAAATCAAATAAAGACAAAATTGATGAAAATAACAAAAATAATAATAAAGAAGATGATGAAGATGATAATAATAATCATAATAAAATAATAATTATAATAAATAATAATAATAATAATAATAATAAACCAATAATAATAGAAGCGAAAAAAGATAAAAATGAATTGAATAAAGAAAAGGAAACAAGAACAAATTGATAACAATAAAATAACAAAATATATAAAATAAGAA
The DNA here is from genome assembly GCF_030272615.1 of Cryptomeria japonica. Lineage (NCBI taxonomy): Eukaryota > Viridiplantae > Streptophyta > Pinopsida > Cupressales > Cupressaceae > Cryptomeria > Cryptomeria japonica. Next base: position 384,526,046 of record NC_081407.1, read on the forward strand.
AGAAACAATGATTAAAAAACAAGAAATAATAATAATAAGAAAGAAGATGATGAAGAAAATGAAATTAAAGATAATAATAAAGAAGATGGCAAAGATAAGAAAACAAAAATAATAAAATGAGAGAAAATGAGTAAAATAATAAAAAGAAAATAATAATAATAATAATAATAATAATAATAATAAAAACAATAATAGCAATCGTCCAAGGGGTTGAGATTAACTCGCTAAAACATTGGGTTCTCACTATGGAGACCCAAGTTCAATTCCCAATAGGGACATCTGAAGTGGAATTCTAAGCAGTGACTCTTGGCCTTCCATAGGATGGGGAAGGTCTTGGGGTCAATCTAATGGAACTCTAAGCTATGACTCTTGGCCTTCCATAGGATGGGAAGGTCTTGGGGTCAATCTAATCAAACATAATAATAATACTAATTTGAAGATATGTAATGGGGATGGGGCCCCCTATTGTGTCCCCACTGATTCATAGCTCCAGTCAAAAGCTATTCAGGCTTTGTCCAATTACCAATAAAATTTTTTTTAAAAAACAATAATAGCAATCACAATGGTAGTTGTAGACACTGAAAAATTGTCAACACTTATGCATCTTCAAAAATCTGCTTTTTATGAGAGGATATTTTATTTATTTATTTTATTCTTCTACTTATCTTTTCAAATGAAGATATTTAATAATTTTTAATTATTAAAATCTTCCTGATATTTTCAACTTGCTAATTTGGTATTTTTGAGAAGATAATTAAGCATTTTTTTATTTATTTTCATAATATATTTTCATTTGCTTTCTTCTATCTTCATCCTTCTCCGAATGGCAACTCTGTTGTGCACTCAATCTCATCCATTGATTATTTTTAGTCTCAAATCAAACTTGGTTATCTAATCAATCCTAATTTTTCTATAAATTGATCTCTCATTGCTCATTTTCAACAACCACATTTGGAGTATCCTTATGTTGTCAATTTCATCTCATTTTGCTATCCAATTGCCTTCAAATCAATTGCATCTTGTAGGTGAGATCCACACATCAAATTTGAAGGAGAAAGAAGGACAATGGAGGTCAATGAAGGGAGACACTTGTGATGGTTTGCATTTTTATTTGAATGTCTTGTCTTTCATTCCTTTGTTGATTGAATTAGGATTTGATTCCATTGCTTGATTAGGTTTTGTGGTTGCCTAATTATATGCTTTGATGTATTCCAAATTTCCTAGTTACATTTTCTGATGAACCTGACGTGAACATGCTTGGATATAATTTTTTTTTGAAAATCTTGTGAAGTTGCAAATTTTTCGTGGAAGGATTTGCATTTTTCAAGTAGCAACATGCTTTGTTTTGGATAGATTTTGATATGGTTTTGAAACAAGTTTAAAGGTCTTTTTTATGCACCACTTTTGTGTAGATTTAAAACCATTTTTGTGCAGATTTAAAACCACTTTTGGGCATATTTAAAAACCACTTTTGTACATATTTGAAAATATCTTTTGTGTAGATTTAAAAATGATTTTTATGCTGATTTGAAAATGGTTTTGTCCAAGATTATAAAAAGTCTAAAGTTAAATTGTTTTAGGTCCTTGTTTTTTGGTTGTAAATTAGATTGTTTTTGTAATTTTGAATTAGTTTTGGTTTGTTTTTTTTAGTTTGAAATTTGTTTAGATTTAGATTTTATTTTTGTTAGTTTAGATTTAGATTTAGTTTCTATTATTTAGATTTGGATGTACTTTAGATTAGATTTAGTTTTAATTTAAATTAGTTTTTTATTTAATTTTGTTTTTAGTTTAGATTAGATTTTTGTTTTTAATTTAGGAAAGTTTGTTTGTAGCTTAGAAAGTTCATTTTATTGTTTAAATTTAGAATTATTTTTGTTTTTAAATTTTTTTTTTTTTTTTTTAAATTTTCTAGATTAATTTGCTCTTAACTTAGGAAATTTGTTTTTGAAGTTAGACTGGCTCTATTTTTATTTTTATTTTTTTCTCTTGGATTAGTTTGTTACTTAGATTAACTTGTTAGTTAGTTGTTCATTATGTTGTGTGATTATTTGGTGTGTCTTTTTTACCTTGAGAATTAATCATTGAACATTCATTTCGTGTAGGTTCCCTCATGAGGCATCTATTTTTGCTAGTCAAAGATCATATCTTGAAACTACTAATGCAATCTGATGCAGGATGCGGTCAAAGACAAATTTTGAAATAAATTGTCTTCTTTAGTAGTTAGATAACACTTTGATTTGGGCATTAAAAAGAACCATTTTATTTCATTGTGTTTTCTTTTCTTGCGCACACTTGTGCATGTGGAGTGGTCCCACAGTTTTGACACACACTATCCTCTCCCCTTTTTTGGGTGTATGAGAAAAGTGTCAAAATGACGCTCAAGTTTTCATTTCATAGGTAGAGGGCCTATCCCCCCGAAATCCCATAAGGCCAGTGAGGGGAGAATGACCCAGAGTGGTAATGAGCTAAGGCCAAGGCACCTCTTAGCTGCTATATAAAATACGTGAGACGAAAGTCTTCACGATGGGTGCTAATTGCCTAATTGCATCGACCTCCCCAGTACATGTTTTCTATAGGAAGGAGGCCTCTTGAGGGAGAGAGAGAGTACATGGATGCCCAAAAGAGAGTCCCAAACTAAAAGTTCATTATTGTAGTTTGCCAGAAACATTCTATTTGTTGACTCAGACATTCTGATACATGCATGCCAAAGATACCCCTCATGTGCCCTTATATTAGAGATAGCAAATTTCTTGGGAAGTGATGACCCAATGAATTTGAAGCTTGGTATGCCTGAAGAAGTGGGTGTCATGGAGGGGAGCCAATGCTATGAAGCTTCTAACTATCTAGTTGAATGTGGTATTCTGGGCAAAGGGATTCAACAATATTGTCCTTTCAGCCTTAGGATTATTATTGAATGTTTTCATTTCATGAAAAAGTCAAACAAACATTTTGTCCTCCATGCTTGTTAAATGTGAATCACAAACAAAGGACATAATCAACGTCATAAAAATTGGCAAAAGCAACTTTCCAAAAGCAGGCATAATCAACCTTGGTTATCAAAGGCAAATAAGTGTCCAAACAAAGGTCCAAATTTTTTCCAAGTATTCATCCAACGTTTGAACATGACTTGTCAAAACATTGGAAATCACTGTTTCAAAATTCATGTTACTTAGGTTAGGTTTTGCATAGTTCAAACCCTAGGTTTTAGGTCACATAGACATTACCTTTCATTTAAGCGTCCTCATTTTGCACTTAGGTTTAAAATCATTTCTTTAAGTCTTCATTTCATTGTCATTCTCAAGCTAGGTTTTCACTTAGGTGACATTTTTGCATTATCATTGTCATACTAAAATTAGGTCTTTGCCTAGGTTGCATTTGGCATTTCCAAAGTCATTGGTCCTCACATATCCATATCACATTGGCTTTATCATTGCATAGTCCAAACCCTAGTCTTGGCTTAGCTTGATCTTGCCATATCATTTCATATCTCCAATTCATAACATATCTTGACATTATTTTCATATCATATTTTGGGTTCATATCCCTAGGTCATTGTCATTATCATTGTCCTTTTGCATAATAGTCTCAAATTTTGGTTTTGCCAAACTTGAAAATTCATAACTTTAGATTAAACCCTAAGTCATTGTTAGGGACTCTTGACCTTGTCCAACATTTGTCCTTTTGTCATCAACATCATTTTGTCAAACCTAGCTTAGTATCCAAGCATATAGGTGAGACATTGTCATTTTGTCCTTTGTCCTTTTAAGGTCTTGACATCATTTCAATTTCCTAAGGGTCACATCTTTAGGGTTGCATTTTAAAGTTTTTTTAAATCTTCAAAAACAACAAAAAAACATAGGTTGCATTCCTACCCTAAGTTGCATGTTCATATCCCAAAGTCACACTTAGTTGCATATCATTGTCATTCCAAAAATCCAAAAAGAGTCCAAAAGCATAAGTTGCATTGTTATCCTTTTAAGTTGCATTTGTCAATTTCATTAGTTGCATTACATAGTGACTTTTTTGTTGAAATGAGGTCCCAACCTTCTTATGAAGCCATGTCAATCCAATTTCTACATGTCTCAAAACTTGGATCAAACTTATCATGATGATTTAAATGTCCAAATAAGAAAACTAGATGAAAAACTAGCTCAAGAAAGGGCCATTGTACAACAAAGAGCGATAAAGAGTCAAAAGATTAGAGCCCAGATGATGAAAATGCTTCAATAATATCCAGGTCTAAATCCAAGCATTGAGCTAGTCGATCTAAAATCTCTTATTGAATGATCAGACATACATGTTCTCCTCTCACAAATAGAGATGATGAAACAATTTCAAGAAAAGAGCACAAATTCTAACCATGTTCCAAATCAATTCTCATTCAACCAAATCCTAAGTCAAACCTCATTTGATCAAACTCAATTCATTAAACTTTGAATCAATAACCAATCATCCAACAACAACCAATGATCCAACCACCACAACATATCCAACATTTTCAACCAACACAACCAATAGTTCAACATATCCAACATTTTCAATCAACACAACCAATCATCCAACATACACAACCAATGGTCCAACATATTCAATCTGTTAGGTCTCGGAGACAACTAAGGGGGGGCGGGGGGGTGAATCAGTTGTCTAATAAATTCAAACCAAAAACAACTTAACCAAGCTTAATGCTTAATACCGGTAAACCAAAGTTAATGTCGGTAGATATTTTATCAGTTAATTGCAGCACCGGTAAATATTAATGCATGAAATAGAAAGACAGTAATATCCACAACACATAACACCAATATTTGTACGTGGAAACCTTGTAAGGGGAAAAACTACGATGGGAAACCTTACCCACAATCAGATGATACTATTGTAGATAGTATGTGTATACAATAGGGGGTCTGGTCTGCACATGCAGAAAGGCCAAGTGCCTAGAGCTCACTGCTCAAACACAAATGGGAGTCACACTGACTACAATTGGATGGTTAAATCCAATAATGATATAATTCTCAAAATAGCATCTTCATATGCTAGATTCAGTACCAGTGTAGTTCTAATATGTCTTCACAAAACCTTCTTTCTACCTTCAAATGATGTCTGTGTGTATAGCTCTGCTTATTCTCGCATATACCTTGTTACAATCCTTTTTCCAATCGCATATCGATCTTACAAATAAGATATTACATATATACCGAAGCCTAGGACCAAAATGTATAGGTCGGCTTTACAAAAGATATTACAATAAAACAATTTACAATTAAAACAATAACCGATGCAATATCCTATTCAACATGTCAACTTAATGCATTTACAACATTAATAAATCATCTCCATAGCATGTTGTGCTGATCTGGAATAGATAAGCCTATCGGTGCTTATCCTGGACCTATTTGTCAGTAACAACAAATATGCAAACATGAATATACCAATGAACAAATCTTCAAGACAAAGTGTCCAAATGATGTCTTTGACATAACCAAGTGTTTTCCATGTCATTCCAAGTGTCAGTGAACAAGATACCGGTGATTGTGCATAAGTCACTTGCTTGCCGATGAACATTGTCAATTCTCCAAGTGCTAGAGTTGATAAGTGTTGACATCAATGAAAAAACCATATCAACATATCCAAAATACCAACAATCTCCCCCTTTGGAATTGATGGCAACACAAGATGGAAAAACCATCAAAGTGCCAAAACAGAAATGCCAAATACCAAAAACCAACAATCTCTCAAAAGAGATCAAAACCAGAAATCAAAAATTCAAATACAAAGAGTAATCAATCTCTCCCAAAACAATCTCTTCCTCTAGGAGTAACATGTGTTTTTCCATATCAACCTCTCCCCCTTTGACATCAAATGCCAAAGCTATACAAAAACTAGGTTCAAATACAAAATACCAACTTATTCAGTATACCAACTACTCCCCCTGAGAAGTAGCTCTCCTCATCAAAGCTGGAGTAAAAGATTTATCTGTTAGTTCTATCGGTTGATGACAAACATCAATTGTCTAAGTCTCTACTAGTGGGGGTATGACCCCAAGCTAATCTATGAGATATTCAAAAGTCTCCTTAGGCAGAGGTTTAGTGAAAATATCTATAATCTGCTCTTTAGTATTCACATAAACTAGTTTTACTTCTTTTGCTTTAGCATTCTCTTTCAAAAAATTCAGTTTGATAGAGACATGTTTAGTTTTAGAATGTAGTACCGGATTCTTAGATATATCAATTGTTGTTGTATTATCACAATAGATAGTTATAGGTTCCTTGCATTTTACCTTTATGTCCTTCAACATTTTCTTAAGCCATAATACCTATGTACAGTTGGTTGTTGCTACAACATATTCTGATTTAGCTGTTGATAAAGATGTGAAACTTTGTTTCTTACTCAACCAAGAAATTAATGTACTTCCAAGAAAAAATGCTCCACCGGTGGTTCTTTTTCTGTCATCTACATCTCCTGCCCAATTTGCATCTGTGTATGCACATAATTCAAAGTTTTCATCTCTAGGATACCATAAGCCAATATTTGTAGTGCCTTGTAAGTACCAGAAAATCCTTTTTATTGATGATTCATGATTTTCTTTAGGATTACTCTGAAATCTTGAAACAATACATACTGCATTCATAATATTAGGTCTTGTTTGTGTCAAATACAGTAGACCTCCTATCATAGATTTTTACCTAGTCTGATTAACAGGTGTAGATTCATCCCTTAGTGATAATTTGTCATTTGTAGTCATAGGTGTGCTTACCGGTTTACAGTTTTCCACCCCAAATTTCTTTAGTAACTCCTTCAAGTACTTAGATTGACTCAAGAATATACCTTTATCAGTCTGTGAAATCTGCAATCCTAAAAAGAATTTTTTTCCTCCAATCATAGACCTTTCAAATTCTTGCTGCATTTCAATAGAAAAGTCTTTACATAATCCATCTTCTCCTCCAAAGATTATATCATCAACAAAAACTTCTATAACCAAGAGTCATCATTAGTCACTTTATAGTATAAGTTGATGTCAGCATTACCTTTAGAAAAACCAATCTTCAAAAGATATTTATCTAATCTAGCATACCAAGCTCTTGGAGCTTGCTTCAACCCATACAAAGCTTTCCTTAACCTGCAAACCATATTTTTGTTATCTGTCAAAGCAAATCCATCAGGTTGCTCAATGTAAACTTATTCTTCAAGATCTCCATTTAGAAATGCACATTTAATATCCATTTGATACACTTTGTAGTTATTGTGTGCTGCAAAAGCCAAGAATAATCTGACTGCCTCAATTCTAGCTACCGGTGCAAAGGTTTCATTGTAATCAATTCCTTGTTTATGTGAATATCCCTTACACACTAGTCTTGCTTTATTTCTGATTACCTTACCATCTTCATTAAGTTTATTTCTGAATACCCATTTTTTTCCAATTACATTTTTTTCTTTAGGCCGGGGAACTAATGTCCATGTGTTATTCTTTTCAATTTGTTCTAATTCTTCTTCCATAGCTTTAATCCAGTGTGTATCTTCACATGCCTCATTAATTGATGCTGGTTCAATTTGAGAAATAAGACATACCTCTTCATTTTCCAGTCTTCCTCTTGTCATAACTCCTTGATATTTGTTCCCAATTATCTGATCTTCGGAGTGGTTCACTCTTACATACCAGGGTGTCTTTGTTTGTTGTTATTCTTCAGTTACAGTGGAATTTTCAGATGATACCGATGTAACTTGATCTTCATTCTATACCAATGGGTTCAATGTAGGTTCATTTGTCAGTATCTCTATTGCCGGTTCAAAATCTATATACCTTGAAGTTCCTCTAAACTGTTCATCAATTTTTACATTTTTACTCTCAACAATTTTCTGCAATCTCTTGTTAAAACATCTATATGCCTTGCTCTTAGATGAATAACCAAGAAATATTCCTTCATCACTTCTAGGATCAAATTTGCCAATATACTCATCTCTCCTAATATAGCATTTACTTACAAATATTCTGAAATATTTAAGAGAAGGAGTAGTACCAATCCATAGTTCATGAGGGGTCTTACCAGTTTCACCTTTGATGTGAACTTTGTTGAATGCGTAGACTATTGTGCTTACTACCTCTCTCCAATATACATGTGGTAGATTTGCTTCTGATAACATACTTCTAGCTGCATCCAAGATAGTTCTATTTTTCCTTTCTACAAATCCATTCTGTTGGGGTGTCCGGGGTACTGATAATTGTCTTTTGATTCCATTTACTTCACATAATGTATTAAATTCCTTAGATGTGAATTCACCTCCTTGATCTGATCTCAGACATTTGATTTTCTTGCCAGTTTCGTTTTCTACCATCACCTTGAATAGCTTGAATTTCCCAAGTGCTTCTGATTTTTCTCTGAGAAAAGTAACCCAACACATTCTAGAATAGTCATCAATGACTAGCATGAAATATCTATCACCTTGTAAGCTTTTAGTTCTAGCTAGACCACATAAATCAATATGAATTAAGTCAAGAGCATTATTGGATTTTTCTGGAATACTTTTAAAAGATGCTCTAACTTGTTTTCCAAATTGGCATTCCTTACATACCGGATTGTGAGGTTTAACAATCTTAGGTAAGTCTCTAACTGCTTTAGTTGTACTAATTTTCACAATGCAATCAAAATTTACATGACAGAGTCTCTTATGTCATAGCCAACTTTCATCAATATGTGCAATCAAGCATGTCTTTTCATTGTTATTCAAATGAAATATATTACCTCTAGTTTGATTACCAGTTGCAATTTCCAAACCAGTTCTGTTCATAATTTTGCATTTTCCATTCTTGAATTGTAACTGAAATCCTTTTTCAACTAATTGACCAACACTCAATATATTATGCTTTAAACCTTCAACATAGTAAACATTTTCAGTATTATGCTTACCATCAAGAGATATAATACCTTTTCCTTTGATCAGACAAGCTTTATCATCTCCAAATCTTACTAGACCTCCATTATATTCCTGAAAAGTCAAGAATTTACTTTTATCACAAGTCATATGATGTGAACATCCTGAATCAATGATCCATTCATCCTTAACTTCAATTTTAGCTGCCAGGGCCTGCTCTACCGATTGAACAGTAGGTGTCGGTTGATCTTTTGATATAGCAATAAAGACCCATCCATTGTCTGTCGGATCCTCATCAGAATCATCAGTGATTCCTTCATCAGCAAGATAACAAGACTTGTCTTTATTCTTCTTAAATTTGTATCTCTGATATGCAGGGTTAGGCTTGTATGTTCTTATAGCTTCTTCTTTCAATCTTGCATATCTATGAGGGCATCTTGAAGCCATATGACCTGTTGTTCATAAAAAATGATTAACCCAAGTACACATGCAATCCTTCTATGAAATGGTCAATTTCAATCTACAAAACACATCAGGGCTTGGACAACATAACATAGGACCCTAATTGATCCTCCTGCACTTCAATTTCTGCTAGACCTAGGGGGGACACCCTTTTGATGCATTAAATATAGTCATTACAGACACATGATTGCATCAACCATAAGCAGAGAGATCATTCCACAAACTCACCAAATTTAGAAACACATTACAGATTGGCTAAATCTGTATAAACCATAGATGAAAAAGAGCTTGGAATGAAAGAACACAACCCCTAAACATAAAGGGAAAAAGATTTGTCTTTAAAATTAAATTAATTTGAAACTATCCCTAAATCTGCAAGACTAGTGCCTTGTTCATTGGGCAACAGAGTTATACATAGAACTGCAAATGTGCATCCTAGTCACAAATTGGCTCTCCTTAAATGATATTCCTACATTAATACCTTATACTAATGCATTACTCAATTTATTCATAGAATTATTAGATCTGGGACACATATTTCATTTATTCATGACTGATTATAGAGTTTAAAACCTTCATTGAAGGATACCTACAAGCAATCACACAACCTCCTTGAAATTGACAAATTTCATCCTCCTTGAGGATTCAATTCATAATAATGAAATACATACACATAGACAATACTGTGAGAAATTTACTCATGCCTGACACAAGTAAGATCTGCAGCTAGAAAACAATCTACCATCCTGCAACATAACCTCTATACCCTGAAAATATCCATAGTATTCTACACATTTGGGTCAAGAAATTCAGAAATGGAAGTCATGAAAACTGGAGCACTTCCTCCAAAATTTTGGAACCCTTACAATGAGAAGAAAATGGGAATAAGAAGAGGAGGAAAAAACATTAGGTCTGCAACCGAAATTGCCAAGTGTCTCTTTTCCAACTGAATTTCAATCCCTTCCTCCTTCCCATGGAAACTTCTCTCGAAATATCTCACATTTGTTGAAACTAACTCCATAATTGCATTCCTCATCCTGAGAGATTTCCGGTGATATATGATACTTGGTACTTTGGGCAAAAATTAGCCTCTGAGCGAATTAAATCTCAATATGTGCACACCATTTAAATTTTTGGATTTTCTTATATAGTCTACACTATATCATTTAATTTTGATTTTTCTCCCATTTTTTGGCTCCTGATGCCCTGCCATGTGGCAGCCTCCAATTCGCCTATGGTTCAACTAGGATGACACCTCGTCATTGATTCACCACCTATGCACCACTGGACTGCCATCTGAACATCACGTCATCACCATGTCAGTGAGACCCGCGAGTTGGACCTCCACTTGGACCTGCCACCCGTCTTTTGCCATTTTGCAATGGCTAACGAGCTTGCACCTTTGGGTCACGAAGTCATGCGAGTCGTTGGATCATCTTGAACCTACTCACTCTTTAACCTTCGTCTAACCTTTGTCATTTGAGCACATGCTTTTTGCCATTTCGCGATGGTTATTCTTCGAGCGTCTTTCTTTCACGAGATCACGTGCACCATCCGATCTCCGACAACTTTCTTGATTTTTAACTTGCCTTTTCTCTGCAAAACTCACCTACCTCAGGATCCGTGCATGCGTGGGGTCCACTTGGTCACCACGTGTTAGCCTCCTTGGTTGCCTCGGGATTCATGCCCGCACACGTGGGGTCCACTTGGGCACCCAACCGACACCATTTGTCAAAATCCTTTAGGCTTTCACACTATGAATGAATGGAGCTTTACTTATAAATATTAAAAATATCCACTCCCCAGCCAATGTGGGATAAAATGTTTTCTCTGCAACTTTGCATTCGTTGAATATTCCAAATGCCCTTTTAGAAACACCATGGCTGGGAACGATGCTGGCAAGGTCATGGAAGCAAGCTTTACACCTGCCAATGCTATTTACTTGAAAGTTTTAACTAATATCTCCCAAACACTACACACATAGTAGGAAAGGAGATTTGTCTTGTTTTAGACCTGCAAAATTGCATTTGTTTGAACTGTAATTGCCTTTTCACATGCAACGCTACGGATCACTGCCAATTGCATTTGCTTAGTTTTATTATTTCCCATTTTATTAACCATGCAAAGGGAGGAGAAGGGTGTTGGTTGGGCTTCACACCTGCCAAAAGCATTTGTTTGATAATAATTGCCTTTTCAGAACCACGCTGCCACTTCATTGCATTGGTTTGGAAGGTTTTCTACATGCTCACGCAGAGGGAGAGGATGAGCCTTTGGGCTTGCAGAAATTTCTTGGAGCTTTCTACCTCAGCTCACCCACCACATAAAACACACAGTAAGGGAGAACATGGGCTGCACATGAGAGAGGATCTGCACCTTGTTTGCATTTGCTGAAAGTTTCTGCAGCCCCTTCAACCACGTGACTTTGCTATTGCATTTGTTTGGAAAGTTTTAACATCCTTTACTCTCCCATTTACATCCACGCAGAGGAAAGGATGCATTGTTGTTATTCTACATTTTTTTGAGGCTACAGGCAGCCTTCTAACAGCCACATTGGAAATGAAATTCACCATGGCTGAGTCTTCTATGCTCATTTGACTTGCCAAATCTGCACTTGCTAAGAAGGTTTAACATTTTATTGGAGTTTCTAATGCTGCTAGTAACACATGGGGCTTGGAGTGACTAGAATTTCACCTTGCTTTTAAATTTAATGTCCCCACAACCATCACGTAGGGAGGAGAGGACTGTTATTTTCTTTTGCTGAAAGGTTTCAATGGCCTTTTCACTAGCCAATTGCATTACTTCATGTAAACACTACCTATCTTAAGCAATTTCACTGGCATCCTTTCAATGCATCTGTCAACAGGTGTCTTCTTGATATATTTCCTTTTAAAATTCTTGGGAGCACACACAAGTGAGGGAGAAGGGCCATTCACTCTCTCTAATCTCCCTCTATTGATGAAGAAACCGTTGTGCTTTGTCTGTAACTTTTCTATTGAAAAATATTCATCCAGTTCCTCATCATCTATGAAAGAGTCCTCTGACTTCAAGTGCATTCTCATTTTGCATTATCCTCTCCTGAGAAATTACAAGTATTCTACTCCAACTATAGATGTCAATATTACTCTGGAAATGCTCAAAGGGCCAAGTCGCCAATAAAATAATACGGCACAGGCATGAGCCAGGTCGGGCCCCAAAGTGGGTCTGACTAAAAAAAAAATGGTTTTCATGCAACTGGCCTCTGAAATACCTCAGGAACCTTAAACATACCTCTGGAATCGATCGACACTATTTTCGGATCACCAAACTGAATTTTGCAACTTTCAGGCACTTGCGCCACATTTTCACATTTAATCGCGAAGACGTAATTTTCAAACTAGTCAAAACACCTTTCTGGACCACGCCATCTGACAGGCGTGTACTCTGATATACAAGAATGAAGTCTACCAAACAATTTCTCAAGATGAATCCCGAGCGAAGAGATATTAATTGTCAAAAATGACCAACTGGCTTTGTCGACACTGCGGACCCGATGAAGTCAATGCTCAGGCAACTCATGATGCCTTTCTTAGAAACATCAAACGATCTCCGCAAACCCTCAAATCTAAAGCATAGCTACCTTGAAATACATATCAAATATTAGAACACTTAGTTTGACCAAAAGGATGACTGGGTGCAAATGGCGCGCTCATGAAAATAGCAACTTTAACTGATACGACAATGAAAGTACGGATCACTGAAACAGATGGCTCAATAAACCCTTTTGAAAACCGATCAAACGGATTGGCAGGAGCTTGAAACTGGAAACATAGCTTGTCATTCATACCAACAATAGGCCAAAACAAACATTCTGACATGACATTCACCGAGGCAAATTTTACACTTATGCAAAATAGGGCTCCGACTAGGTCTTGAAACAGGGACTTGTCAAAACATACAAACTGCAGACAGATCAAGCTTGGTAAACTAAGCAAATGGATTCATGAAGACTTGAAATTTTGCATGGAGGCACACTTTTATGCATAGAATTGAATCTATTTTGAAATTATTCATTATGATCAATAGGGAAAAAGATATAAGCGCTCAAGGTAGGCTACTTGGTAAAATTACTATTTGCACCTTAAATGCACTTTCAACTCACCCCTTGAAATGGGTACCTGATAAATTGATCCAAACTAAAATCTGAAAGTTGCACATCATTGCATAGGTCAAATGAAAGGTGTACAATAGGTTTCCAAAGCCTTACCCCTTGAAAATCAACTGGCTCCATTTTACCCTCTCTCTAACTAGGCCATTCAAACTGACTCATTTTATGATCATTTGGAAATACAGGGCAAAATTTTGAAATGGGCCTCTTAAATTCACTTAAATTTAATGAGTCCCAACATGACCAATCTTATTACAGTTAAAACATTTAAAGGGTGCTTTACCTTCATACTTACTTACAACTGGACCTTTAGGCATTTTTCTTGCGAATAGTGCTTCAAGTTCTTCAAGTTCTTCATTTTCCCTCCTACTTTCCAATCAGACTTGTCAAATGATGATGTAGATGGTGTTGATGCCTTAAAAGCTAAATTTGTCTTTATAGTAGCCACAAGACCAAATTCCTCAATTTCAAAAGCTGAAAGTTTTCCAATCAATGTGTCTCTAGTTACTGATGTATTAGGCATTGTTCTTAACTCATTTATAGCAGTAACTTTCATTTTTTATGCCAGTGGCAATCCTCTTAAAACTTTTGAAACAATTTCATCTTCACTTAAGGTTCCTCCACAACATTTAATACCCAAAATAATTTCATTTACTCTTTCCATAAAAGCAGAAATTCTTTCATCTTCTTCCATTTTCAGATTTTCATACTTGACTCGGAAGCTTTCAAGTTTTGCAATTTTGACTATGGAATCTTCTTCATTCAATGTTTCCAAATGGTCCCAAATAGCTTTAACAGTAGATCTATCTAATAATCCCATGATTCTCTGATCTGATAATGTGCTCAAAAGTGCTTCTTTTGCTTTGCAATCATTTTCTTCATCTTTTCCTAAGGTTGGTGGATTAGGATGACCAGGAGTAGGAGCAGTATATCCAATCTTTGTAACTTCCCATATGTCCTTTCCAATGCAATTCAGATGTGTCTCTATCCTGATCTTCCATATGCCATAGTTGGTTCCATCAAGTTTAAGACTGTCCTTGAAATAGTTAGAAGACATTGGATCTCCTCAAGCTGTTAAACTTCTGCAAAAAGAGGACTAGGCTCTGATACCAATTGTTAGGTCCCGCAGACAACTGAGAGGGGGGGGGGAGGGGGTGAATCAGTTGTCTAATAAATTCAAACCAAAAATAACTTAACCAAGCTTAATGCTTAATATCGGTAAACCAAAGTTAATGCCGGTAGACAGTTTATCAGTTAATTGCAGTACTGGTAAAGATTAATGCATGAAATAGAAAGACAATAATATCCACAACACATAACACCATTATTTGTACGTGGAAACCCTGTAAGGGGAAAAACCACGGTGGGAAACCTTACCCACAATTAGATGATACTACTGCAGATAGTATGTGTATACTGTAGTCACATAAATCTGTCCACTTAATTAAATGAATATTTAGTATTTATTTGATTATTTAACCATCAATCAACAATTAATTAAATTAATATATTTAATTAATTCATCTTAACCCTCTTCTCCTATTAATTAAATAAATTATTCAATTTATTTGATTTAATTCACTTAACCAAATTTAGACCATTAATTAAATAAATAAATCATATATATTTAACTAAATCTTCTCTCACATTTAAATAAATTAATATTTATTTAAATTCCCCCAAAATCCCACCTCTCACATTTAAATAAATCATTTATTTAAATCACCTTTATCCTCCACCCACTTGCATTTTCCTACAAATGCAAGTTGCACAACTATTTTAAATAGATCATTTATTTAAATCACCTTTATCCTCCACCCGCTTGCATTTTACTACAAATGCAAGTTGCACAACTATTTTAAATAAATTATTTATTTAAAATCCTATTTATCCTCACC
Source organism: Cryptomeria japonica (assembly GCF_030272615.1). Classification (NCBI taxonomy): domain Eukaryota; kingdom Viridiplantae; phylum Streptophyta; class Pinopsida; order Cupressales; family Cupressaceae; genus Cryptomeria; species Cryptomeria japonica. The sequence goes on from NC_081407.1 coordinate 384,541,418, forward strand.
CACTTGAAACTTAATAGATTCCCTTAAAGTCTTCTTAAGACTTTAATGGTTTCCCTTAAAGTCTTCAAACTTAATGGCTTATTTCTAGAGTCTTTTTAAGCCTTTAATGGTTTCCCTTAAAGTCTTCAAACTTAATGGCTTCCCTTAAAGTCTTCTTAAGCCTTTAATGGTTTCCCTTAAAGTCTTCAAACTTAATGGCTTCCTTCTAGAGTCTTCTTAAGCCTTTAATGGTTTCCCTCAAAGTCTTCAAGCATTTAATGTTTTATCTTCTTTTTCTCATTTAAATAAATTAATATTTATTTAAATATTTATCCAAATGCAACTTACACCATTTGATTGAAATAAATGATTTTATTTTAATTGAAAATACCAAAATTCCTCCCACTTGCATTTTCCTACAAAATCCACTTGCATGCTTAAACCCCTTCTAGATTCTTCTAAACCCTTCCTAATTAACCTAATCCATCCCCTAAATATTGTCACATTCCTAAGCAAATTGGAGTCACTTCTCAAAGACTCCAAAGTCTTTGAAAAACAATTAATGCTTTGTGTGTTCAACAAATTAACCTCTAAAGTCTTCCAAACCACTTATGGCTCTTACATGACTATTAATGGTTAATTCCACTTGCACCCATGGTTAAGGACTTTGACCCCTAACGTAACCCTCATGTAACCCATGTGTCTCTTCAAAGCATTTATTTCTTTGACTAGGGTAACCATCATGTCCCCTCAAGCATTTAATGTTCCTTATCTCTCCTCTCAAGCCTCCTCATGGTGACACTTGTCAACATGGGATTGGGTTGAAAAACCTCACATGGATTGAATACCATTCAATCCTGACCCTTGTTGAGATTACTCAATCTCAACCATCCATTGCTCCATTTTTCCTATAAATAGAGCCCATTTCTTCATAATCCATATCATGAAAACTTGTATGCATTTAACCTATAGGCATTTTAGAGAGCATTTAGCATAGCAAACTAAAATCTTGTTATTTTGGTTAAAATCAATCATTTTAATAGCATCTAGTATTTTAGCTTTTCATTTTACATTTGGAGCACAATACTAAAATCTCAATCCTCCATAAGCATCCATAGTGCAAAAAGTTGCTGAGAGCAACACTATTTTGGGACTTGGAGAGGACAGAAACAAGGGAGAAGGAGCTAAGAGCATGCTAAGAGGCATTTGGAGATGCCTTATTATCTTTGTTTCATTTGTTAGATATATTAGCATGATTTTAGTATCTCTTTTGATATGCTTGTTTAGATTAGTTTTTGATTGACCAACACTAACGATTTCTTGTGTCTTGTGTTGTTTGTCATTTGCTAACCTTGTCCATTTCGCAGAGCATCATTTGGTGAACCCGACGTGAATCCAAACACCAAAAAGATCATTTTTTTTTAAACCAATAACATGTGTGAATGTTGAAATTGTCACAAAAGTTGCGTTTTAGGGCTATTGATCTCTTTCTAGCACTATTGATACTTGTTGTTCTAGCGCTATTGTTCTTACAATAGTGCTATTGTATCAAGTTTAGCGCTTTTGACACTGTTTTGGCGCGTTTGATGTTGTTTTGGTGCTATTCACCCTGTTTTAGCGCTTTTGCCTTCTCTGTCTTTCTTTTTGTTTTAGTGCATTTGTGTTAAATAGCGCTTTTGTTCAAACACAGACTAGCGCTATTGTAATAGAACGTTGTAAAAAGGACCCTGTAACCGAAAAAGTGAAAGTTTTTAGGCTTGTGGAAGCCCCCCTTAGACATGGATTTTACTAACCGGTTGTTGTTTGTGCAGGTTTAAAGACTCACTCTTTAAAATCAAACACTTTATTTTGGTGCTCTAAAACTTGAACAAACAAACTTTCCTTGCTTTCTAGTTAGGGTCACTTGTTTCTTTGGTGCATTAAAACTAAACAAAACAAACATTTGTTTTCTTGCAAGTTAGGAAACACACTTCATTTGGTGCTTAAAATCAACACTTCCATTTTTCTTACATCAAAAGAATTTACAATCCACACTTCTATTTTTGGTGCACATAAAATACACAATCCACTTGTTTTGATTTTTGCAAGCGATTTTACTTCATGCAAAACATGTTTTTCATTAAGTTGACCAGGATTTCAAATTCTAGCTTACTCAAACATATTGCCTTTGAAGTTAAAAAGAACACCATGATTGTTAGAGCAACATCTCCAAATAGTTAAATCATATTGCAATGAAAATCAGTTAAAAAGAACAAGTGCTTTTTGTGTTTGGCACGCTTGTGCAAAGAGTTGGTCGAGTGGTCCTACTTCTAACACACACTATCCTCTCCCTTGGCTTTCGTGGTCCTAGGTGCAAGAGAAAAGTGTTAGTAACACTCAAAATTTTATCTTTTTAAGAGAGGCCTACCAAGAGACACATCACTCTTGGGAACGACCTCGCGCGGTAAATCCTTCGAACCACTATAGAAATCAGGTGAGAGAGAAAGCTGTAGCCTTGGGTATAGCTGTTCCTACAGTGTAACTGGCCGAAAGGACATATGGGCCCCACCACTAGTTACAAGGCTCTTAAGTGAGTCACTGCAGAATGAACTTATGTCCAAAAACATCGAACATGACTAAACACCTTTAAATAGTAGCCCACCCGTTCTATTGATTGAAGATATTTGCGATATAATTTAGTGCAAGAGCATAGATGGTTTTGCTCCCAAGATACTCACCATACATATTTCCTTGAGTAGAAACATAGTTTTTTGAAAAGTCACTTGTGGCTTGATAAAAGTGGTGACTCCCCCATCATAGGGATCATCTATTTGTTATGCTTGTGCAAGACTTAGTATATCACATCCTTACTTGCCAAGGTGGGATTCATAAGGTATGTAGTACCAAAGTCAAAGAAATATCAAGATGTGGGCTAAATTTATCACAACTGGCCATTTGACCTTAGGGATAAAAAGTGTTTGAAGTGTGTTCATTTTAGTCAAGACCAAGTGCAAATTGAGCCAACCTTCAGGCTTTGGAAATACACCTTTATAAATACATCTAAAGGAAGGGTCATATACAAGTCCAAGGATTGGGTTGATCTAGACCCATACTCATTTGTGCCTTTTAGGCAACATTCTTGTGTTTGTGTGCTTGCTTTGTTTTCTTGTCAAAGAAACATCAAAAGAAAATCACTTCCAAAAACAAAGTATTCATCCAACCAAACATTTCTCAAAATGACCAAACACATCAAAAACAAAGTGCAAACAACAAAAGTATCAAAAACTTTATGACCATTCTTCACATCTTGCGAAAGAAGAAGCATCATCAGAATATCAACTTGAAAAGAAGACCATTAAGCTCAAAGGCTTTGATCAAAAGGAGGAAATTCTTCTATATAAATAGACAAATCTTTGTCTCCCATAGAGTTTTTCTGCGTCACATGCGTCTCTACCTTCAAGGCAAAACAAACAAATTTGATTCAGAATTATTGAAGCGCAGAGCTTTTATGCAATATAGAGCTGTGAGTTATCACAAAAACCAAGGAGGTAAGATTAATCCCAACTTTTTCCCAAATGTCTGTATCACATACAACACAGCTCGAGAAATACCACCAACACCTGAAAGAGAAGAGGTAGAGTTTGTCCCATTTGTGACACAAAGTTTTTATTGAAGTTGAAAACATTTCATCCATTATCTTACTCATACATCATCACTTCATCATCAATCCGTTCCAACTCTCAAAACATTAAGAGGTTCTTGTCCCAAGTTCTCTTTTAGATATTGCTTGAAATCAAACACATCACATCACTTTTTAGATTGTTTCTACATCTAGGATAAGCTCATCCTAAGAGATACATCTACGCAGGTTAAAACTAGTTCATGAGTGAATCCTCTCATTACTAGGTAGTTCAATCTGTAACACATCTCAGATTTCTCTACACCTTATCACATCAAAACTTATCAAACAAGCAAGCAATTCAAAGAAGGAATTTCAGTTACATCTACCTTAAAAGTGCTAGAGATCCACATACAACACAATTCACCAACCATCAATCTCTCATTTCATCAAAAACTCATCATCATTTTCACACAACTTCAACAAAAGCTTGCAAGCAAAATGGCCCAAACCCGATCACAATCAAGGCAACGAGAAATAGAAATGGAAGAAGAAGAAGAGGAAAATCTCAATGAATTTCAAGAAGTACTTGGAGGAAATGTGAATGATGAAAACCCAAGTACTCCTACTCCTGCAACAATAGAAAGGGCCTAGCATAACCCTCTCTTTAACAGACTTTTTGACGAAATACTCAGGAGCAATGCGGATGCTCACTTCTTAAAGCTCACTCAAGAAGAAGCAAAACTCCCCTCTGACTTTGATCTTGCCCAATTAAGACAAGCATCGGAACGACAAAGTCACCATGAAGAGGAAAGAGGTAGAGATCCCATCAGATATAACATTCCTCGAGGTAACCCACCACCTCCTCCTCCAAATGAAATGGAGATGTTGCAGCAACAAGTCGAGAATCTCCCCCAACAACTTCATAGTGGTGTCAAGACTAACCAATTGTCACTCAATGACATATGTCCCTATCCTTTTGATAGGAATCTTTATATGCCACCCTTTCCACGAGGATTCGAAACACCCAAATTCGAAAAATATAGAGGAAAGGGAGATCCTAGTGATCATGTAAGAGAATTTCATTCCGCTTGTCTCGAAGTGGCATATGAAGACACATACCTAATGTGCCTTTTTCCCCAAAGCTTGGGAGGAGCAACCACATCATGGTTTTCCCGCCTACCAGGTGGCATTAGAACATTTGAGGAACTCATCCAGAAGTTCCTAGCTCATTACTCTCATAACATTGAACGTGACATCACCATGGCTGATCTGTGCAACACTAAACAAAAACCAAGTGAACTATTCTCAGTATTCCTGCGATGATGGCATCAAATGTCTAGCAGACATTCTCTTCAATTACCTGAGCGAGAACTAGTGGAAATATTCATTTCCAACTTAAACGAAGAAATGGAATTTCACCTGGATGTCAAAGACACAGACTCTTTTAATGATATGATCACCAAGGGTTTGAAATGTGAGCAGGCCCTCATCAAGAAAGGACTTATCAAAATCTATAATGAACCAAAGGATGGTCCTTGCCCACGCTTCAATAGTGATAAACCAAGCTTCTGGAACAAAAACAAAAATATCGTCAACGATGGGGTTGTAGATGCCAGGACTATCAAAAGTGCACAACCTGTGGTTCGGTTTACAGGACAAAATCCTCCACCTCAGAATAAAACAAATGTTCCTTCAAATCAAGGTCGCATCACATCTCACGATGAACCTAGACCTCGTCAGCAAAAACAAAAACGCACATACACTCCCTTAAGGGAACCCATTGAAATGGTATTGCGAGAACTCATTTCTCAAAATTTGGTCACTCTCCCTAAAACATCAAACTATGAACCTCAGGTCAAACCTGCATGGTGGAGAGATACTGAACACTGTGATTTCCACCAAGGGAGGGGACACAAGACAATTAATTGTCATCGATTGAAAGATCTTATTCAGGATCTTATTGACCGAGGAGAAATTGAAATAGAAGGACATGACCCAAAAACAACAAATAATGATCATCTGATGTTCAAAAATACACTTCCAACACAAGATCAAAGGGGTCCTTCCACTTCCAGGCGAGGCACTAATACCACTGATTATACACAGGCTGTGTATAATTACACTGTAAATCATCTGTATGATGCCAGTGAACAAGTTGCAACTATAACCTTCAAAAATCCCAACTCAAATTACAATGTTGTTACACGTCGCGGCAAGGTTACCATAAAGGCAGCTCCACAAGGCACCACCTCCATCCCAAATCAGTACAATCTTGTGGAACAATTAGACAAAACGCCTACACTTATATCCATTTTAGAGCTATTGCGCCTATTGCCATCTCATAAAACAATCTTGGATCAAGTACTCCAAGAGGCGTTAGTCCCTGCAAACCTGAATATGGACCAATTTCAAGCCATGGTTGGAAGTCTAAAGTCATCACCTTGTCTCACTTTTTCCGAAAGTGACAACTCTTCCTTCCAACAACCTCATAATGCTTTGCTACACATTGAAGGCTTTATCAACCAGCACAGGATCAAGCGAGTCTTGATCGATAATGGAGCAGGCTTAAATATTTGTACACTACAATTGGTCACAACATTGGGATATGCCATAGAATCAGTGGATCCCCGTAAGAAGATCACAATCAAAGCCTATGACGATGTAGAGCGTTCATCCAAAGGAGCTGTGGTATTACCAATCCGAGTGGGCCCTATGGTAAAACACATCATCTGTCAAGTTCTGGACCTTCCTCTTCCATATAATCTATTGTTAGGAAGACCTTGGATACATGCCATGCAAGCCGTTCCATCTACCTACCATCAATGTATCAAGTTCCCATATAACGGTGTAGAGATCACAATCCTGGGCGATGCAAATCCCTTTGCGTATTGCCATAATATCAGCCATCAACCAGAGATTACCATTCCTAATAATAGAGAAGCCATTTCCTCAACATCATATATAACTCCCGCCTCTCTTGCTAGTTTGAACACCACTATACCAAAGCAAGAAAAGCTTAAAATGAAAATAGCAGAGGAAGGTCCTGGGGAATACAACTTGAGTCAACTCTTTTGTGTGGGACAGATGCCCACTTCTCCTAGAACACATGGTAAACCACAGTAGGTACTCCAGCAACCACTAATCATGCCAGCATGTGCTTTGATGCCTTTCATCCTTGGAAAGAGTCAAGAAGAAGAAACCCAAGATGAGGACTTAGCAGAATGGATCTATAAAGATCCCATCACCACTGATATACCGAAAGTTAAACTTCCTACAGATTAGTATGGCAAAGGTCTCCTCATTATGCAAAGAATGGGGTATGATGGTCAGAGTGCTTTAGGATATTGCAAACAAGGACAACATGAACCTCTGCTGCCAGAATTAAAGCCCAAAGGTAATACAGGCCTAGGCTTTGAAAAAGAGATCTTTCCTAAACTCAAATTCAAAGGAAAACCCAACAAACCATTATGTTAGCCTACTGCCAAAAGGACACCTTTCATTATCAAAATAGCATCAAACACCATCACAATTGCCCCATCGAGGCTCAGAATCCCAACACAACTATCATCAATGCCAATCATCCCACCAATTGAACCAGTAATCCCATCTGCAGTAGCCATCACATCCATAGTACCATTAGCAACAGTAACTGTATCAAAGCCCGCAGCAACATCTATGGCACCAGTAGTTCCAGCAGAAGCAACTGAGTCAACACTATTGATACTCCCCGTATTGGATTCCTTAATCCCCATCGACCTTCCTACAACACCGATCATTTTATCTACAAAGGTACATCAACCAATCACACCTGTAGTGTTTAACTCAAAGGACATCCCAGTATGGTATAGTAATCAGATGCTAGAAAGTGATTTAGAGACCGACTCACATGAATGGGAATTTGATTCTGTACAACTTAATACTTTAGATGAGGAAGACACATCACCACCTCCACCATGCAAAGACATCCCTGTTTATGGAGAAGCATAGATAAAGACCTCTTGGGTTCCTGAGCCGAAAACATCTTCCACAGACCCTACGTCTCATCCTATGCCTGATTCTAATAAGGAGAGTACCATCAACGACCTTCACCATAACGTCTTAACCCTCATTGATACCTCTAACGAACTTAACCTAATCGATGAAGTAATGCCCATTATCCATCCTGAACTCATTGAATGGAACCAATCAAATCCTCCATGTCTTGACCTCTTCCAAAATGATGAGGCCATCATTGACTTTTTGGAATTAAGGGATAACCTACCAAGTGGGGATCACAAATTTGGATTTGACATAGAACTAAATAGCGCAACATACTTCGGGGCAGATGCCAAACCCTTCAGTTGCAAAAATATCACAATAAAACATGGATCTTCCAGTGAAAACCACACTGTGGCACTGTTTGATCCAACAAAAGTAAAAAGAAAGAGCGTATCCAATGGTGAAAACCTCTCCGAGGTGCCTGAGGATGAAGGGTTTGACATCCTCCCTGCTAGTACACAACAGGAACGATCAACGATTCTCATCAAGGAAACCAAAGAATACAATGTGGGGACTCTTGAAAATCCTCATCTCATACATCTGGCATCTCTTCTCACTCCAGAGGAACAACCTAAATTTATAGAGTTCTTTCAACAACGTCAGATCAACTTTGCATGGTCATATGTAGACATGCCTGGGCTTGATCTTGATTTAGTCATGCATCACCTCACCGTAGAAGAAGGAGCCAAACCTATCAAGCAAAAGCTTCGTAAGATGCATCCTCAAATTACAGTTCTAGTCAAAACAGAACTCAAGAAACTCCTAGATGTTGGATTCATTAGACCAATTGATTATGCAGAATGGATCTCCAACATTGTGCCTGTCGGCAAACCAAAAGGGGGCATCCGCATTTGTACTGACTTCAGAGATCTAAATAAGGCATGTCCTAAGGATGACTTCCCCCTACCAAATATCGACATCATAGTGGATCTGACAGCGGGACATGCCATGCTTTCACTTATGGATGGCTTTTCAGGATACAATCAGATAAAGATCGCACCAGAAGATCAACATAAGACAGCCTTCACATGTCCATGGGGTACATATTGCTGGAATGTAATGCCTTTTGGTCTAAAGAATGCAGGAGCGACCTATCAAAGAGCAATGACCACCATCTTCCATGACATGATGCATACTATGATGGAAGATTATGTGGATGACTTACTAGCAAAATCACTCACCAGAGAAGGGCATCTCCACATCTTAGATAAAATCTTTGATAGACTGGAACAATACCATGTTCAACTCAACCCAAAGAAATGTGTCTTTGGAGAAACCTCCGGGAAGCTTCTAGGATACATTGTCTCAAGCAAAGGTATTGAGGTCGACCCAGCAAAGGTAAAAGCAATCATGGACATGCCACCACCAAAGAATATCAGTCAGCTAAGGACATTACAAGGGCGGCTTCAATCCATCCGAAGATTCATTGCACAATTGGCTGATAAGTGTCACCCATTCACACACCTGCTACATAAGAACATTCGCTTTCAGTGGGATGCCTGATGCCAGCAAGCATTTCAGACGCTTAAAGACTACCTCATGAATCCACCATTGCTGATCCCACTAGATCCAAGTAGACTGTTGTTACTCTATATCTCAGCAACAAGTACAACATTGGGTGTACTACTAGCACAACATAATACAGAAGGAAAAGAGTGTGCTGTTTACTACATCTCTCGCACACTGGTGGGCTATGAACTCAATTACACACCCATTGAGCGAGCTTGCCTAGCAGTAATCCTGGTAGCCACTAAACTGAGGCACTATCTGTTAACACACAAGGTACAACTCATTGCAAAGATTGATCCACTCAAGTATTTACTCAACAAAGCAACATTGATAGGTCGCTTGGCCAAATGGGTGATGATTTTAAGTGAATTTGACATCGAGTATGTAGATCATAAAGTTATCAAAGGTCAAGTTATTGCGGATCAGTTGGCCGATGTGCCTCTCATAGGCGATCATCCTCTCATTTCCAATTTTCCAGATGAAGAGATATTCATGATTACAACAACACAACCCTGGAAACTATACTTCGATGGTTCGTACACTAGGCATGGCTCGGGGGCAGGCATTCTGTTTATCACACCTCAAGGTGACAGCATCCCGAAGTCTTACAGGCTCACATTTCCATGCACTAACAACATAGCAGAGTATGAGGCCTTGATCACAAGACTCAGGCTCACTGTACAAGAACTACAAGTATATGGCGACTCACAACTGGTCATTCGACAAGCAACTGATGAATATCAGACCAAGGATGATAAACTCATGCCATATAAGCAAATGGTGGACAATCTAAAGGCATCATTTACTACAATTACCTTTGAGTAGATACCAAGAGATCAGAATTGAGCTGCTAACGTTATGGCTACTATTGCATTTCTCCTAGATCTTCCACAGAATTCAACACGCTATGAGTTCTTGGTAGAATAGCTTTGGATTCTCGCTTATGATATCCCCGAATCCGAGATGATATGTCGCCTTGTCAGTTCTGAATCCCCATGGTACGGTGAGTTCTACACCTATCTCCACGATCACACCCTTCCTCCCAACCAATCAAATAACCAACGTAAAACCTTCATTCACCAAACTGCTCAATATACCATTATTGCTAGAACCCTATACTGATGCGGTCTTGATGGTACTCTCCTTCAATGTCTAGAACAAGGTGAGATAACAAAGGCTATGGAAGAAGTCCATGAAGGAATATGTGGGACTCACTCAAGTGGTCCGTCACTAGCCAAGAAACTCCTACGCAATGGATACTATTGGCCCTCTATGGAAAAAGATTCCTACTACTTTGTCAGAAAATGCAAGAAATGTCAAGTTCATGGCGACCTGATACATGCACCAACACAGGAACTGCAACCAATCACAACACCATGGCCTTTTTGTCAATGGGGCCTTGACCTTGTGGGTAAGATTCATCCATCTTCATCCAATGGCCATAAATTCATTATTATCGCCACTGAATATTTCACAAAGTGGATCGAAGCTATTCCACTTACCCAAGTCACCGACAAGAAGATCGCCTCATTTATCCTTAATTACATCATCTGCCAGTATGGTGTGCCCATGTCCATCATCATAGATAATGATCTTCCTTTCAAAAATCAGGATGTCCGTGAACTTTGTGAGAAATTTCATATCCAACACCACTTTTCCACTCCCTATTACCCACAAGGCAATGGTCAGGCCGAAGCATCTAATAAAAACATATTGAGGATCCTAAAGAAGACAGTCAATGATGTCAGTCATGATTGGCATGTTCAACTAAATCCAGCACTATGGGCATATTGAACTAGCATTCGGACCCCTACAGGTGCAACTCCTTATTCATTGGTCTATGGTGCCGAAGCTATCTTACCTATTGAGGTGGAGATACCATCACTACGGGTTTCCTTGCATAATCTAATAGATGATGAAGCCTACAGAGTATCCCGTCTTTAGGACTTAGAGTTACTAGATGAGAAGCGACAAGCTGCATACAACCATCTCAAAGCCTATCAACAGCGCATGAGCAAAAGCTATAATCATCGAGTTTGACCTCGTACATTTGAGGTAGGTGATCTTGTTCTTCGAGAGAATCCTTGTAACCAACGAAACAAAGAACATCAAGGAAAGTTTGAATCAAATTGGCTGGGTCCATATGTTATCACTGTTGTACTTGGGTCCGGGGCATATCAGTTGGCTACTTCAGAAGGAGAACCGCTAGTAGATCCGATCAACAACATGCACCTCAAACAGTTTTATACGTAAAGCTGTACAGAGTATCAAGCTCTCATACATACCAGAAAAACAATCCAGAAACATTCAGATAAATGTCCTGAAGAAAATACAAAAACATCAAAAGAGTAAAGAAAAATCATGCATCCAAACGGTGAACAAACCACTTCGGTGGCACCTTGGGTAAATACGATGGTGAAAACCTGGCAAACAGGCACCACTCGTAAAGGCTATGGCTCCATTGTCTTTCAAACTTGTTGCGATCACATCTACTTCATACATACATCCATCCATCCATCAACCATGGCTTGTTATAAATCTACAAATCCAAGAAAGTACTGCATGCATCCTACATCCCGCTTTTTTATAGTCATGTCTAAAAACTGGGGGCAATGCCTTTAACCTATTGATGGAAGTGGATTCTACATTGTCTTGTGATTCATTAAAGTTCTTCATTTAAAACTATCTCACAAAATCCAAAAAAACATTCAAAATTGTCTCACAAAATCCAAAAACATTCAAAACAATCACCAAAATATCAAAAACATTGGAAATCAAATCAACAAAATCCAAAAACATCAGAAAACATCAAAAATCAATCAAAAATATGGCAACACATTGTACATACTCATCCACGTAGATACCAAATAAACATTGTGATATACTCCACAAAATGACCACTTATCAATTGACCACACAATCAACATCAACACTCAAAACTGTCTTCAACAAGGATGCATCCTTCCTTACCAAAACAAAGACAAAAGTGACATTTTCTTTGACAAGAAAATTATGATTAAGCTATCAAATACTTGGTTGATTTGTGAGTACAATCATTCGTTTATCTGTATCGGGATCTTTCAACATTATTTTGTATCGTTTGCACATTATTTCTGATGAAGTTCTGGGGCATGTACTAATGGTGTCTATGTGGAAAGTTCACTAAGCTACGTGATCATAGGCAAAAATACAGTCATAGATCACTATGGCTTGCTGACTATAGCGTATACCTCTACCATATAAGCATGAACCATTACCAAGGATCCATATTCTTTATTCTTTATGTATAGACTGTTTGTTTGCAGGTACAATGCTCTTTCTTTGGTTCCTCCTACCTCATCCAAACTAGATAAAGGTTTTATCTCTTATTATGGTATGCACTTGTCTTAGGATATGATCAGCCTAAGATCAAGGAGGACGATCCAAGTCATGCATGAAAGGAGATAATCCTTGTCTGTTCCGCAAGCAATACTCAGGTCAACTTGATCCATTATATCAAGTTGCTTGTATTAACTTGCTATATCAAAATCCATGAAAGGAATACTCAGGTCATCTTGAATCATTATGTCAAGTTGCTTGTATTTTCTTACAACATTTTAAAGCTCAATGATAAAAATAGAGCACTATGGATCGTCATCTCATCTCATATGTATATATTGCATTTCGTTGCATTCCACCCATCTATACATTCATAATAGCTGCATATCATGCATACATAGTCATAATAATGCATACTCTATTTTACTCATCTTCTTCCATAGGACTCGGTCCTAGTCCTCCATATCTTCTATCTAACATCAAATCCCCCCTCACCCTCCCTATCTTGATCATCAACATCATCCTAATCCCTTCATCGCTTCCCATCCTCACTCATCCACAAAATTAAGCCAGTTACTCTGTCTACACAGATACATCGACTCCCACACACCTAGACTATCAACAGATACTCTGATCAAGTATCTTCGGGTCTCAACAGGTAATCGATCATGGTAATCCTAGACTACATTAGGCATTTATCATAATGACCTAGTCTCAACGGGGTTGCCATGATTCCCCACAACCATGCATCACATGCACACACTATCAATTGATCAACCAATCAAACACAATCCAACGGACAATTACATCAATTGTCTACGTCTCAACTTGTATTTTGCTTCATATACCTTGACTTCATCGGGAAATTACATCAATTGTCTAAGTCACATCAGGTCACTTTGATTCACTTACTCAGACTTTATTATGTCCAAGCGACCAACTGACATCAACTGTCACACTTTGACTTGACCGAGGCAATTAAACTGATTGCACCAGATTGTCCAACCAATTTTGATCAATTGTATAGCATCAATCCAAACCCCACACTACATTTGCTATGTATCTCTTGCATGACCTTAGGGTACTCGTTGGCTTGTTGTTTCTTCATATTCACTCCATTTTCTCCCATTCTTTCATCATTCGTTCTAATTTCTTCTATTCCACCTCCCCTCCACTTTTCATTCTTTTTCGAGAGATCGTTCGATTTTTCAAAAAAATTTGGCCCATCTCTCAAGGGGGCATACCACCCATTAAATTTACATTTATGGGGCATATTTCTTCACACCTATTTTTCTTTCTTTGAAACGACGCGATAAAACTGCACCGTCTCAAAGAGGGGCAAATGTAGTCACATAAATCTGTCCACTTAATTAAATGAATATTTAGTATTTATTTGATTATTTAACCATCAATCAATAATTAATTAAATTAATATATTTAATTAATTCATCTTAACCCTCTTCTATTAATTAAATAAATTATTGAATTTATTTGATTTAATTCACCTAACCAAATTCAGACCATTAATTAAATAAATAAATCATATATATTTAATTAAATCTTCTCTCACATTTAAATAAATTAATATTTATTTAAATTCCCCCAAAATCCCACCTCTCACATTTAAATAAATCATTTATTTAAATCACCTTTATCCTCCACCCACTTGCATTTTCCTACAAATGCAAGTTGCACAACTATTTTAAATAGATCATTTATTTAAATCACCTTTATCCTCCACCCACTTGCATTTTACTACAAATGCAAGTTGCACAACTATTTTAAATAAATTATTTATTTAAAATCCTATTTATCCTCACCCACTTGAAACTTAATGGATTCCCTTAAAGTCTTCTTAAGACTTTAATGGTTTCCCTCAAAGTCTTCAAGCATTTAATGTTTTATCTTCTTTTTCTCATTTAAATAAATTAATATTTATTTAAATATTTATCCAAATGCAACTTACACCATTTAATTGAAATAAATGATTTTATTTTAATTGAAAATATCAAAATTCCTCCCACTTGCATTTTCCTACAAAATCCACTTGCATGCTTAAACCCCTTCTAGATTCTTCTAAACCCTTCCTAATTAACCTAATCCATCCCCTAAATATTGTCACATTCCTAAGCAAATTGGAGTCAATTCTCAAAGACTCCAAAGTCTTTGAAAAGTAATTAATGCTTTGTGTGTTCAACAAATTAACCTCTAAAGTCTTCCAAACCACTGATGGCTCTTACATGACCATTAATGGTTAATTCCACTTGCACCCATGGTTAAGGACTTTGACCCCTAACTTAACCCTCATGTAACCCATGTGTCTCTTCAAAGCATTTATTTCTTTGACTAGGGTAACCATCATGTCCCCTCAAGCATTTAATGCTCCTTATCTCTCCTCTCAAGCCTCCTCATGGTGACACTTGTCAACATGGGATTGGGTTGAAATTCCTCACATGGATTGAATACCATTCAATCCTGACCCTTGTTGAGATTACTCAATCTCAACCATCCATTGCTCCATTTTTCTTATAAATAGAGCCCATTTCTTCATAATCCAGATCCTGAAAACTTGTATGCATTTAACCTATAGGCATTTTAGAGAGCATTTAGCATAGCAAACTAAAATCTTGTTATTTTGGTTAAAATCAATCATTTTAATAGCATCTAGTATTTTAGCTTTTCATTTTACATTTGAAGCACAATACTAAAATCTCAATCCTCCATAAGCATCCATAGTGCAAAAAGCTGTTGAGAGCTACACTATTTTGGAACTTGGAGAGGAGAGGAACAAGGGAGAAGGAGCTAAGAGCATGCTAAGAGGCCTTTGGAGATGCCTTATTATCTTTGTTTTATTTTTTGGATATATTAGCATGATTTTAGTATCTCTTTTGATATGCCTGTTTAGATTAGTTTTTGATTGACTAACACTAACGATTTCTTGTGTCTTGTGTTGTTTGTCATTTGCTAACCTTGTCCATTTCGCAGAGCATCATATACAATAGGAGGTCTACACATGCAAAAAGACCAAGCACCTAGAGCTCACTACTCAAACACAAATGGGAGACACCCTGACTACAAATTGGATGGTTAAATCCAATAATTATGTATTGCTCAAAATAGCATCTTCATATGCTAGATTCATTACCGGTGTAGTTCTGATATGTCTTCACAAAACCTTCCTTTTACCTTCAAATGATGTCTATGTGTATAGCTCTGCTTATTCTCGCATATACCTTGTTACAATCCTTTTTCCAATCACATATCGATCTTACAAATAAGATCTTACATATATACTGAAGCCTAGGACCAAAATGTATAGGTAGGCTTTACAAAAGATATTACAATAAAACAATTTACAAGTAAAACAATAACCAATGCAATATCCAATTCAACATGTCAGCTTAATGCATTTACAATATTAATAAATCATCTCCATAGCATGTCGTGCTGATCTGGAATAGATAAGCCTGTTGGTGCTTATCCTGGACCTATTTGCCGGTAACAGCAAATATGCAAACACGAATATACGAATGAACAAATCTTCAAGACAAAGTGTCCAAATGATGTCTTCGACATAACCAAGTGTTTTCCATGTCATTCCAAGTGCTAGTGAACAAGATACCGGTGACTGTGCATAAGTCACTTGCTTGTCGGTGAACATTGTCAATTCTCCAAGTGCCAGAGTTGATAAGTGTTGACATCAATGACAAAACCATATCAACATATCCAGAATACCAACACAATCAACACAACCAATGGTGCAATTTCAACAACTTGTCCAACCAAACAAACAATATCAACAAATGGTTCAACCAATTGTGCAATACCAACAACAATATATTGAACAAGTCAATATCAACAAATACAACTAGAAATTCAAAAACAAAAGTTGCAACTCACACCAAGACAAATTTCAAATATGTCAAACCAATTCAACCAAACCTCAATTCAAAATCAAAACATAATATCAAACCAAAACCAATTCCCTTTCAAACAAATCCAAAATCAAAACCCAACCATGTCAAAACCTCACAAGGATTCAAATGTGTCTCCAAAGAAAGGTGGCTCTATCACAAAGATCTTAAAGAGAGTCCTAAGTGATTTTTCTGAGAAAGATAAAAAAACATGCACCTATGTCTAGCAATATCTCATCCCCCATAAGAAAATTGACTCTCCAATGGCATCTATTCCTACACCTTTTGAAAATTTGCAAGAACCTCCCATATCATCCTCATCAAATGATACATCAAATAATGCATCCTCCCAAGGGTTGTCTGCAACAAAAATACACAATAATGTATGTCTTTATACCAATCCCTTGTACTATTCAGAAATGTCAGATCCAATACCACCATGCGCTTCATTTCCTATCAAATATATTGCAAAGAATCCCATTCCAAGTTTATCTCCCTCGTGTCAAAGCATTGATTCCTATCCAAAATCATACCCCATATCAAGAGGATAATTTAAAGCATGAAGAAATGAGTCCTAAACAAATCAAGATCAAGATACTAAAACCTTATCATCCCATCCAATTGTTGACCATGATCCCATCTTTCTAGACACTCATGATGATCCCACCATTCCTCTCCATCCTATCCAAAATCCCATTGACATTCCACTCCCTGAGAAAGATCAAGATATCCCCTTTGTCCTTTTCGATGATCCCATTGAAAGTCAAGAGAAGAGACCCTTTAAAGAGGAATCTGATGATCTTCCTCCTTGTCAAGATTAGAGTATCCTTTTAGCTTCATGTCCACCACAAGATGATATCATCCCTCCATCTCCATGTGCTAATGTTCCATATACACTCCAAGATCTCGTTTCCTTTTATTATCCCATTATTCCTCCCATTTCATCTCATGAAGAGCTTGTCATTGATCATAGTTCCTCTCATGATCTTGATTCCCCTCATGATTCTAACATGGTGTAAGATGTTCATGAGCCCCTACATGCACAATGGGCTCCTCCACTTTGTTTTAGTCTGATCCGCTTCACGATCCCATCATTTCTTCCATCTCATGTCCACCTCATAATATATTTGTGTCTCCCTCCCAAAGCAAAGGGCATCCTACAAGTCAAAATATTATTAAAGTCAAAGGGGTAGACCATCACAAGAAAGAACCCCTCCATGTTAAAGAAAATCTTAATGATCATGGCCTCAATGACATTCCTCAAGATTTTGGTATCCCTAAACCTAAATCCAAACATGCATCTAGCCCTTCATCCCTTCCATCCATTTTAGGTCCTTATATCCCTTCATCTTTTATGCAAGGTTGAGAAAGGCACACATATTTGAGCTCCTTCCATCCATCCAAAAGACCTCCATTTCATTCATATCCATCCATGCATTCCTTTCCCCGTCCAATAAATTTGGATGCCAAGCATAAAAATCATAATTCCAACAATCCACATAAAATCAAGGATCAACATGTCCCATCTAACCGAAATATCAAAACAAAGCAAAATATGATCCAAAAAGAAAAAGAAATGTCCAAAAGGCCACAAAGGCCCACTGAGAAAATAAAAGCAATGTCAAAATCTATATGAGTTCCTAAATCCCTTGTGCAAGCAATGCACTCCAAGGAACTACAAAAGAATGAAACATCAAAAACCATGTGGATTCCCAAGTGACTCCTTAAAGCACAAAAAGAAAAATCCAGATTGGCATTTGAAATTTTTATTCCTCCATCACCTCCTTCATCCTTTTTGGGCCCTTATGTACCAAAACCCCTATCTATTCCTCCATCCAAATTTTAAAATCTAAGATCCACTTTTCCTCCATCAGTCCATCACCCCTCAAGGTGTGTTCCATTGTTGATCTTCCCAGAATTCCTATCCCCTCAAGCCCAATTATTCCAATATCCTATCTATTATCCAGCACCTCTTTTCCATCCTTTTGTCCCTTTGATCTCATATTTTGCATAAATCATTGGCCTAAATCCTTAGTCACATCTCATTTCCATTTCATGATCTTGCCAAAGTCTTTGAGAATACTTTTATAGTCCTAGTCAATTTTTCAAGGCTACTATCCAAACAACAAGATGCTTGAGTCCGCCTTCCATCCCCTATCATGTGTCAATTTTCTGCTAAAAAATCAAAATGAAAAAAAAGGAAAAAAAGAAGAAAAATAATTTATCCTCAGGTGAAAACCTGGCAAATAGGTGTCATGCATAATCCATTAACTTCTTGCATATCATACTTGCGGGCAGGTTTCATTTTATGATATCCTATTGTATCCTATTTCCATTTATTATCCTTCATCCCTCGTATCCATTATCCTATCTATGTCCATATTCCCTTTTTCCACCTTTGATCTTGACAAGGCTGAGTATCTTCATGAATTTCATGCATCCTATTCACAACTTTCAATCTATCATAGTTGTTGGTCTTTATCTATTTGCTTATTATAACCTTTCCTCCATATTCCTCGGCTTATTGCAATCTTCTACCACTATCCCTTAGCCTATCACAACCTTCAATTCATATTCCTTACCCATTTTTTTATCTTGCTTGTCCTATCCATATCTTATCATTATCCGCACACTTGTCCCTTTATCTTGATCTGACATAAGAATGTAAAATGAAAAACATGGATTCAAAAACCTCTTGACATGTCCCTAATGGTATGATGAAAGAATAAGTATCTAATAGATTACTAAGAGGGGGGGTGAATCAATAATTTGAAACACTAATACAAACTTCCCAAACTTAAACTCAAATATACAAAGTAAACTTATCAATGAAATACTACTATCAAGATCAATACTCATAAGAATACCAGTTAACTATTACAACAACTTAACAGTAAACAACATTTAACTTGTAAACATCCACATGCTTTATCATATGCCAATGCTTCATTTCTCAATGCTTCTGATTATCATGCCTTATCAGAAATAGTTAAGTATGTTAGGATTCCCACAGATACTGAGAGGGGGGGGGTGAATCAGTATCTAACCAGTGGTAAGAATTTCTTAAGTTAAAACATCCAGAACATAAAATAACAATATATCGGTATGCAAGAATTAATGCAATAAATAGAATCAAAAACATCCACATGAAAAGAACACCATAACACAAGATGTTTAACGAGGAAACCGGGTGTGGGAAAAACCTCGGTGGGATTTGTGACCCACAATATTCACTCACTGGCCAATAAGAGAATATTACTTACAATAAGGGCCTGCACATGCAGGAAGGCCAACTGCCTAGAGCTCACTGCTCAATGAGAAGTCACATTGACTTACAATGAGGATTATACTAATCCAATCACTTGTACTGCTTTACAATAGCATCTCTAATGCCAGATTCAGTATCGGTTCTAACTCTGTTCTTTACATATACCCTTGACCTATAATTCGCACATTAGGTCTACCTAATAATTTTCTCTATGCTCGCTACATTTCCTTTTTAAATGTCTACAATGATCTCCTTTATATACAAGAGTCATTTTACAATTTGCCAAGTCATCTTACAATAATAAACAAAATATTACATATCAAAAATCCTTTCAGCCTTTATGCCAGTATACATATTTTCTTTTGTGCCAGTGCCGGTGTAGAGTAATCTTGTTGATGTCGGTGCACTGTCTTGCCTGTGTAATGCTTTGTCGGTATGATGTCTTGCCGGTGCCATAGGATTGCGAGGTTGCCATCAATGACAAAACCTTCAATCACATACAATCTCTCATTGGAGTGTCCATATGCCAACAATCTCCCCCTTTGGCATTGATGGCAACACTCATGAGAAATTTCAAAAAGTGTCCAAAATGTGTAGTCCAAAAATTTACCAATAAATGTTTACCAAAAATATGAAGGGCTCCCCCTGAGCATATGATTCCTGTCTTTGAACTTTCTCATCGTACTACTCCCCCTTTGGCATCAATGACAAAGGTTGTCAAGATGTTAGTAAAGTTTGTAGTTACATCTGTCCATATCCTCAACCCTGTAGTTGGGTAGTTATTATCTAAAAAAGATTGCCCAAAATTAAGTTTATACTATCCATAAACTTTTTGCTATCTTTTATTGTTGTTTCAGTCCTCTTCACAGTACCAGTGAGATGCTGCAAATGCTCTGCTAGTGTTTTACTTCCCTGTGCTAATGCCTCTGAGATTTCCTTCCGCAGAGATGCTAGATAGTCCAATCTTGGACTCAGTTTAGATCTCAAGTGTTTTGCCTTGTTTATTATTCTTTCTTTCTCTCTCTCTCCTGTTTGAGCAATTCTTCCTCAAAATTTGCTAACTTCTCTTCAAAAATAGATAATGAATCTGGTGAGTTGACAAAATTGTCTGTAATCTTATTTATCTCATCCTGTGTCTTGCTTATTTTCTTGTCAATATCTAAAATCAAGAAGTTTGTTTTACATGTATCTTTATACAGATTTTTATACTTTTTCAACAAACTAAATAGTTCCGATAGAAGTGTGTCAAAGTCTTTGTTACACTTCTTTATTTCTTCATAAAAGAATTTCTGTTTCTCCTTTTCTACCATGTCCTTTACTGATTCTTCCTTTATTTTCTCAATATTTCCAGAAATGTATTTACATAATGTATCCAATTGTCCTAAAGAATCTTTATTATCTATATTACAATCAGGAGCAATTATCTTCAAAATTGGTATTGAATCATCTATTGCTTTATAAGCCTGTGAACTGCAGTCAGTTATTTTCTTAATGGATTCAAGTAATACCTCAGTCACATTAGTTGACTTGAATGTTGATGATGATCCAAGAATCTGAGTGCTGGTGGAAATAACCATGCTTGTATTGACCTCTGGTAGGTCAGTTTGTGTTTGTATTTCTTTTAGCACTGGTTTCCCTGCTTCACTGCTTACCGGTGGCACTATTTCCTTGTGAGCCTGTTCCGGAGCCTTTAGCTCTATTGGTTTCTCTGTTTGAGCCTCAGATTCCATCTTTTTCCCTGTATCCTCTACCGGTTGCTCTGTATCTCCTGTTACCGAAGGCTCTTTAGCCATATCTGACTTTTCAATTGTATCTTTATCAACTGTTATGTTGATCTTTTGGGTATCAACATTTACAGTGTATAGGACTTTAGGATTTGGATTGCTATCCTCTACATCCATACTTTCTGCTATCGGTTGGTCTTCAATGGTTGTAATTTTCATAGGTGGAGCTAGGTTGTCTTTAACCTTTATGCTTGGAGGTCCACCAACTTTGCCTTTCCCTTTGTCCTTATCCTTCTGATATACTTTAATAGGCTTAGGATTCTTGTATTCTTCTTGTTTTTCCTTTTCAACCAGGAATATGTCCCAACCATCTTTTGTTTCTTCTGTAACTTCTATAACTCTTCCCGCCATCAGTGAAATATGCCAGTGTGCAATAGAGAATATTGTCCAATTTGCCTGAGCAATCAGATCATCAATTTCCTTTGGAGAGTTTACTGGATATACAGCAAGTAGTTTTTCTATTTTTATTTTCTTGTCTAATTCAATCACTCCTTGCCTTCTGGCCTCAAGTCTTTTGTACAAATCATTAGGAATTTCATTGATTACTTCCATCAAAAACTTTTTGTACATGTCCATATGCAGTATTACACTTTCCTCAACTTGCCTTTTTTCATCAGTAGATAAAGTGTCATAAATTTTCTCTATGTTTTTCAATTTTCCTTCCTCTGTGATCTCATTTAGCAATATGTCTAGGGGTGCCAAGTCAGTTTTTGTCTTTTTGTTTTTCTTAGGGGTTAGCTTCTTCTTAGGTGTGACCTTTCTAACTAGAGATCTCACAGCTTGTTGCTTCTACCTTGTCCTTCTAGGTGAAAGAGTGGTTGCCAGTGAGGGATCTCTTTTCCTAAAAACTCTTTTAAAAGTTGTTGGCATGTCACCTTCCGAAGAAGTACCTACCGGTGATAGATGAGCTTCAGGTTGTGGGGCTGCCAACTCATCTTCAGTTATGCCAGTTTTCTTTAATACATCTTCCTTAATGGCCTTTGCTTGTCTGGATCCTTTCCTCACAAATGCCTCTACCTTCTTTACTCTTTTCTTAGACTGTATTTGACTTTCTATGGTTTCAGCACTACCAAATACTTCTTCCTTAGGTTCTTTGGGGGCTTCCAGAAGTGCTTTAGCATAAGTTTCAACTATGTGGTCATCTGTCTCATAGCCCATTTCGGTTACCCAGATTGTCCTTGGGATGATTGCTTCCATCCATATTTCATCTTTCTTAATAACAAAGCATATATCATCTTTGTATTTGTCTACAATTTTCTGAGATAACCTTATCCTTTTCTTCATTTTTGTCTTCAATGCTCGGAAAAAGTCATGAATGTTGTTTTCCTTGTTCTCACCCATGGTATTAAACAGTTCTATCAATTTCTTTCCTACCGGTATGTCATATCCTAGTTCTTTATATCCTATACTGGGAACCTATTTTGTTATATGAAGCATTAGGCATACTAATAGATTTCCAAATCTGAAAGCTCCTTTCTTATCCCTCTTTATCTTTCCAAGGTTGTCTATTAGTTCATCTTTTAACCATTCACAGATGTCAATTTTTGCATTGTCTGTTACCATATCATAAGCACTCTTAATGCATAAACTTGAAACTGAGTTAAGTCTATTAGCATGAGTGGCTTTGTAAACTAATATCATGCTTATGAATCTCACATTGATATCTTTTACATCGTTAACCCTTAGAGATCTCTTATCGAATGTTGCACCTGTTAGGTCTATGACTAAATCATTTGAAACCTTCTTGTTTTTGTCTGGCCTCTTACCGGTGGTCGGTAACCTTGTGACAGCTTTTACCACTCCCTTGGTGATCTTATGAATTGCATCTAGCCAAAAACATTCTCCATGAACTTTGCTTAACACTATCCTAATCACATCCTTAGGAAATTCAGGGATGCTAAGGATTTCTATGAATCCTAGGGTTTCAATAATCTTGTGTTCAGCTTTAACATTACCGGTATCATCACATATCTTGGTTTTATACATGGTTTTGATTTCCTCATCTCCTAACTCTTCAATGTTGCAGTGGATGTACATTCTAGGGTCTTTAGCATATACAACACCTTTAGGGATTTGAGAAAATGAACCTAAGGTATCATCCTTCTTTGCTATCTCGGGGACTAATTGAAATACGGGCCTAGGTCTTTTAATTACTTCCACAACAGTAGGGTTTGCTATGTATTCAATTGCAGAGGTGGATGCCATGATTAAATACCTTTTTCTGTCTTGGATGGATGATTGCTTGGAGTGTGCTTGCTTCTTGCTCGAAATGCCTTAGCTCAGAATCTTCGCGCTCTCTGAAAGTTTGAAATCACGGTGAAATGAAATGGAGCCAAAACCTTATTTTTATAATGTCTTTTCACCATCTACCACATTAATTGCATGCCGGTTAAGTATTCACTTAACATTGTTTGCCGGTAATAAGTAATTTTTAACTTCTTATCTCTAACTGAGGGAATACTAGCACATGTATCATTAGATTGCCAAACCCTCAAGGAAATTTTCTTCAATTAGATGAAGAACTTCCTGTCGGTGGAGCACTACTCCGTCCTGCTGGTGAAGCATAACTCTGTCCTACCAGTGAAGCATCTGTTGGTTCTACCGGTGGAGGAGTATTCCCAATATTTAGATCAACTTTTCTAATCCATTGCTTTGAGAATTCTTGCTTAACCTCTTCAACTTTTTCTTTACCTTTCAAGGTAGCACTTTTGTTGTCTACTGGTGTACCTTTACTTCTACAAAATTTAGCAATATGCCCAACCTTGTTACATGCATAACAAGTTACATTATTTTTATGAATAGCTTTCCCATAACCTATGTCAGTTTGTGTTCAGCATTGATTAGATAAATCTCCAAATCTTCCACAAACATAACATCTCACATTCATTCTGCAGTTTTCAAAGTTATGACCAACTTTGTTGCATTTGGAACATTGACCGGTGGGTGTATTGATATTCTGATAATTCCTAGATCTACATTCATTTGCCCTATGACCATACTTATTACAGTTAAAGCATTTTCCATTGAATTTATAAGCATTAGGTGGTCTTACCGATTTGCTATGATCCTGAGTATTTGCAGTACTAGAGCTTTCACCAACTTCAAAGCCAATTCCAGAAGTGTCACCTTTAGGTTTTTGATTCTTCAATAAGGTACCAAGTTCTTCTGAGCTTTTCTTGAATTTTTCTTTATGTTGATTTGCAGTTTCCAATTCCCTTTCCAAGATTTCTTTTTGTCTCATCAGTTCATTTGAGTCATTCTGAGTATGCATTAGATCTATCTTCAACATGTCATTTTCATAGCTAAGTCTTGTGTTCTCATTTGTTGCATCACTTAGTCTTCTGGTCAATTCTTCTTCATTCTTCTTTCTATCCTCAATCTCTTTGCAAAATCTCATAGTCATATCCTGCATTTCATTTTTTGTTTTCATGATCTCTTGTTTCAGCTTACTTATCATATCATTAAGTGATTCCTTTTCATCATTCTCATTTTGCAATTTTTCACAAAGTTCTCTTCTCTTATTTCTTGCAATAGTAATATTTTCTTGAAGTGCCTGAATGATATCTTGAGCTGCTCTTAAATCATCTTCTAATTTGACATTTTTCAACTTCTCTGCATCATAGTCTGTAAGAGCTCCGTCAAGTTGCTTCATCAGATTTTCCATCTTTACCAGTGTCAAGATCTTCCTCAAGTTGTTAGGCTTTTGAAAATAGAGGACCAAGCTATGATACCAATTGTTAGGATTCCCACAGATACTGAGAGAGGGGGGGGGGGGGGTGAATTAGTATCTAACTAGTGGTAAGAATTTCTTAAGTTAAAACATCCAGAACATAAAATAATAGTATACCGGTATGCAAGAATTAATGCAATAAATAGAATAAGAAACATCCACATGAAAAGAACACCATAACACAAGATGTTTAACGAGGAAACTCGGTGTGGGAAAAACCTTGGTGGGATTTGTGACCCACAATATTCACTCACTGGCCAATAAGAGAATATTACTTACAATAAGGGCCTGCACATGCAGGAAGGCCAACTGTCTAGAGCTCACTACTCAATGAGAAGTCACACTGACTTACAATGAGGATTATACTAATCCAATCACTTGTACTGCTTTACAATAGCATATCCAATGCCAAATTTAGTGTCGGTTCTAACTCTGTTCTTTACATATACCCTTGACTTATAATTCGCACATTAGGTCTGCCTAATAATTTTCTTTATGCTTGCTACATTTCCTTTTTAAATGTCTACAATGATCTCCTTTATATACAAGAGTCATTTTACAATTTGCCAAGTTGGCTTACAATAATAAACAACATATTACATATCAAAAATCCTATCGGCCTTTATGATGGTATACATCTTTTCTTCTGTGTCGGTGCCGGTGTAGAGTGATCTTGTTGATGTCGGTGCATTGTCTTGCCTGTGTAATGCTTTGCTGGTATGATATCTTGCCGGTGCCATAGGATTGCAAGGTTGCCATCAATGACAAAACCTTCAATCACATACATACAATGTCTCATTGGAGTGTCCATATGCCAACAAAGTAGTTAATCAAATCAACCATAAGATCATAAACACAAAAACATTCACCACATGACATAAGTATTTATACGTGGGAAACCCAAATAGGTAAAAACCACGGTGAGATGGGACTCACAAGATAATATCTGAACTCTTCTAAAGTTTTCCCTGTTAGGAGCCAAGCCTGTTAAAGGTTTTACAAAAGTCATGTTAAGAACTAATCCTGTTAGGAATCACCCGGTTAAGGGATTGACTACAAATGCCTTGTTAGAAGAAAATACCCTGTAAGGAGTAACCTCAATAGAGGATTTGAAAATCCAATCTAATGGACCACCTTGTTAGAGGATTTAATAAGTAACCAAGCTTGTTAGAGCTTACCCGGTTAGGGGATTTCAATTATGTTGTAATTGTTAGAAAACAAGAGGTGTTTCTTGATGAATAGAACTACACTTGCTAGATCAAATCCATTTAAGATTCCATCTGCCTTTACTCAAACTGCAGACTCATTCTTCGGTTCGGCAACCACACACTCAACTAATTTCTGCCAACTCTTGCCAACTCTAAACAAAAAAACTTCATCGACCTTAAATACAAATCAATTAGGTTCGTAACACAACAAAAATATAATCCTCTCATCGAGATTACAAACAAGTCAATACAAGCATGACAATTAGATTTCATAGCAATCTCTACACATCAATCAAGAAAACCTCAACCGCTCCATGATTACCGCTTCATCGATCTTAGTAACTCATCACGTGCTTTGCATTAGATGCAATACACTTTGCTCATTCCCTAGACAAACAAACAAATAAACACACCAAAACAATTGACCTTGTCTTCATACAATGACCTTACGTGTCACCATCATTACCACTCAACATCAGATCATAAACCAACATAACCAATTCAACAACCTTAATCGGTTAGGGTTTAACAAAAATAACTGGTAGGGTTTACCAGTTACATAACATATAAAAAGGGTTTAACCTTTTACTCCGATTATCGGTTCAACCCACCAACTTACATACTGGATTACAATATCCTTCACAAAGCTCTTCCTACCGGTTATAAGACAATATCAACAATAACAAGATATCAACAATATCATTACCAGTTCAATTGACATCAATGACAACATAACATATCATTAATGCAATCTTCATGCAAATGCCAACAATCTCCCCCTTTGGCATTGATGGCAATACAAATATCAACAACATTTCTTTGTTGTTGTGACTGTGAATAAGAATCCTGGTTTACATTACCAAGTATTCACATGCTCTCTCTATCTTTAGTCTGTCACTAGTTTTCCTTCCCATAATCACATAATTCTTCTCCCCCTTTGACAACAATGCCAAATTGAAACTAGAACATGTAATTTTAAATTTTCACTATGCATCAACAACATACTACAACTTGATGCTCCCCCTATGGAATATGTCCACTTCTACACCAACCCTTGTAAAATTCTGCAAGTGATTCAGGGATTGATGCAGTCAACATCATGTTCAACTAACTTTATGAAGAGGGACAACCCGTAACTGACTTCTAAGATACTCAAAAGTAGTCTTAGGCAGAGGTTTGGTAAAAATATCTGCAAGCTTCTCCTTGGTAGAAACATGCTCTAAGATAACATCTTTGCTCTGAACTTTTTCCCTCAAGAAATGATACTTTAATTCAATGTGCTTGGTCCATGTGTGCAAAACAGGATTCTTGGAGATATTTATGGTACTTGTATTATCACATAAAATCTTTATAGGTTCTAAAATCTTCATTTAAAACCTTCCAAAATGTACCTCATCCAAATAGCTTGTGTGCAATTCATATAAGCTACAACATACTCAGCTTCAATAGTAGATTGTAAAGTACAACTCTACTTTTTACTACTCTATGAAACAAGCCTCCAAGAAAAAATGCTCCACCGGTTGTGATTTTCCAATCATCAACATTTCCTACCCAATCAGCATCTGTGTATGCCTTCAAATGAAAGTTTCTTCCATATGGATACCATAATCCATAGTCAACAATACCTTTCATGTAATCTAAGATTCTCTTGGTTGCTATCAGATGTGTCTCCTTAGGATTCTTCTGAAATTTAGCAACTATACCAACCGCATGGGCTATGTCCGGTTTGTTGTGAACAACATAGTGCAATTTGCCAATCATTGACCTATATTCCTTCTCATCAACAGACTTAGATTCATCTTCCTTGGACAACTTACAACCTGTAACCATTGGTTTCCCAACTGGTTTGCAATCACTAATGCCAAATGTCTTCAAAACCTCTTTCACATACTTAGACAATGCAATGAAAATACCATTCTTCATTTGTTGTATCTGTAAGCCTATGAAATTTTTTATTCACCCTACTAAAGACATTTCAAACTAATTTTTCATTTCCTCTGCAAAATTGTTTCTCATGACATCATTACCTCCAAATATAATATCATCAATAAATACTTCACTGACCAATATTTCATCTCCTTCAGACTTGAGATATATGTTATTGTCATCACTGGTTCTTAGAAAGACTATCTTCATTAGATGTGTATGAAGCCTTTCATACCATGCTTTGGGTGCCTGCTTTAATCCATATAAAGCCTTATGCAATCTACATACCATGTCTTTCTCATCAGTCAAAGCATAACCATCTAGCTACTCTATATATACCTCTTCTTCCAATATCCCATTCAAAAATGCAGACTTAACATCCATCTGATATACCTTGAACTTTCTATGGGCTGCAAATACAAGCAAAGTTCTGACACCTTCTAGTCTTGCTACTAGTGCAAAATTTTTGCCATTGTCTTCTCCTTCTTCTTGCGCATAACCCTTGTAGACTAATCTTGCCTTTTTGTGAACTACAACACCATCTTCATTCAACTTGTTCCTGTATACCTATTTAGTACCTATAACATTTTTATTTATCGATCGAGGTACTAGGGCCCAAGTGTTGTTTTTCTCAATTTTATCCAATTCCTCCTCCATAGCTTTAACCCACTGATCATCACCCCCTGATTTTTCTTTTGGTTAAAACTCTACCATCCTTATATCCAATAATTTTCTCAGGATTGTGATTCAATCTCACATATCTAGGAATAACATGATCATTATCTGCAGGTTCAGCTTCTTCATTATCATCATCTTCTTCTAAATTTATCTGTTCTGGTTGGATGGGTGCATCAGAATTTGCTTTTTTGGTTTCAGATTTCATAGTTTCTGGTTCCAAAAACAAAATGCAACGATCTTCATCCTTTTTTCTCTAAACTGGTTCCTTCTGAGACTTCAGGAAATTCATCCACTCGAACATCAATAATCTCAACAATTCTCTATGTTTGGTTGTTAAAACATTTGTAGGCCTTACTGTTGGTGGAATATCCAAGAAATATGCCTTCATCACTCTTAGCCTAAAATTTGCTAATTTAATTGTTGGCATTTTGCATATATATTGCATTAATGGTATGTTGTCATTGATGTCAATTGAACCGGTGAATGGTATTCATGATATTGTTGATGTTATTGTTGTTATTGCTATTGTCTTGTAACCGGTATGATAAACTTTGTGGAAGATGTTGTAAGCCGGTATATGGTAGTTTGTAAGTTGAACCAGTGTAAAGGGTTAAACCTTTCTATGTTTTGTAACCGGTAAACATTTCTAGGTGCAGTGTATCTAGTCAAGTGACCATAACTCATCACAAAAGTTTCTTCCTAAGTAGTCGGTGTTGGTAACTCATCACAAAAACTAAAAAATACTGGTTGGAACTATTAATACTAGTTTGAATAAAACATATGAACCGCTATCCTTGAACCTTCACTTGATCTCCATCTAGATCTTCATCTTGATGCCAACTTAGTATAACCACAAGTTGTCTCTTATCCACATACCGGTTAATATAGAGTATCGGTTAGAGATTAACCACTAAGTATACCGGTTGATAGTGTAAACAATTAAAGTTACACCAGTAATCAATATAATCATATGTGTGTGTGAGTGTTTCATCAATGACAACAAATGATTAATACATTACAATCATCATCAAGCCAATAGGTTACTTATTAAGTCCTCTAACAAGGTGGTCCATTAGCTTGGATTCTTAAATCCTCCAAGGAGGTTACTCCTAACAGGGTATTGTGCTTTTCATCAAGGTATATTTGTAAATCCCTTAACCGGATGATTCCTAACCATAATTAGTTCTTAACAGGACTTATTGTAAAGCTTTAACAGGCTTGGCTCCTAACAAGGCGAACTTCAGAAGAGTTCAGATAGCTATCCTCGTGAGTCTCATCTCACCGTGGTTTTTACCTATTTGGGTTTTCCATGTATAAACATTTGTGTCAAGTGGTGAATTTTTTTGTGGCTATGATCTTATTTGTTGATTTGATTAACTTTTGGTAAGGCATGATAACTAGAAGCATTGAGAGATAAATGTGTTGAGATATGATTAAACATTGTTGATGTTTACAAAGATTGAAGTTGTTTACTGTTAAGTTGTCATAACAGTCAAATTGGTTGATGTCAAGTATTCTTATGAATATTGATCTTAACTGTGATAAGTTTACTTTGTGTGATTGAATTTGAGTTTGGGAACTTTGTATTAGTTTTTCAGTATACTGATTCACCCCCCCTCTCAGTATTCTACCGGATACTTATTCTTTTATCACACCATCAATTGGTATCAGAGCGTTGCAGGTCCTCTTTAATCTAAAAGCCTAACAGCTCGAGGAAAAGATCTTGTAGATCATGATGAAGAAAGAAGGTCAAAAGTTCAACAAAGATAACTATAGAATATGGAGTGACAGAATGAAGATTTACATTAATATTCTGGGTAGTCAATATTGGGATCATATAGAAACTAAGTATATTACACCTACGGGAACCCTGACTGATGATCAAAAGAAAGAACAACAAGAAAATCATCAAGCATTAGAGGCTATTATTAGTTCCCTATCTGATGTTGAATATGTAGATGTTCATGGTCTTGAAACTGCATATGAAGTATGGAAAAAACTTGAAGATATTTATTGTGGTGATGAACATGTTAAGGTTGCTAAAGAGGAGAGTCTAAGAGAAAAGTTTGATGACATGAGAATGTCCAAAGGTGAGAATATCCAGTAGTATGGTCAAAGGATAAAAGAGATAGTTGGTGAAATAAAGAGTGCAGGAGGGAAAGTGGAAGATGCCACAGTGATCAGTAAGGTACTGAGAACCCTGCTATCGGTCTATGCTAGCCGAGTTGCAGCTATTCAGGAGCTTAAGTCCATTGACAAAACTAAGGTATCTCTTGACTCTATTATTGGCAAACTTACTGCTTTTGAACTAAATGGCTATGATGGTAGTGTACAGAAATCAGAATCTACATTCAGAGCTTCTCTCTCTAACCCATCTATGAGAAGAAGTAGAGATACCGACCATAGCTACCAATCCAGATCCAGCAGAGATGTTGATGATGAAGACAATTTAGTGGAGCTTGAAGCATTGTTGGCAAAACGAGTGCCTAGAGGCACTGGTAAATACAGAGGTAAGCTACCATTGAAATGTTTTGCTTGCAATAAGATTGGTCATATAGCAGCCAATTGCCCTAATAGTGAAACTGAACACAAGAGAGACAAATTCAAGAAGTATAAGGGTAAAGGCAAGAGAGATTGTCTTGTAGCTATTGACAGTGATATTACTGATGATGAATATGATGATGATGCTAGTGAAGATATTATGTTTGTGGCTATTAAGGAAGAGAAATCAGACCAGAAGGCTTTAGTGTCTAGGATGGATAACTCTGATGATTGGATCATTGATAGTGGTTGTTCACATCACATGATTGGTGATCAAAGAAAATTTCTTTCCTTGGAAGAGTTTGATGGCAGTGTTGTCAAATTTGGCAATGACTCACCCTATATGGTTAAAGGCAAGAGATTTATTTTTCTTAATGGGAAGAGCAGTGCTGATGATGTTTATTGGGTTGAAGGTCTTAAGCACAATCTTCTGAGTGTGGCACAACTGAATGACAAAGGATACCCATTGGAATTTAGAAATGGAATGTGCAAAATCTTTGATAACAAAGGTGAATTGATTGCAACCGGTAAACAAAACAAAGTTAATCTATTTCATCTTAATCCTAAAGTTAGCAACTTTTTGATTGTAAAGATAGATGATAGCTGGCTTTGGCATAGGAGATTTTGTCATATAAATTTTGACAATATTGTTAAAGTGAGGAGGTCTAAAACAGTAAGAGGTCTACCTCAGATAGACAAATTGGTTAATGCTCTTTGTAAAGAATGTTAGTTAGGAAAGATGAATTCCTCTACTTTCAAGAGAAAGTCTTTCTCAACGGAGAACTTATTAGATTTGGTTCATACAGATCTATATGGACCAATAAGAACTAGAAGCATCTCAGGTGATAGATATTTCATGATATTCACTGATGACTATTCAAGGATGATGTGGGTTAGATTCTTGAAAGATATGAATGAAGCTTTTGGTAAATTCAAGGCGTTGAGGGCCTTAACTGAGAAAGAGAGTGGCAAAAAGAGTAAATGTCTGAGAACAAATCAAGGTGGTGAATTCACTTCTGAGGAGTTCACTAAGTATTGTGATGAGAATGGTATCAAGCGGCATCTTTCTGCACCAAGGACAACACAATAGAATGGTATAGCAGAGAGAAATAATCAGTCAATGGTTGAAGTTGCTAGAATAATGTTGATACAAGGAGGTGTAATGAAAAATTTTTGGAGAGAAGTTGTAAGTACAACGGTCTACACTATGAACCGGGTTCTCGTGAAAAAAGGTAAGGATGAGACATCTTATAAGTATTCGTATGGAAGATCACCTGATGTAAGTTATTTTAAGATCTTTGGTAGTTAATTTTTTATTAAAAGAGGTGTTTACATTAGCAAGTTTGAAGTGAAGAGTGATGAAGGCATATTTCTTGGCTATTCCACCAAGAGTAAGGCCTAAAAATCCTTCAACAACCGAACTCAGAGAATTGTTGAGAGTGTTGATGTTCGTGTAGATGAATGTCCTAAAATTTTAGAAGGAACCAGTTCAGAGAAAAAGGATGAAGATCCTTGCATTTTACTTTTAGAACTTGAAACAGAAAAATCTAAAACCGGTAAGGCAAATCCTGATGTACTTGCTCAGCCGGAACAGATAAATTCAAAGGAAGAAGATGATAAAGAAGTTGAACCTGAAGAGAATGATCATGTTATTCCTAGATATGTGAGACTGAATCACAGTCCTGAGTAGGTTATTGGGGATAAGGATGCTGGAGTACTAACTAGAAGAAGAGTTAGAGAGAACTCTTGCATGATATCCACCATTGAACCAAGAAGTGATGAATACTAAGAGGGGGGTGAATTAGTATACCAAAAAACACTGAACTCAAACTTCTAAATAGTTTAGCAGATAGCCAGTATGACAGATTCACTAATAAATTGGTTAAGATAAATGCAAACCAAATAGCAAACAAAGCATTCACCCACAAGAGCACAATCACCATAACACAAGATGCTTTGACATGGAAACCCAAATGGGAAAAACCACGGTGAGCAGAAACTCACAAGTAACTATCTGCAAAATAGAAACCAGACCGGTTAAGGTCATACAATGTTCTTCACCAGAACGGATCCTGTTAGGAATCTAGATCTCTGTGAGGAGATAAGTCTTGTTAAAGACTACCTTGTGAGAGGATTTCAGATTCACAATTGTGAACCACCTTGTTAGAGGATTTACAAAGACTTTGCTAGGCCTATCTAGTTAAGGGTTTCAGACTTGTCAAAGATGTGAGTAATCAACAAGTGAGTGATCTAGATACTAGCACAGTATGCTTGGTTAGATCCTTGATAGCTCACTATTAATGCATTTCAGCATTACATTAGTCTTCAATATCTCCACACTCCTATTCTTCACACAGACCTAATCTTCTCTTCTGTGATCGCACATACAAAACCTCATCATTCATAAAACCCTAGACATGATGTCCTTATAAAGGAGTCTGATTTCATGTCGGTCCAATAGGATTGAATTACAAGTTCCTAGGTTCAGCGCATCTAGACACATTTGGTAACATGGCACAAAATCACCGCCAAAGTGTCGGTGGATGATAACTCATCATAGAAATACCGGTTGGTAACTCATCACAGAGTAATACCGGTTCATACAATTTTACCGATTACCAATTGTCAAAAATGAAGACTGGAAAAAAATGTTAACTACCACTTTGTTCCTTCGTACCACTTGAGATCTTCGAACCGCTTGAGGTCTTTAGTCAGTTTGTGACCGGAAAACATCTTCTGTAAAACACCAATAGTCTAAAGACTATAATACATAATACCGGTTGGAACAAATACCGATTGAGCATAACTCATACATCAAGAAAGTGTACACAAAGCAAGTGTGTGTCCATCAATGACAATCACAACATCATCAAAATGCCAACAATCTCCCTCTTTGGCATTCATGGCAACACTTAGAAAAAAATTTGACATCTAAGTGTTTTTACAACAAAAATATGCCATATTCAAAATTACTCCCCCTAAGCATATACACTATCCCTTTTGCAGAAATTAAAATGTATACTACTCCCTTAAAGTGGTAACATGAAAGTATACATAACATTCACCAAAATTTTAAATACTACTCCCCATTTGCCAACAATGACAAAGTACTGCAAAATAACCCCTTGTTTCTCATTATCATTAAAATTGAGTAAAGGTTTATGACAATAAGGAATGAAACTTGTCAAAAACTGATTTAAAATCCTGCAAAAAAGTCTTCATGTCTAATGACCATGACTCAAGTAATGAGGTAGCAACCTCACTTTCGGTCTGCATCTGAGATACCTATTCTTCCATGGCATCAATAGTACTCATCTCTTGAGTTACTGTTAGGGCTTCCAGATTGAGAAAGCACTTCTGAAGAATTTGCAGTTTGGGAAATAAGACCAGTTGAAGCTCCTACAAATCTCTTGACCGATTGTTGATCTCCACTTCTATCCTGGCAGACTGGAGCTAAAAATGATGAACTATTTGCCCATATGTAGTGAAGGAATCATATGGCATCTTGAAGTTGCTTATGTATGTCTACAAATCTAATTGGAGTTTCCCTTTTTGGGTGAGCACATCATCGCAGAATAGATGGGGTTGACTGATTTTTCTCAATAGTAGTTTGCCCTCATCCATAGCAACACTTATGTCCTTCTATTGTTTCTAAAGCTGAGAACGGAGCTCATTCAATTTCTTGACTAAGGCAGTGTTGAGTGCCTTTTCATGCTTCTTCTTTGCATTTGCTTCAACAACTTCTTCCAGGCACTGGACCTAATCCTCTACTATGGTACATAGAAGTTTCAGCTTTGATAGAGAGGAATCAGTACTAGGAAGGTTAGTACCGGGAATCAAAATAGTGAGAATGTCTACCACAGTTTGAATAACATCTTGTTCCTTCTTCCTCCTCAATGCATCCAACCATTCTTGTGCAAGCTTTATGCTTTGAAGCAACTCTGATTCATCTGTAGATTAGAGATCAATAGGACTGGCGATGTCAACTGGTTTGGCTTGACCGTCGGTTTCCTTGGGAGTCTCTGCTTGTTTGGCTTGTTCTGCTTCCCTCTCCTCTGCTGCTCTTTTCTTTTCTTCTTCTTTCTTCTTTTGTTCCTCTTCTTGCTTCTTCTTCAGTTATTCCTTCTTCTTATCTTCTTCCTCCTTTTTCTCCTCTTCTTTCTTCTTCTCCTCTTTTTTTCTCTTCTCCTCTTCTTTTCTCTTCTCCTCTTTCTTCGCTTTCTCCTTAACAGCCTTTTCCTTGTCCAGTTTCTCCTTATCTGCTTTTTCCTTGTCCTGTTTCTCTTTCTCTTCTTTTTCCTTATCAACCTTTTCCTTTTCTACGTACAGAGTGACATCTTCACCATCCAATGCATCAACATCAATATTGTCCACCTATTTTGTAACTCTTTCTCCTTCACCATCAAATACCTCATCCGGTTTGGCTGAGGATAGGTCAGGTTCTTGTTCGGCCTTCTTGTTGGCCTCAGACACTAGATGTAACTAGACATCAACTCTGGCATGTAGATGAGTGTCCTTCTCCACTTCAGAGGTTCTACCTTCTAGCAGCCTGAGTCTTCTTCTTCTCATGAAGAAGAGACCTTTATTCTTGTCCATAATTTCAAATAATTCAGAGTTGGAGGCATCAGGAAAGTACTGAGCAAATATTTTCTCCCTTATTTCTTGTTCTTTCTCAATGGTAATGCGCCATTTGTTGTACAAATAATTGTATAAAGAATCAGGTGTCACCGATCTAATTTTAGATGGCGATCGATAATTTACACACAGATATTTTATCATTTCTTGCTCTACTTCTTCCTTCTCATTATCATAAAAATCATCAAAATATTCTTTTAGATCATCAAGCACCTTTCTCTTAATATTCTTTATAGTTCTTTGACAATGTGTCAGAGGCTTATAAGAAGAGATGTTTATATTTACCGGTGCTGACAATGCAGGTGCATTACTGGTAGATTTAGCCTTCTTGCTTGATTGCCTGGTTTTCTTAGGCTGCACTTCCAGTTCGGTATCCTCTGACTCTGGTGAGTTATTTTTGGTCTTTCGCTTCCTCTCAAATACTTTAGCGGGTGCAACTTCCGGTTTCTTCTTGGCAGGTGACCACTTGGTCACTTTTGGGCTGGCTGAGGTTATCAGTGCCGATACCGATGGCATTGCCTTTCCCCTTTTCATTGTAGGATCTTGAACCGGTGTTACCCTTTCCAAGTAGGTGTCGGTTCACTTTTTCTTTGCATCTAAAAGAGAGGCAATTAGGGTAGAGGCATACCCATCCAACATGTCATACATTACTTCATACCCCATAGATTCTACTGCTTCTTTTCTTGTCTCTACCGCTTCCATTATGCATTCATCTACCTTTATGATAAAGCAGATGTCATCTTCATATTTCTTCACAATATCTCCAGAAATCCTCATCCTTTGGCTCATTTTCTGCCTGAATTCATCAAAATATTTATTCAAAGCCTTAGGATATCCAGTTCCTACTGCTTGGAGACTTTTCCTTATTTTCTTAGTAACCAGTTGGTCAGCAGACCATTGAATATCACCTACTCCAAAAAAAAATGGCCTTGAAAGTAGAAAAATAGACCAACCAAAAGTTGTCCAAACCTGAGCCTTAAAGCATTATCCTATTTAATGGACTTTAGGTTCAATAGAAGTTGCTTTTGCAAACTGGTACACAAATCAAATGAGGCATCTTCTTGAATCATTTTATATGCGGCATTCACTATAGCAGTGGGGACAAAGTTTATTCTACTAGCATAAAACACCCAATAGCCAATCACCATGCAGGCATACTTAACCAAGTCATCTTTGATGGGGTTGACAGTCATTCCCCGTTGGTCGCTCAGAGAATCGGTGAGCTTAGTCATTTCAGTCTTGATGACCTTTCTTAAAGTCGGCACCTCACCAATGTTACAGAAACTAGTGACGACATGAATTGCTTCCGGTGTGATATCATGCGTCCGCTCGAGGTACATTTTATCACTGCGTACTCTGCTCAAGATAATGCTGATGTGATCTTCCATGAACTCTTCAAGAAAATAAACTACATTGTGTAGTTTCTTCCTCTCTAGGATGCTATATTCTGGTTTAATTTTCTTGTCATCCCCACAGAATAGACCTAGCTAGGAATGGATCACTAGGGATCCTAGGTCTTCCAATTTGCAATCAATATAAGCTGAAATATCTTCCTCAACTATGACTCCAACGGGTATCTGGGATAGGGCATTGTACTTCATCTTCCTTTGAATAAAATTCACTGGGTCTACAGGTGCACTAGGACTAGAGTGCGATGCAGAAGCCATGATTAAATGATAGACAGAAATTTTGAGAAATACCTTCACACTTTGAAATTTAGGGTTTTGCAATGTCGCTCACAACACACCACTTCAGTTGCTGGATTACCGCTTTGATGTTCTTCACTTGATTGATTGAAAATGATCTCTGAATTCTTCTGCACAATTTTGAATTTACTTTGAATTGCTTGACGAATTGCTCTTTATCGCTCTGCACCTAAAAATCCTTCGCTTGAAAACAGATAAGTGAAAATGGCATCAAAAATCCCTTTTAAATGATCTTTCACCTACCATAATAAATGCTCCACTGCTAGGGTACAAACCCTAATTTTGCCTTTTACCGCTTCAAAATCTTCTGTCGACTAACAAGTAACATATATCAGTTAAGGTCTTTACCAATATAAACTGGGGGTTCAAATATTTCACCGATATGCTCCCCCTAAGCTTTTCTAAAGCTCAGTTTGTCGGTTCAGAGACTTCCACACTAGGTGTAGAAACCGATTCAACTTGTGACACTTCTTCAGGTTTCTTTTTCCATGTTTTATTCATTCCCACTTGAATGGTTTCAACATCAATCTTCCCTTCTGGAGTGATCGGTAAATCATCCGATAGGTTCTTTCTCATTTTGCAGGTTCTGGCAGTGTGTCCCGGTTTGTTGCAATGATAGCATACCATTCCAGGTGTTCTCCATGGTCCATTGTTCATTCTACCATTCTTCCTTTTGCATGTTGCAACAGTGTGACCGCTACCATGACAAATCAAACAGGTTTCTCTCCAACTGGTTGCCGCTTGATAGCCACCACCACCTGACTGATGGTCATAGGCATTATATCGGTTTGGATTTTGGTTCACAATGGGTTCCGGGATAACTCCTTGAGTCCTTGGAGGGTATCTCCTAGTATTGTGCAAAACAGACCTGCATTCAAATGCTCTATGCCCAAACTTGTTGCATGCATAACAATTTCCATTGAATCTATTGGATCTAGGCTTATTGTTTAGAAAATAAGGAAAATTATTGTAGGCCTTATTTCTACACACATTAGCAGTATTTCCTTCCTTGAGACAATTAAAGCAAACAGGTTTAAACTTTTTTCTTACCTTTATCCTTTGATGTTGGTTGCTTCTTTGATGCTACATCATCTTTTGTTCTAGAGGTCTCACCTTCCTCATAACCAGAAAAACCAAGTCTAGTGGTAATCTTTACCAGTTTTGTTGATTAAAGCTTTTGCTCTAGCTTAGCAATACTCTGATTGAATTTGGCAAGTATCTCCTTTGTCTCAGTAAGTTCTTTGGTAATAGAAGCATTGGATTCCTTCAAGGTTGCATTCTCAAAAATAGCCATGTTTAGTTCACCTTGCATTTCTTCTTTTTCCACTTTACTCTCTTGGAGATGAGTGGTAAGGGCACTGATTTCTTGCTTCAACTTGGAGATCTCATGATCTTTGTCTTTTATCATATCTTCAGCTTTCCTTTGGTTCTCAAGCTCTTGACACATTCTGATAGTCAGTCCTTCCAGTTCCCTTCTCAGGTTGGCATTGGATTCATTCAGTTTTTCAACTTCTTCAACTAGGGCATCCATGTCTGCTTCATTAGAAGAACTATTTTCAATAAGCTCCATTAGTTTCTCAGCATGCTCTCTTCTTTTTTCCAGAGAGGCTTTATACTTGACTTTGAGTTCATCAAAGACTTTCTCAGCCTGAGTGAGATGATGAGTAAGTTCCCTCACAGTGTATTCCCCCATATCTCCTTCCAAGTGGTTAGACTTATAGAAAGGTTGGCTTTGATACCAATTGATGAATACTAAGAGGGGGGGTGAATTAGTATACCAAAAAACACTGAACTCAAACTTCTAAACAATTTAGTAGATAACCGATATGATAGATTCACTAATAAATCTATTAAGATAAATGCAAACCAAATAGAAAACAAAGCATTCACCCACAAGTGCACAATCACCATAACACAAGATGTTTTGACGTGGAAACCCAAATGGGAAAAACCATACTGAGCAGAAACTCACAAGTAACTATCTACAGAATAGAAACCAAACCGGTTAAGGTCAGACCAGTTAAGGTCATACAATGTTCTTCACCAGAATAGATCCTGTTAGGAATCTAGATCTCTATGAGGAGATAAGTCTTGTTAAAGACTACCTTGTGAGAGGATTTCAGATTCACAGTTGTGAACCACCTTGTTAGAGGATTTACAAAGGCTTTGCTAGGCCTACCCGGTTAAGGGTTTCAGACTTGTCAAAGATGTGAGTAATCAACAAGTGAGTGATCTAGATACTAGCACAGTATGCTTGGTTAGATCCTTGATAGCTCATTGTTAATGCATTTCAGCATTACATCAGTCTTCAATATCTCCACACTCCTATTCTTCACACAGACCTAATCTTCTCTTCTGTGATCGCACATACAAAACCTCATCATTCATAAAACCCTAGACATGATGTCCTTATAAAGGAGTCTGATTTCATGTCGGTCCAATAAGATTGAATTACAATTTCCTAGGTTCAATGCATCTAGACACATTTGGTAACACGACACAAAATCACCACCAAAGTGTTGGTGGATGATAACTCATCACAGAGTAATACCAGTTCATACAATTTTACCGATTACCGGTTGTAAAAAATGAAGACTGGAAAAAAATGTTAACTACCGCTTTGTTCCTTCGTACCACTTGAGATCCTCAAACCGCTTGAGGTCTTTAGTCAGTTTGTGACTGGTAAACATCTTCTACAAAACATCGATAGTCTAAAGACTATAATACATAATACCGGTTGGAACAAATACCAGTTGAGCATAACTCACACATCAAGAAAGTGTACACAAAGCAAGTGTGTGTCCATCAATGACAATCACAACATCATCAAAATACCAATAAGAAGTGCTATGGAGGCTTTTTGTGATGATCATTGGGTTAAAGAAATGGAAGAGGAATTGGATCAGATTGAGAAGAACAACACTTGGACCCTGCTACCTTGACTGATAAACAAGAATGTCATAGGTACTAAATGGGTGTTCAGAAACAAGTTTAATGAAGATGGTGTTGTAGTTCACAACAAGGCAAGATTAGTTTGCAAAGGTTATGCACAAGAAGAAGGAGAGGATTATGGAGAAACTTTTGCACCAGTAGCAAGAGTGGAAGGAGTAA
The DNA here is from genome assembly GCF_030272615.1 of Cryptomeria japonica. Classification (NCBI taxonomy): domain Eukaryota; kingdom Viridiplantae; phylum Streptophyta; class Pinopsida; order Cupressales; family Cupressaceae; genus Cryptomeria; species Cryptomeria japonica. The sequence goes on from NC_081407.1 coordinate 384,582,364, forward strand.
GAACATTACTTTCATTTGCAGCTCACGAGAAGTTCAAGGTATACCAGATGGATGTTAAGTCTGTATTTTTGAATGTGATATTGGAAGAAGAAGTTTATATAGAGAAGCCTGATTGTTATGCATCGACAGATAAAGAAGACATGGTATGCAGATTGCATAAAGCTTTGTATGGATTAAAGAAGGCACCTAGAGCATGGTATGAGAGGCTTCATACACATCTGATGAAGATAGGATTTGCAAGAACCAGTGATGACAACAACATTTATCTCAAGTCTGAAGGAGATGAAATACTGGTCATTGAAGTATTTGTTGATGACATTATATTTGGAGGTAATGATGCCATGAGCAACAATTTTGCAAATGAAATGAAGAATGGATTTGAGATGTCTTTAGTAGGGGAAATAAAAAATTTCATAGGCTTGCAGATATAGAAGATGAAGAATGGTATTTTCATTACTCAATCTAAGTATGTGAAAGAAGTTTTGAAAACTTTTGGAATGAGTGAATGCACACCAGTTGGAACTCCAATGGTTACAGGTTGTAAATTGTCCAAGGAAGATGCATCTAAGTCTATAGATGAAAAGGAATACAAGTTAATGATTTGCAAATTACACTATGTTGTTCATAGTCGATCGGATATTGCCCATGCAGTTGGTATTGTTGCTAGATTTCAGAAAAATCCAAAGGAAGCACATCTGATAGCAACCAAGAGAATTTTTAAATATCTGAAAGGTACAGTTGACTATGGGTTATGGTATCCATATGGAGGAAATTTTGATTTGAAGGTGTACACAGATGTTGATTGGGCAAGAAATGTTGATGATCGGAAGAGTACTACCAGTGGAGCATTCTTTCTAGGAGGAAGGCTAGTTTCATGGAGTAGTAAGAAGAAGAGTTGTACTTCACAATCTACTGCGGAAGCTGAGTATGTACCAGCTTATATGAATTGCACACAAGCTATTTGGATGAGGTACATTTTGAATGGTTTTAAGATCAAGATCTCAGAACCTATAAAGATTTTATGTGATAATACAAGTGAAATTAATATCTCTAACAATCCTGTTTTGCACGCAAGGACTAAGCACATTTAATTGAAGTATCATTTTTTGAGGGAAACAGTTCAAACTAAAGATGTTATCTTAGAGCATGTTTCTACCAAGGAGAAGCTTGTAGATATTTTTACCAAACCTCTACCTAAGACTACATTTGAGTGTCTTAGAAGACAACTAGGGGTCGTACCCCTTCATGAGGTCAGTTGAACATGATGTTGATTGCATCAGTCCCTGAGTTACTTGCAGAATCTTACATGGATTGATGTGGAAGTGGATGCATTCCATAGGGGGAGCATCAAGTTGTAGTTTGTTGATACACAGTGAGAATTTGGAATTACATGTTTTACTTTCAATTTGGCATTGTTGTCAAAGGGGGAGAAGAATTATGTAACTGAGGAGAAGAATTATGTGTTTGATTAGGTGAACCAGTGATAGGATGATGACATACAAAGCATGGTGAATACTTGGTAATGTAAACCGGGATTCCTATTCACTAATCACAACAACAAATCAGAGGCGTTGATATTTGTATTGCCATCAATACCAAAGGGGGAGATTGTTGGTATTTTTAGATTTTTGGCATTTTGCATATAGATTGCATTAATGATATGCTGTCATTAATGTCAATTGAACCGGTGAATGGTATTCATGATATTGCTGATGTTATTGTTGTTATTGCTATTGTCTTGTAACCGGTATGATAAACTTTGTGGAAGATGTTGTAAACTGGTATATGGTAGTTTGTAAGTTGAACTGGTGTAAAGGGTTAAACCTTTCGATGTTTTGTAACCTGTAAACCCTATCAGTTGTTTGTGATAAACCCTATCCGATCAAAGTTTGTTGGTTTAAGATTTAATGTTGAGCGGTAATGATAGTGACATGTCTGTTCATTGTATGAAGATAAGTTCAATTTATTTTGGCATGTTTGTTGTCATGGAAAGGAGCAAAGAGGATTGGATCAAATGCACATCGCGTGATGAGTTACAAGTCCGATGAAGCGGTGATTATGGAGTGGTTAGAATTTTCTTGTTAAATGTGAAGAGATTGTTATGATTTCTAACAGTCAAGATTGTACCGACTTTTTTGTAATCTCGATGATGAGAACTACATTTTTGTTGTGTTATCGACCTAGTTGACTTGTATTTAAGGTCGATGATATTGTTTTGTTAAGTGTTGGCAAAGTTGGCAAGATTGGCAGAAACTAGTTGAGTGTGAGGTTGCCTAACTGGTGGATGGATCTTTAGTTTGAGTGAAGGCAGATTGAAGCTTAAGAAGGATATGATCAAGTAGATGTAGTTCTATTCAAACTGATCAAGAAATCTTATATAGCAGAATTGAAATCCCCTAATAGGGTAAGCTCTAATAAGCTTGGTTACTGTTTGAATCCTCTAACAAGGTGGTCCATTAGTTTGGATTCTCATATCCTCTACCGAGGTTAATCCTAACAGGATATTGTTCTTTTCATCAAGGGATATTTGTAAATCCCTTAACTAGGTGATTCCCAACAGAATCAATACTTATTGTAAAGCTTTAATAGGCTTGGCTCCTAACAGGGCAAACTTCATAAGAGTTCAGATAGCTATCCTTGTGAGTCTCATCTCACCATGGTTTTAACCTATTTGGGTTTTCCACATATAAATATTTGTGTCAAGTGGTGAATTCTTTTGTGGTTATGATCTTATTTATTGATTTGATTAAGGCATGACAACTGGAAGCATTGGGAGTTGAAAATGTTGATATTTGATTAAGCATTGTTGATGTTTACAAGATTGAAGTTGTTTACTATTAAGTTGTCATAATAGTCAAACCGGTTGATATTGGTTGATGTTGGTAATCTTTGAGATATTATCTTGGCAGAGTTATTTGATTGATAAGTTTATTTTGAGTTTGGGGGTTTGTATGAGTTTTTCAGTTTACTAATTCACCCCCCCCCCCTCAGTAATCTACCAGATACTTATTCTTTCATCACACCATCAATAATCACCTCTCTTAATAAAAAATTTGCTTCCAAATAACTTAAAATAGCTAACATCAAGTGATCTTCCATACCAATATTCATGAGTCTTTTCCTTACCTCTCTTGACCAGAACCCGGTTCATTGTGTAGACAGTTGTGCTAACAGCTTCTCTCCAAAAGGTTTTTGCTACACCTCCTTGTATCAACATTGTCCTATAAGCTTCAACAACTGACCAGTTGTTTCCTTCTGTGATACCATTATGTTGTGGTGTCCTCGGTGCATAAAGTTGTCGTTTGATACCATTCTCTTTACAATACATAGTGAATTCCTCAGAAGTAAATTCACCACCTTGATCTGTCCTCGGATATTTTATCTTCTTACCACTCTCTTTCTCAGCTAAGGCCTTGAATGCCTTGAAATTACCAAAAGCTAGGGTCTTATCCTTCAAGAATGTGACCCACATCATCCTTGAGCAATCATCAGTGAGAATCATATAATATTTGTCACCTTGAATGTTTTTTGTTCTTATTGGTCCATAAAGATCTATATGAACCAAATCTAACAAGTGCTCTACTGAAAAGGATTTGTTTTTGAAAGTTGCAGAAGTCATCTTTCCTAACTGACATTCTTTGCAACGAGCATTAACTAGTTTGTCTAACTGAGGCAAACCTCTCATTGTCTTGGACTTACTCACTTTAATAATGTTATCAAATTTTATATGACAAAATATCCTATGCCAAAGCCGACTATCATCTATTTTAGCAATAAAATAGTTGCTAACATTATAATTAAGATGAAATAGGCTACCTTTAGTTTGTTTCCCGGTCGCAACCAATTCACCTTTGTTGTCAAAGATTTTTCACATACCATTTTTAAACTCCAGTGGGTATCCTTTGTCATTGAGTTGTGCCACACTCAAAAGATTGTGCTTTAGTCCTTCAACCCAATAGACATCATTTGCACTACTCTTCTCATTAAGAGAAATAACTCCTTTACCTTTTAACCATGCAGGGTGAGTCATTGCCAAATCTAACAACACCGCCATCAAATTATTTCAAGGAAAGAAATTTGCTCCGATCACCGGTCATATGATGTGAAAAACCACAATCAATGACCCAATCATCAGAGTTATCCATCCTGGATACTAATGCCTTCTGGTCTGATATCTCTTCCTTAATAGCCACAAACACAATATCTTCACTAGCATCACCGTCAGATTCTTCATTAGTGATACCATTATCAATAGAAATAAGACAATCTCTTTTGCCTTTTCCCTTATACTTCTTGAATTTATCTCTCTTGTGTTCATTTTCACCATTAGGACAATTAGCCGTTATGTGACCAATCTTGTTGCATGCAAAAAATTATAAAGGTAATTTACCTCTATATTTACCAGTACCTCTAGGCAACCGCTTTGCCAATAATGCTTCAAGCTCCACTAAACTGTCTTCATCATCAACATCTCTGCTAGATGTAGATTCATAACCATGACTAGTATCTCTACTTTTTCTCATAGATGGGTTAGAAATAGAAGCTCTAAATGCAGACTCAGATTTCTGTACACTAATGAATAATGATGAAGAACAAATACCCTAAACAATACTGAGAGGGGGGGTGAATCAGTACAGACAAAAACTTCTCCACAACTTATCGAGTTAAAACAATACTAACCGGTTGTCTTCATCACTGAACTTAACCATGGCAATACCGGTTAAACACAGTAAGACTTCAGATAGCAAAATTAGTAGAGCTGAATACCTCAAATAACATTCAACACTTGACAACTACTTCACAAATATACTCATGCATGTGTAGTATCAACACTACCTAGCTTTGCATTCATATTCAACTAAAAAAATGTTGCTTAATCATCACATGAAAAATGCACAACTCATAACACACAAATTTTTCACGTGGAAACCCAAATGGGAAAAACCACGGTGGGGATGAATACCCACAAGCTTGTTTTTGAACTCTTTTGAAGCTTTCTCTGTTAGGAGCCTAGTCCGGTTAAAGACTTTACAATAAGGTTATGTTAGGAACCGATCCTATTAAAGATCACCCAGTTAAGGGATGGCTATATACCCTGTTAAAGGTTACCTCGCAAGAGGATTTGAAGAACTCGATGATCTTGAGTCACCTGGTTAGAGGATTTACAGTAATCCTATTAAAGCTACCTGGTAAAGGGATTTTCAAACTGTTGAAATGGTTAGAAGACAACAGGTAAAGCTCTGATATGGTAACAACACTACATGCCAAGGCAGATCCTTTTCAGTTCCTCTACTCTGCAATCACACTCTGTAGTTTTCCACTCACTAGTCTGGCAATTATCTCATCACTTAGATACACACACAAAATTTCCCAACACGAACAATAACAAACATCATCGACCTTATAGACAACAATTAGGTCGGTGGCATAAACCCTAAACCCTAAGCATTTTAGGTTTACAATACAAGCGGTCCAATCTTGACCGTCCAAACACTTTGCATAGAATAATACAATCTCAAACAGATCACAAGACAATCTGCATCATCCATTCTTCACCACATATGGGAATCAGTAACCCATCACTCTCTCTTCTCATACTGCTAAGAAGAATGATCATTCCCGAGGTAGACATTTAATGCAATTGATCTTCACATGCAAGATCCTCAAGGAAATCCTTCACACATACAAAACTGACATGGCTTCTCGATCTCATCCTCATCTCTTAGACAACTCATCACAAAATGTCACTAGTTGCATCGCACAAGCTAGATTGCCAAATCGAAAACCCTAGAGCTAAGACTACCAACCGGTAGTCATACTTAGTGAAACCCTGACACCAGTTCACCACATCTCTTCATACTGGTTCACCAACTTCTTCCAATCTTCATACCGGTTCACTTGCATTTATTGACATCAATAAAAATATACATTATCATCATATCATCATACCAATTCATCATATGCCAACAATATCCCCCTTTGGCATTGATGGCAACACTCAAAAGGTTATGCTTAAGACCTTCTACCCAGTAGACATCATCTGCACTAGTCTTTCCATTCAGTGAGATGGATCTTTTACCTTTCACCAAGCATGGTGCATCATTACCAAACTAGACAACACCTCCATCATATTTTTCCAGAGACAGAAACTTTCTCCGGTCACTAGCCATGTGGTGAGAACACCCACTATCAATAATCCACTCATTATAGTTGTCAATGTGAGAGACAAGGGCTTTCTTGTCAAACAATTCTTCCTTTATAGCTACAAACACTATGTCTTCATTCTCTTAATCCTCGTATTCTTCGTCAGTAACACCTTCATCTACTACATCAAGACAATTTCTTCTACCTCCTCCTTTATACTTTCTAAACCTCTCCGGTTTATCCTTATTATCATTGTTAGGACAGTTAACAACTATATGTCCTATCTTATTGCAGGAGAAAAATTTTAGAGGAAGCTTACCTCTGTATTTACCAGTGCCTTTCAGAAGTCTCTTAGCAAGAAGAGCTTCAAACTCCATCAGAAAATCTCTTCATCATCCATATCTCTACATTGCCTGGATTCATAGTTGGTACCTACTTCTTTTCCTTTTCTAGATGGTGCAACAGATGCTTTAAAGGTTGACTCAGTCTTCTGAACACTGCCATCATAGCTATTCAACTCATATACAGTCAACTTTGCAATGCTAGAGTCTAAGGATACCTTGGTTTTGTCAATAGACCTTAGCTCCTGAATAGCAACAACTCTAATTGCATAGACTGGTAAAAATGATCTCAAAAATTTCCTAACAACAGTGGCATCCTCAATCTTTCCACCAGTGCTCTTGATATCTCCAACCACAATCTTAATCCTTATGCCATATTGTTGAATGGTCTCTCCTTCAACCATCCTCATGTCTTCAAATTTTCCTCTAAGGTTCTCTTCCTTAGCGTTCTTGACATGCTCATCACCACCATAAATATGTTGGCATTCTACACTCTTATGAGAATGGTTGGTGTTGTCATTGATGGCAACCATCTGGCATTCATCTGGTAAAGCCACCCTTGGATACTTCACCGATACATTTTGATGATCCACTGGCTATTGAAAGTATAGGTGTAACACATTATGACACTAATCCTGATTCTAAAATTCTATTCACCATGAATGTAGACACTCAGGAAGTGAACATTGTTGTGGATAAGAATGGTACAAAGGTTAAGGACAACATTGCTGACAGTGGAAACATTGTTGAGCAACCAGTAGAGACTATTGAGGTAGAGATTCAAATAGAGCAAACAGAGAAAATATTACAAACTGAACAACCATTGTATACTAGAATCAATACTGGAAGTATAGATGTTGGCACTGAGAAACCTACTAAGACTGAGATATCGGCAGTTGAGCACACAGAAAAACCAATAGAGAAACCGACAGAGGCACAGGTACACATTGAAGCAGGGAAACTGGTAATCACTGAGAAACCCAAACCATTGCTAGTTGAAACACAAACTCAAACTGATCCACTGGAGGATAATACAAGAAAAATAATTACTAATGTTGGAAGCACAAAGGTAATAAGGCAATTGGTCAGACATTTGGTACCTCATTAAATGAATTCAGGCCTACTAATATGACAGAAGTACTCCTGGACTCTATCAAGAAGATAACTGACTGTAATGCATTGGCTTACAAAGCAATTGATGACACAATACCAATACTTAAGTTGATTGCACCAAAATGTAATATAGATCATGTAAAGGATTCTTTAGGTAAATTGGACACATTGTCCAAATTCATTACCGACAATGTAATAATAGTTGATAAGGTGAATGAGGACGCATTCAAAGAGAAAGTTGAAAAGGAGAAGGATAAATTCTTTGAGGATACACTAAAGAAGTGCACATAACATATAAAAGCACTGTTACGGGCACTGAATACTACAATTTTGGAATATAAAGAGTTGTACAGAGAAACATGCAAGCCACATCTATTGACAAAGGACATTGAAAAGAAAATAAGAAGAGTACAAAAGGATATAGATAACATAGCTAATAACATAATTGGTTCATCCGAACCTATATCAGTTATTGAGCAAGAAATAGCAGGTTTTGAAGAAAAGTTAGAGAAATTTGAGAAAGAGAAGGAAAGGATTAAAGCTAATGCCAGAGAGCTTAAATATAAACTTGGTCCCAAGATGGACAATCTTATCTCTCTAAGAAATGAGATCTCTAAGGCATTACTTCAAGGAGAAAGATCACTAGAAGAGCATATGCATCATCTCACCGACATGATCCAACAAACTGAGGCAACTTTGAACGATAACAACAAATTCATGCAGAGTTTAAATTTGGTTTTGGCAGACATATTTCAGATTGTAACCAACCGGCTACAAACTTTGAGGTGATATTTTTGAACTCGTTTGACAATTTTTGACAACCTTTGTCATTGATGTCAAAGGGGGAGTAGTGGATAGAGAAATACGATTATTCACAGGAGATCATCTGCTCAAGGGGAGCACATATTTTTGGTAACTTTTTGGACCTCACTTTTTGGAAACAGTTTTTGGATTTTTCTCATGAGTATTGCCATCAATGCCAAAGAGGGAGATTGTTGGCATTCTACACTCTTATGAGAATGGTTGGTGTTGTCATTGATGGAAACCATCTGGAAACCATCTGGCATTTATCTGGTAAAGCCACCAGCAGGCACTGAAACTGGCATAGGCATATACATACACCGACAAACACTTCACCGGCAGCGGCAACAATGCATACCGGTACCCCAACCGACAGGGAATAAAATTTTGTTTATTGTATTTAATTGTAATTGTCTTTTGTAAAGTCAATAAGGCATATTGTAAAAGACTCATATATATGTATGAGATCTTATAGGTCATTTTGTATGGTAGAAGTATAGCATGAATGGATGATATTTTTGTATAAGGAGATATAAGTGACAACGAAGGTTTTGGTTATAGAATGAGCTTAAACCGGTATTGAACCTGGCATAGTTGATGCTACTTTGAAGCAGTACATTGTATTGGATTTCATAATCCACTTTAGTAGTCAGTGTGACTCTTATTGAGTAGTGAGCTCTAGGCAGTTGGTCTTCCTGCATGTGCAGGCCCCTCATTGTAAGTAATATTTATTCATTGGCCAGTGACTGAATATTGTGGGTCACAAATCCCATCGAGGTTTTTCCCACACCGGGTTTCCTCATTAAACATCTTGTATTATGGTGTGTTTTCTATGTTGTCTTTATTGTTCCTATTTGCTGCATTAATTCTTATTTACCGGTACACTATTTTGGACTGCAAATTTCTTACTAAAGTTAAATATTCTGCTAATCGGTTAGATACTGATTCACCCCCCCTCTCATTATCTTTGGGACTATCATTAATCCTAACAAAATGGTTTCTAGAGTGTCCCATACATCCTGAGGAGTGTCCTTATCTTGTACACCAATGAACTCACTATCAAAGAAGCTACTGATAAGGGCTTCCATGACTTGCCCATTTTCCTGAATCTTTCTTTTCAGATCACCAGTCAGAGTGTCAGTGGGGATCACATAGGCATTCTCAACATAGCTCCAGTGTTGAGCACCCATACTCTTGATGTAAATCTTCATTCTGTCCTTACATATTTTGAAGTTATCTCTATTGAACTTAGGACCTTCCCTCTTCATCATTACAACAAGATCTTTTAACTCAAGCGGTTAAGCTTATATCACCGAGGACCTAGAGTTGCTCTAATACCAATTGATGAATAATGATGAACAACAAATACCCTAAATGGTACTGAGAAGGGGGGGGTGAATTAGTACAGAAAAAAACTTCTCCACAACTTATCGAGTTAAAACAATACTAACTGGTTGTCTTCATCACTGAACTTAACCATGACAATACCAGTTAAACACAATAAGACTTCAGACAACAAAATTAGTAGAGATAAATACCTCAAATAACATTCAACACTTGACAACTACTTCACAAATATACTCATGCATGTGTAGTATCAGCACTACCATATCCATTAGCTTTGCATGCATATTCAACTAAACAAATGCTGCTTAATCATCACATGAAAAATGCACAACTCATAACATAGATTTTTCACATGGAAACCTAAATGGGAAAAACCATAGTGGGGATGAATACCCACAAGCTTGTTTTTGAACTCTTTTGAAGCTCGCTATGTTAGGAGACTAGTCTAGTTAAAGACTTTACAATAAGGTTTTGTTAGGAATTGATCCTACTAAAGATCACCTAGTTAAGGGATGGCTATATACCCTATTAAAGGTTGAAACCCTATTAAAGGTTACCTCGCAAGAGGATTTGAAGAACTCAATGATCTTGAGTCACCTAGTTAGAGGATTTACAATAAGCCTATTAAAGCTACCCGGTAAAGGGATTTTCAAACTATTGAAATGGTTAGAAGAGAATAGGTAAAGCTCTGATCTGATAACAACACTACATGCTAAATTAGATCCTTTTCAGTTCCTCTACTCTGCAATCACACTCTGTAGTTTTCCACTCACTGGTCTGGAAAGTATCTCATCACTTGGATACACACACAAAATTTGCCAACATGAACAATAACAAACATCATCAACCTTATAGACAAGAATTAGGTCGGTGGCATAAACCCTAAACCCTAAGCATTTTAGGTTTACAATACAAGTGGTCCAATCCTGACCATCCAAACACTTTGCATAGAATAATACAATCTCAAACAGATCACAAGACAATCTACATCATCCATTCTTCACCACATATTGGAATCAGTAACCCGTCATGCTCTCTTCTCATACCGCTAAGAAGAATGATCATTCTCGAGGTAGACATTTAATGTAATTGATCTTTACATGCAAGATCCTCAAGGAAATCCTTCACGTGTACAAAACAAATGTGGCATCTTGATCTCATCCTCATCTCTTAGCTAACTCATCACAGAATGTCACCGGTTGCATCGCACAAGCTAGATTGCCAAACCAAAAACCCTAGAGCTGAGACTACCAACCGATAGTCATACTTAGTGAAACCTTGACACTGGTTCACCACATCTCTTCATACTGGTTCACCAACTTCTTCCAATCTTCATACCAGTTCACTTGCACTTACTGACATCAATTGCAATATACATTATCATCATATCGGTTCATCATATGCCAACATACACTACCATCATAACCATTTAATTAAAAAGAAGAAAGCTTGCCAATGATGGAGTCAAGAGTTACCGTAGTTTTGTCAATGGACTTCATCTCCTGAATAGATGCAACTCGAATAGCATAGACCGGTAGCAGGGTTCTCGGTACCTTACTTATCACTGTGGCATCTTCCACTTTCCCTCCTGCACTCTTAATTTCACCGACTATCTCTTTTATCCTTTGACCATATTGCTGGATATTCTCACCTTCGAATATCCTCATGTCATCAAAATTTCCTCTTAGACTCTCTTCTTTAGCAATCTTAACATGTTCATCACCGCTATAAATATCTTCAAGTTTTTTCCATACTTCATATGCAGTTTCAAGACCATGAACATCTACATATTCAGCATCAAACAAGGAACTGATAATAGCCTGCAAAGCTTGATGATTTTCTTGTTGTTCTTTCTTCTGATCACCAGTCAGAGTCCCAGTAGGTACAATATACTTAGTATCTACATGATCCCAATACAAACTTCTTAGACTCTTGATGCAAATCTTCATTCTATCGCTCCATATCCTATAGTTTTCTCTCTTGAACTTCGGACCTTCTTCACCATGATCTAGCAGATCTTTTCCTCAAGTTGTTAGGCTTAGACCTTAGAGGACCTAAGATTGTCTGATACCAATTGATGGTATGATGAAAAAAGAAGTATCTGATATATTACTGAGAGGGGGGGTGAATCGATAATCTAAAAAACTGATACAAACTTCCCAAACTCAAACTCAAACTACAAAGTAAACATATCAATGAAATACCACTATCAAGATCAATACTCATAAGAATACTGGTTGATTGTTACAACAACTTAACAATAAACAACAGCTAACTTGTAACCATCCAAATGATTTATCATATGCCAATGTTACATTTCTCAATGCTTCTGGTTATCATGCCTTATCAAAAATAGTTAAGTAGTTAATCAAATCAACCATAAGATCATAAACACAAAAACATTCACCACATGACACAAGTATTTATACGTGGAAAACCCAAATAGGTAAAAACCAAGGTGAGATGGTACTCACAAGATAGTATCTGAACTCTTATGAAGTTCACCCTGTTAAAGCTTTTACAAAATCCTGTTAAGAACTAATCCTGTTAGGAATCAGTCGGTTAAGGGATTGACTACAAATGCCTTGTTAGAAGAAAATACCTTGTAAGGAGTGACCTTAGTAGAGGATTTGAGAATCCAATGTAATGGACCACCTTGTTAGAGGATTTAATAAGTAACCAAGCTTGTTAGAGCTTACCCGGTTAGAGGATTTCAATTCTACTGTAATTGTTAGAAAATAACATGAGTTTCTTGATTTGTCTGAATAGCACTACACTTGCTTGATTAGTGTGTGGTTCGGCAACCACACACTCAACTGATTTCTACCAACTTTTGCCAACTCTAAACAAAACAGCTTCATCAACCTTAAATACACATCAATTAGGTCGGTAACACAACAAAAATCTAATCCTCTAATCAAAATTACAAATAAGGTGGTACAAGCATGGTTGTTGGATTTCATAGCAATCTCTACACATCAATCAAGAAAACCTTAACTGCTCCTTGATTACTGCTTCATTGAGCTCACTAACTCATCACGTGCTTTCCATTAGATGAAATACACTTTGCTCATTCCCTAGACAAACAAACAAATAAACATGCCAAAAAAATTGACCTTGTCTTCATACAATGACCTTACGTGTCACCATCATTACCGCTCAACATCAAATCATAAACCAACATAACCAATTCAACAACCTTAATCGGTTAGGGTTTAACAAAAACAACTGGTAGGGTTTATCGGTTACATAACATAGAAAGGGTTTAACCTTTTACTCTGATTACCAATTCAACTCACCAACTTACATACCGGTCAACAATATCCTTCACAAAGCTCTTCCTATCGGTTATAAGAAAATATCAACAATATCATTACTGGTTCAGTTGACATCAATGGCAACACAACATATCATTAATGCAATCTTCATGCAAATGCCAATAGTCCCTCATGTCATGTCATTTGCTTTACATTGTCATATCCAATCCATTATCCCAGCGATAGCCCTTAGAAGTTGAGTCCACTTTGTCTCCATAATAATTGGCCTTTGTCTTCCTTCTATCCACCAACATTTCAGCAAGCTTGTTTATCCATTTGTCATATTCCTTGTCTTGCTAGATACTGGGGGCAAAATCCCTAAAAATCAAATAAAGTTTTGAAAAAAAATCACTAAAAAATTGCAAAATGTCCTAAAATAACACAAAAACATTTGAAACAAATCCTGAAATAATCCAAAAACATTCATAAAATATCCTAAAAAAAACACAAAAAAATCAAAAAGTTCAAAACCCTAAAAATCGAAAAACATCAAAATCCAAAAACAATCATTTTCATTTTCATCAATAAATTGGCTCTTTTGTACATAAACAAACATTTGCGTAGACAACAAATAGATAAAATGCTACAACATTACGCTTAATGAAATCACGCATTAACAGATGAACTATTCAATCAACCAATCATTCAAACTGGTCAACTTGTCTTATCCATCAATTAACATCACTATCATTGGTCCTTTGTCAACATTATCATTAGTCTTATACAGGGTTTAGTATACTTGAAACCATATTGTGTCTTGTCTTAGACGGGGTACTGTATTCCCTAAAGCCAGACAACATGATCATCCTATCATCAAATAAACATTTACTTTTGACAACAAGATCGGAATGGTTGTTTGACTTGTTTGGATTTGTGAATTTTATCTTTTATTGATTTATCTTTGACCATGTTCCTATCCTACTTGATGATGTCACTGAGTGATTTAGAGTGGTTGGGATGGCTCATGGTCATTTTTGTTTTTGTCTTTTTTTTTGTGGGGTGTTTCATAAATTTTGGGGCCAGTATGTATTAGGATGCTTGGAACATTCCTTGTCTGCAGCGTGTTTGTTTTATGCAAAGGGATTGCCTTGTTGCCCTAGACTTCATTGCCATGGTGTGCCGCATCCGTTTTGCCATATCTAATAAAGGTTCTCACCTACTATTTGCATTTGTGAAAGCAAGATTACATCACACTAACCATTCTTCAATTCTTACTTGTATTTCTTACAGCTAACATTTCTTCTATCCCATCAATCCTTCTATCTATTCATCAAATCAATCATTCTCATGCTATTTATTCTATCTAATCAATCGAGAATTTCTTCATTTGGTATCAATCAACCCTTTTTCTACAATCCATTAACATTTTTCCCTTCTTATTAACATTTTTCTCTTTCATCATATTTTCTTTTTCATCTAACATTCTTCTCTTCTTTCGAGAGACAACTCATTTCTTTCATACATAAACAATCTCTCGAGGGGGAATCCTACCTCCATCCCTCAGTTTGTTGGGGCATGACTTTATTTTTCAATTTTCTTTGAAACAACGCTCAAAATCACATTGTCTCAAAGAGGGGCAAAATGTAGACACTAAAAAATGGTCAACACATGTGTCCTATTTTTTATTAACATATCATGCGCATAGTGCCTCTTAGGTTTAATTAATTAATCAAACCCCTTTTACTAACAATTCTTCTAAGACCTGAATAAATAAATTTAATAATTTATGTATTTATCCCCTTAGTCCATTAATTAAATAAATTCATTTATTTTAATTAACTAATTCATAAATATGAGCAATAAATTAATAAATCATTTTTATTAATTTTTATATTTGTCTTCCTCCAAAATAAAGATAATTAATAAATTTTATTTATTAATTCATCTTTATTTCCTATTTTTCTTATTTTTGTATTCTTCCGTTTTATCCTCTTATATGGAGATCTTTAATAATTTTTAATTATGAAATCTTCTCATAAAATCCTCCTAATTTTCGAATTTGGAAACTAATATCTTTCCTTGATTTTCAAAAATCAATCTTTTTGGCAATATCTCATTAATCTTAATTTTTAAATTAAAAAATGAGGTATGCATCTTCAAAAATCTGCTTTTTGTGAGAGGATATTTTATTTATTTATTTTATTCTTCTATTTTTCTTTTCAAATGAAGATATTTAATAATTTTTAATTATTAAAATCTTTCTGATATTTTCAACTTGCTAATTTGGTATTTTTGATAAGATAATTAAGGATTTTATTATTTATTCTCATAATATCTTTTCATTTGCTTTCTTCTATCTTCATCCTTCCCTAAATGGCAGCTCTGTTGTGCACTCAACCTCATCCATTGATTATTTTTCAGTCTTAAATCATTCTTGGTCATCCAATCAATCCTAATTTTTCTATAAATTGAGTTCTCATTACTCATTTTCAATAACCACATTTCGAGTATCCTTATGCTGTCAATTTCATCTCATTTTGCTATCCAATTGCTTTCAAATCAATTGCATCTTGTAGGTGAGATCCACACATCAAATTTGAAGGAGAGCGAAGGACAATGGAGATCAATGAAGGGAGACATTTGTGATGGTTTGCATTTTTATTTGAATGTCTTGTCTTTCATTCCTTTGTTGATTGAATTAGGATTTGATTTCATTGCTTGATTAGGTTTTGTGGTTGCCTAATTATATGCTTTGATGTATTCTGAATTTCCTAGTTATAGCAGTTTAATAATTATTATTATTATTATTATTATTATTGATAGTTTAATAGCAGGGATTTTTAGCCTGGCCTACACTAGGAGAGGTGCCTATACCAGGAGAGGTGTATATACTCAGGTTGTACCATTATTGTTAATAACAATATTATTATTAAAAAGACAAAAGCACAAATAAATAATGAAAATAAAAAGAAGATAGCGACAATAAGAAAAGGAGACAATAATAATAATAATAATAATAATAATAATAACAACAAAAGAAACATAGAATAATAAACACAAAAAAAGAAAACTAAATATTAAATAAAATAATGAAAATGAAGATGAAAAGATGAATAAAGAAGATAAAAATAGGACACGAAACTACAAGAGGAAGGGAAACAAGGAGGGGAAACGAACACCAGTTAAGACTAAGCACAAAAACACAAAGAGAGAAAAACCAAGGAGGGTGGAGAAAACAACTAGGGGAGCATGAGAGGCAAAGGGAAGGAAGCGAGGGAAACCAGGAGACCACAAAGTTAGGGAGAAGTCGCTGAGTTCAAAAGAGCCAAGAGATTGAGCAAGGGTGCAAAGACTGATTTCTAAGAAAAGAAAGAAGGGATTGCCAAGATGGACTCATAGTCCAACGTTCATCATGGTTGAGGTTGGATGGGTGGTTACTAATCTCAATGGCTTCCTTAAGCTTACGCTTGAAAAAGTTATCCTCCTAAGCCAAAATTTGGGTGCTCTCCAGACAAATGTGGTGCTTAGTTGTGGATGAGTGGCTTTCTAGGGTTGATTTAAAAACCCGGTCATTCCTGATATTGGCACTATGCTCTCTTAGTCTGGTTCTAAAAGATCTACCAGTGAATAAACTTTTTAATAGCAACCAATAAAAATCAAGGGAAAAAATCTTTTACAAAGTTAATAAATATTTGACTGGGGAAATTAAACATATTGTAGAATATTTTATTTGTGTTATGATTGGATAAAACATTTTTTCATGAGGCAACAAAATCTTTATTAAGACTAAACCATGTGACATGTGGCATTAGTAGTTTATATATTTAAGTATTTCAAATTTTTCAAATTGAATTTGAACATTAAAAAAATCAGATATTTAAAAATAATATTTCTATTCCAATTCAGTACAAAATATAATTGATTAATCTCTTTTTTAAATTAATTATAAGGAGTTCAAAATACAAAAATAAGCATCACCAATTATCCATCAGTTAAGATTACTATAGCAAAAACAAGCTCACAGAGCTAAATCCCCATAATTAGAAGATTCAGCCAAAATTAGGAGTATCAACAACATAGCTAAGAACCATGGTTCTTACCAAAAAATTATAGAGCATCAAAAACCATAAAGAACTAATCAAAAGAGATCTCCCCATTTGGAGAGATAGAGTCTCCCATTGCTTCTATCCACACAGTCTACCCTTGTGGATCATCACTCCCCTTCAGGATCTTGCCCCACATTATTGGGTCGACATATGGGTGTATTGTTGGTTCAAGAAATGGTACATTCTAAGCTTGCACTTGGAGATCCCCACCCTTATGTGTATTTAGGTCCCTGATGAAGTTTTCCAGTCCTATCTCAAAAGGAGACCTTTCACTGGAGTGTCTAGCCCAAGTGAATCCATGGGAAAATTCCTAGGTGAACATCCCGATTGCACTATCTTGTAGAAACCTTTCAAATTTCCTTCTTGCTAGTCTCATTACCACAGTTACCTACACATCAACATCATAAAATATTAATCTCCTCAAATACTCATTAAGGTTCCTACCCCTACCATTAAAAAAATTATCACTCCTAAATTTCTAAATCAGCCATAAAACTTCAACAAAGAAAATAGACCAAAAAGTATTAACATTCTTCTTAAGGCATTGGATATATCCCATAACAATATCAAAGAGTTCAATATTAGCACCAATACACAATCCAAAAACTTTCCATGCTTCTTTAGCAAAGAAACAATCAAGGAAGATATGTTTGATAATTTCAATAACTCTACAGCAAGAACAAATAGTAGGTTCACCATCATGCTTCTTAATATGGAGTTTTTGGAGGATAAACTGCCAACAAAAATAATTTTTTTGGGGCTCAATACGTCTATACCAAAGACATTCAAAAGTCTTTTTCCAAGAGGAAACATCAAGGTTCAAGTTTCTGCAAGAGTCAACATGTGAAAGAATAAAGTCATTATCAACAAGGAAGGAGTATATATGCTTGGCTTTGGTTTTAGGTAAAGCAGATCCATCCGGCCATTGGAAGAGGCAAAATATGGAGTTGTCTTCATCACAAGATCTAGGAAGACTAAGAGGTGAAGAGGCCTCTCTCAACATAGTATATGTCTTCCTTTGGGAGGCAGGTATATGATATTTCACCATAAACTCATTCCAACTCAAAAGGTATTCATTATAAATAATATCAAAGAGTTTTGATAAACCTTTACTGACCCGAGACATAGCAGAGCATCCTTGAACTAATGCCAAGGGTTTATCATTATGCTTTAGATCAAACCATATGGACTGCTCACCACATATTTTCCCCATTCCCCCATATTATACTATTATGAGAGATATGGCCTCTTACCACCTCCCAAGCTTTCCAGATAGATCTGAAGACAACCGACCCATATGGTCTAACCTCAAAACTGCCAAAAATGATATCATCAAGTGTCAGTCCTCTCTAAGTAGGGCCTTTTTTAGGAGTGGATTTACTAATATTATGTCAAATCAATACTTTTTGAGGTTCATTTCCTTGTAGGGCACTAAAGATCCATTTAGTTGCGAGAGAAGTTCCTTGCCATTTCAAATCGTTGAGGCCTAGGCCCCTCTTATTATTGCTCATAGTACACCACTACCAGTTTACAACATGCTTCTTCTTGCCTCCTTTCCCATCTCACCAGAGAAAATCCCTTATCATTTTTGGATTATGATAGTATTGGTAGTTATTGAATAGCCAAGTTGAGATATAGTAAATATTGTAAGAAGACAAGATTTTTTGAAAGACTTGCACTCTCCCAGCTGAAGAGAGAAAGTGTTTGTTTCATTTACTATGTTTTTTATCAATTTTCCCTTTAATCCATTCCCACATAGTCCTCAAGTTTGGATCAATGGTAAACAGTATTCCAAAATATCTCACCAAATAGCTACCCCACCCCCCACCCCCCCCCCCCAAAAAAAAGGAGTACTTGCTACACCAATTTGGAGGGTATGATTTCCAGCTAAGTAACACTGATATGGGTAGTGACACTTTACTGCATGAAGCTTCATAGGATATGTCCAATTTGATCACTAATACATCATTGTTTCTCTCTTCTAGCCTAGCAAGTATAGCAATATCATCTGCAAATTGTATATTGGATAGATCATCGCCATTGGGCAAAGTGATCCCTTTCACTATAAGAGTAACACTAGAATCTCTTAGCAAATAGTATAGGGCATTAGCAGCTATCAAAAAAATTGTTGGTTCTAATGGGAACCCCTTCCTAATAGATATTGAAAGATCAAAACTAACAAATTTTCTACCATTAATCTCCACAAAGGCTTTGGCATCCTCCGTTAAAGTATTAGCCATTTTACCAAAATATTATGGGAAACCTAAACTCTCTAGAATCATGTTAACAAAAATCCATTCTATCATGTCATATACTTTCTCAAACTCTAGAAGAAATAGAGAAGTGTCCTAATCTGACTCCTTTGCCCAGTGCATGGCTTCCTAACAGGTTAGCAAGTTTTCTAGGATCTACCTCCCTTTAACAAATCCAGTTTGTTTAGGGCTAATTACCTTGGGCAAAATATTCTCCATTCTTTGAGCTAACACCTTGGCCAAAATTTTATAAGACACATTGAGCCATGTTATAGGTCTCCAATTCTTAATTAAGGATTTATCCATCCTTAAAGATCAACCCGATCAAGCCTTTATTAATGTCCTCATCCAGGGAACCCTTATCAACAACTTCCTAATAAACTTGAAGTAAGTCTTCCCTAATCCAATCAATAACTTTATAAAATTCCACTGGTAGTCCATCTGATCCAGGCGATTTCCCATTATTAAGAGACTGAATAGCATCCTTGATTTCTCCTAGAGTTAGTTATCTATTAAGCATTTTGGCATCCTCCAAACTGACTTTCCTAGGGATAATACCTCTCAAATAGTCACTGGCTCTTACCTTAATCTGTTTGTTGTCTTCTGAGGAAAAAATCTTCAAATAAAACTAAGAAAAATCTTTAATAATATCCTCTTGATCAATGATAACATTGCCATCCTCCCAAATATTATCAATATTAACTCTAGCCTCTCTAGATTTCAGTAGTTGGAAGAAGAATCTAGAGCCCCTATCTCCATGCTCTATCCAATTAAGCCTAGCTCTAATTTTGGTACCCTGTATCCTCATATTATTAGTCCTTCTAAGTGAGTTCTTAGCATGACACATAATATCTAAGGCCGTAATATTAGAGGGGATCGTCTATAAGGCCTCTTCTGCTTGGTGAAGTCTAATGTGCACCCAAGTCTCTTCAAATATTGAGTCCTTGTCCAATTTATTTCCCACAGTCTGAAAGAGATTCCTCCATCTACAAACCGTTTGAATCCACCTCTTGATGGGACTATTATGTTTGTCCATAGAGATATTAAACTTTCTGATAATAAAAATTGCTACTTTAATCTCATCTATGTCTAGGAGGCTAGTATTAAATGTAAAAGCTTCTCTATTAATGTTATCATTGACAGGCATATTATTATGAGAGATAACCACCTAGATAGGGTGATGGTTCGAGAGAGAATAACGAGTGAATTTCACCCTAGACCCCTCACTATCTTTAGCCATAATAAAAAAAAATTTGTTGAAATAGAATCTATCTAGTATGCAATAAATCTTTTTATTCCCTTTCTGACTATTGTACCAAGTAAACCAAATGCCCTTATGATCTTTTTTGCAGCCTGCTAAAGGGTCAAAAAGACCAAGCTTATTTATCATTCTATTCCAGAAGAATCTTTCCTCACCTTTCCATTCGAACTTACACCCCTTGCCTTATCCACCAGAGTCTCCACCATATTAGTCTCCCCCTAAAATTCATGGGACATTCTCCAAGTCAAACTTCCATCTCCATAAATCAATTTTGTGTTTATATTCATTAGGAGCATAGACCGATCACACCCCAAACTCCAAATCCTTAAACTTCAAGATGACTCAAACCAGTCTATTACAAGGAGTGCAACCCCAACCCATTTAACATTTAGAAGGATGATTGCACCACACTTTCCTTTAGAGTGATTAGTGGTGAAATGTCTAGCATCCCTCCAAATACATTTCGGATTAATATCTAACCAAAATTTCACTACCTTGAGCTCTTGAAGTAACAAGACGTCCATTTCCTTATAAAATTTCAAGAATCTCTTAACAACATATTTACTATCAGGCATTTCCTATCCCCTCACATTCCATGATGTTATGTTTAATTCCATGTGGAGACTTACAAAGAGGTTTCCATTAGAGCCTAAAAGCTATTGTAGCATTTGGGAAACTTATCTTTAGGGGCCCCCTTACCTTTGAGACTAGTGGAGGAGCCACTAGGCCTCCCTCTCTTTCTCTTAAAAACAAATTCTTTCTCAGTTCCTAGGGGGCCATTGGCAAGCTTTTTACTTTTCTTGTTTTTCCTATAGACCCTCTTACTTTCAGTCATCTTGTCTCCATATTCCTTCATAGTTTCCTCCAATAGGTCATATTTGCCCAAGATGCTTCCTTATTATCACTATTCACATTCACCCCTATCTCTTCCACCTCCATGTATCCTGCTAAGTGAGAGATCCCCTCCTTATGATTCCTATCCCCATAATTGGAGAGATTAATGCTAAAAGTAAATGGGGGATTACAAGAATATCCAGGAGGAAAATTCTTCACCAAAAGGCTCTCAAAAAACTCTACATCCTTATTATCAATAGCAAGGTCATCTCTGTTAGAAGGTAGCCCCATGGAGCTCCTCTTGCATCCCTCCATACCAGCATTGGAATTGACCTCCTTAGTACTAAGGGTAGGATTCCCAAGGGGGCCACTTCCATCATTGGCAGCAGAATCCATAGGGGGCGAGTCTATATCCACAATCCTATTATGTGCACCCTTAGATTCCAACCTGGAATCCAAAGTTGCTTGTACTCTATGTCTAATATCGTTAAAAAATGTAAACTTTTCAAGAATAATATATTATGTATTCATCTTCTTGGGAATGGGAAGAGAGACTTTAGGTTGCTCAGGTATATCACTCGGTTTGTCCAAGGAAATAGAAGGTTTATACTCTATCAAGGAGTAGATGACTCTCTGAATTTCTGCACAAAAAGCATCAAGCTTGTCCAACATCGGGTGAGAATCATGGGGTTCATCGATATCAACAAGAGGGTTTGCAAGGGAAACCAACATAGGAGAGGAAGGTTGAGTATCTGGTCCAACATTAGGAGTTCCAACATTGTTGGTAGTAGAGTTACCATTAGGGTTAACCATTTTATTAGATTTCTTAAGAAGAGGGCAATTTTTCTTGATGTGTCCCTCTTGTCTACATAGAAAACAAGCATTTAACCCCCCTAGGTATTCAATAGGGCAAACAATAGTATCACTTATGAGTTCAATTTTGATGCCATCTGGAAGATCTTTACCCGGATTTAGGGCCACAAGAAACCTGGTATTCATGTGAGGTAAAAGAGAAGACGTTTCATCAATTCTCAGCACCTTTCCCAAGGGTTCTGCCAAACTAGGAAGAACAACCCATAAATATGGGGGAGTGTTTTTAATTGTAATCTATCTAGCGCTTGACAGAGCCAAGATCTCATCTGAATTGGTTTTAGGGTCCCAAGAAATAGCCCTAAAACTCCCCAACCCAATAGTCCAAAACTATCATTTAACAACTTCCCTTTGGCTATTGGGATTATTGAAAAACTGAGAAAAAGCCCTTTTTGCACCATCCAACAAAAGGAAAAATAAAACCCTAGCTTCTTACCCCATAAATTATGCAACAAAGAATTCAAGTAATTTCTAGTAGGAAGCCTATTCACATCCAAAGTCGTAAGGAAAATGGCAGTATTTCTAAGTTTGTTCTTCTTTGCTAAAATAGTATTGGTCATTTGAAGATTAGGAAAAATAACCAAAGAAAAGGTAGGGGGAACCTTACCTCCTCATCCTCCAGATGTGTATGGTTTCTCATCATGTGCCAGAAACTCTGCTCCATTTGGGGGGAACTCACTCCTACCATGACCTATTTAAAGGTCTTTGCGTTGTTGTCGACCAAGGAATCAAAGGCCCTGTGTTCATCTCCGGGTGATTTAGAACCCATAAAGTAAGCAGAAGTGAGAGGGGAATTAATTACCCACAGCAACAAGGTCGTTCGTCCCTCGGCCTGCACAAGGCAAGCCCTCACATGAGAGGTCGGCAAAAAGAATTCAAAACCCTGCTACTACAACCAATTTGCAAACCTCTTGCCTTTTTCCTCAAAAGTCAAAAAAATGTCTATCATTAATCTCTTTTCATTATGCATATACTTAATACTAAAATATTAATTTTAATTTTTTAATTAAAGAATAAATACTTTATTTTCTTTTTCTAATTATGAAATATATATCATTATTTACTTTTAAATTTAAAGTAAAGACTTGCAATTTAAATTTCTATTTTATCATATTTATTAGTTCTTTCCAAGAGAACTATAGGCAACATGCTACTTTTAACTGGTGATTAAAAATAATTTTACTGACCAATCATATAACAATTTTTTTAATTTTTACATTTAACTTTTTTTCATCTACATTAAAGTACAAATGCATTTTTTTTAGAAAACATTATTGAATAATACAAAAATATGACTGTAAACTATTTTTTTTTTTTTATAAATCTATTATTATTAAATTATTATATTTGGAATAAATTAAGTTACAAACTTTTTAATTTTAAATGAAATTATTATTAATTATCATTATTATTTGATAAATTTTTGAATAGTTTAACAGTTGGAATAATTAGGACACTTTATCTAATTATTTATTAATTAGGTCCTTTAATTACTTTTTCACTTAAGCTAAACTTAAGTGATTTTTAATTTGGTGCAGATAGGATCCTTTAAGGGTCTCCAACCTTCTTCTGCTGACCTTATTTGTTCACACCAGTAGTTTGTTGATGATACAATTATTATGGGGGAATCAAGCATCTCAGAAGCTAAAGTTCTGAAGAATACCTTGTGTAAATATGATTCTACAATGGGGCAGCTTATTAACTGGGCCAAAAGTGATGTCTTTTTCATTAACACCTCGAAGAGAAGACAACAAAGGATCAACAGAATTCTGGAGTGTAAGATTACTGACCTTCCTGCTACCTACCTTGGTCTCCCCATGGGGATTGCCCCTCCTGACTCCTATTGGATTTCGCTGGTTGATAAATTTCACAAAAAACTTGCAGGTTGGAAAGGGGCTCTCTTAAGTCAAGCTGGTAAGCTCCTTCTTCTTAAGGCTACTCTTCAAAGTATCCCCATTTATGCTCTTAGCTTATTTAGAATTCCAGGCAAGTATGTTGAAGCTATTGAGAAAATTCAAAGAAAATTCCTATGGTCTGGGGTTGAGGAAAAGCAAAGAATGTCCTTGGTGGCATGGGATCAGGTCTGCAAGACAAAAAGCAAAGGTGGTCTGGGGCTTAGGAGGATTCGCACTTTAAATGAAGCTCTCTTGTCAAAACAAGTTTGGAGATGGTTTAACTCTGACTCTGAATGGTGCAAAATTTGGAGAAGTAAGTATTCTCTTCTGTCTTCTTCTTTATCTTCTTTTCTTAATTCGGATCTCAGTATAAATGGATCTCATATCTGGAACCATGTTTCTAAATGTAAAGATGTGATTGCTAAAGGTGTGACATGGAAACTTGGAAATGGTAGAAAAGTTAGATTCTGGGAGGATCCCTAGCTTTTTGACAAATCCCTAATGGATTTCTATGAGTGGGCTTCCCATGCCCCCTCCTGTATTGGCTCTTTTGGTACCTTAGTGGCAGATTACTAGGATGGGAACAACTGGCAGAACATTGATAGTATTCATCCCAGCCTCTCCAAGCTCAAAACCCAATTGTCTGCTATTTGGCTGAATAAAGAAGAGGATTCCCTGATTTGGAGATATAACCCCAAAGGTACCTTTACTGTATCTTCGATGTATTGTATCCTCTCCCCCTCCCCTCCTATGAATCCTTTCTAGTCTAAAGCTTGGTTAAAAGGGCTCACTCCTAAAATCAATATGTTCTTCTGGACTATCCTCCATAATAAGATCCTTACTATTGACAACCTTAAATGCAGAGGTTTTTCCCTTCCAAATAGGTGTGTGTTGTGCTTTCAAGAGGAAGAGTCAGTGGACCATCTTGCCCTCCACCGTTCTTTCTCAACCTCAGTTTGGGAAAGCTTCCTCAAAAGCTTTAGTCTTGCTTGGGTGTTTCCTAGTAACATCAGAGATTTGTTCTCTTCCTGACAAATTCATTGGACCAACTCTTTTCTGAGGTGTATGTGGCAGCTCTCTCTTCCTCACATTTTGTGGGGTCTTTGGAAGGAAAGAAACAACTGAATTTTTAGGGATGTGTCCTTAAATCAAGACATTGTTTTTCAGAAAATTCAAAGGGCTATTCAGGAAAATATGGGAACTATGGAGGTCTCTTGTTACTCAAACAACTCTTTGGAGTCAAATATCTTAAGAGCCTGGAATATGAAGATCACTGATGGGCATAATATCAACTACAATAAAAGACTTGAAGTTAAATGGCAAACCCCTCCCCATGGTTGGCTTAAAATCAATTTTGATGGAGCAACCAAAGGAAATCCAAGTCCTTCAGGCTATGGAGCTATTCTCAGAGATGATAGAGGCATTTGCAAAGGTATGATTGTTGTCCCTATTAGCATTCAAACCAATCATAAGGCGGAAGCTATGGCAGCCCTTCAAGGCATTATTCTAGCAAAAAAATGGAACTGTACCCATCTCTAGATCAAAGGGGATTCCAATAATATTATTAAGTGTCTCAATGGGACCTCTAAGCCCTCTTGGTCGATTCACAATATAATTTTTTCTGCCATCGACATCATCAGAACCTTCAAAAAATGCCACATATCCCATATATATCGGGAGGCCAACTGTTCTGCTGATTAGGCTGCAAACGTGGCAGTGAAGAATGAGACAATTACCATGTAAACAGGTGAGAGCGGTCTTCTCAGAGATGTAAGACAAATCATAATAAATGAAAGATATCGAAGTACCCCAAACAATCTTGATTGACAAGGCAATTATGATATGTACTGAAGTAAGCACTTCGAGTTACTTCAATAATGAGGGAATTACTCATTATAACATCAAAGCTAGTAGAACGTGCATTATAACCTGTCAAATCACTAATGCTACGCATGCTTTCTGGGTTTTTGTTTTAACTTTGAAAAGCTTTCTGTTTCACCAGCTCTGTAACCTAAACTTGACTGTGAGAAACGACACCATGGGCGGAAATAGGAGAAGATATGAGCCAGGAAGTTGTAAGGAGTGGAAACAGAAAGAAGAGGTGTGGGAAATTTCGCAGAAGGGTGGTCTTTCAAGCTTCATTGAGAGACTCCATGGCCGTGATGGAAAGATAACCGGCTTCTTCTGCAAAAATTGGAAGAAGGGCATGCTTAAAATGGGCGACCAACTGGTGGAAATTGATGAAGAGTTAATTGCTAAAGCTACGGGACTCAAAAGGGAGGGCTGCAACTTCTATAGAGATAGGAAGGTCAACAGGGAAGCCATTGAAAGGTACCCAGTCATAGAGAAAGAGAAGAAAAGACTGGTAAAGTTGAGTAAAACCTATTACCCACCTAGGGCTTTTGCAAAACCCTGGCGGGAAATTCTCTTTGTTTTAATGAGGTATATAACTCTAGATGGCAGTTTTACGAAAGTATATGGATATCACTTTATCCTCTTAAATCATTTTAGGCATAATGATAAGGTGAATTTCCCTTACTTCTTGCTCTGTCCTATGAATGCATCCCTAAAAGCATATAAAGAAAATCCTCGGGGTGACACTGCAATGCACCAGGGACTTATGGTTCTCATTTATGATCATTTAAAGGCTAGTAAAATCAACCGAATGCAACTCTCTATGGATTCAGAAGAAGATATGTCTGATTCTGATTTCTTAGAGGAGGAGGATTCAGATAATGATTCCTTGACTGATAATGAGGAAAGCTCAGACGACTTAGAGTATGAGAGGAGCAAGAAGAGGAAATCAAAACCCTCTTCTTCTAAGAGCAAAAAACCCAAAAGCAAACCCTTGATTAGTATTTCTTCGAAAGAAGAGGACTCTGATTTCCCTGAGGAGAAGAAGAACCCTAAGGGAGTGCTGAAGGAAAAAAGTAAGAACAAAGTCCAACCCAAGAAGAAGCAAAAGAAAACAAAGGAGACTGGCAAAGATCTGGAGGAGACTGGCAAGGAACCGAAAGAGGACAAGCAAACAAGAACCCTGGAAGCTGAACAAAGCCTGGAGATGGAGACTATGGAGGAGACCCTTAGGGCCACCGATACTATTTCTGCCCTCCATATCGCTAAAGATGAACAGATAACCCCTGGTAAAGTTACTCCTTCTCCTGGTCCTCACCCCAAGGCCTTGAAGGGTTTTATGAAAACCATTGAATGGCTTATTGATGGGAATAAGAATACTGCGGATGAATACAAAAAACTCTACAATAGAGTCATGATCCTGGAGACCATTAACATTGGAGAGGGGAACACTATGGCAGATTATATCAAAGATCTGAAGAACACAATTGCCAAAGCAAAAGACATCAGAGATGCCTTTAATCCCCGGTTTGAGAAAATTGAAAAGGAGATACAGAATAGAAAAACCCTGGAGGAAACTAGCGAAAAGAAGCTCTCGGATACAGTTGCCAAAGTGGACAAGATAGAGGAGTGCCTCAAGAACATTGTGGAGCAGAGTCTCAGCATTCTGAAAATCTCAGCCAACAACACCCATACCCTCATCAGCAAGCTTGATGATGAAAAGGAAACCCAGGAAATTGACCTGGATGCAGAAGGAATGAGGGAAGCCCAAGGTCCCAGAACCACCTATGGAAAGAGGAAGGAAAAGAAAGTGAATAAGGACCTGGAGGAGCTAAAAGCAGTTGGGGCGACCTATGATGAGCTGGTGACTAAGGCAGAGGATCTGCTGAAGAAAATTACTATGTAGTGTCTCCTTGGGTTCTTTGTTGTTTAGCTATTTTTTCTGTTCGCTGGTTTTTTGACCAGTCGCTTTCTATGTGGACTCTTTTTTCCTAGCTTTCTATGTAACTATGTTGTAATGGTTTTGGGTCCTTAAAACCTATTTTTCAATCAATCAGAACTTAAGTGTTTTTTTCTTTTATTAAATTAGCCTAATAATAGCTTAATTTGCTTCATTCATTATGATTGTGAGACTTGACAGATGCCAATTTAATCTAACCTTTAAGGTTTGCACCTAGGGTTTCATTCATCCTTTTATAAGGATTCATTCAATTATTATAATTGTATCTCCAATATTGTATCTATATACGACTAAAAATGGACATAAAATATAATGTAATATATCATTAGCAACCACAAGCCTAACCTATCACTAATTCAATCACAAGACAATAAAAGTATGCTAAATGGATTCAATGAAATAAACAAATCAAAAGAATGAATCAAACACTATGTTAAATCCACACTATGAGACTTCTATTGTTCTTCTCCTCGTTGCATAAGATAGTAGTGGCTCTCAGAGTCACACTGTACTTACAAAGGATAAGCACAATGATTCAAATAATGTGGTTTTTGATATTGAGATTTGATATTGATTTTTATAGATTTTTTGAATTTGGATTAACGGTTGAGATTGATTTAAAAATAAAATTGATCAACGATTGAGAGTTTTTTTTAATAGTCAAATAGCTATTAAGGGGCAGAACTCATATTAATAATAAAAGATGTTACATCCATAGTCACTTTCAGACAAATTTCTTCATCCCTGCTTCTATTCTATAGTACTAGATGTTATTACCAAGTCCCAGAAAGGTGAACCAAACCTTCTATACATATCTACATATACCTAGATACATACTTCTAATGCTCATCTCCTCTAAGAAAAAATGGAGACCAGAGCCATATTATATCTATGTCACCGCAGAGCAAAATGGTGGCATAAGAGTCCATTTATAGAAATACATAAAAAAACATAGAAAAAAGATAACATCATGACCTCAGAGGATTCCCAACTAGTCCTCACTTGCCAATCTCAACTTTCAAACTATGAAATCCTTATCCACCATCAGGTATTTGAAGCCACAAGCATCATGGGGGGAGCTCCTTGCAATTTCCTTAATATCTTGCCCATTGTTTTCCATTCATTCTTTTCCCTACATAGGGAGCATCAATTTCAATTCCTTAATCCCTTCTCTCTCTTCTCCACTCTCATCCCCATCCCCTTCCAACTGGCCTTTTCCATGTATTCTTTCACCCATCCATCCTCTAGGGATGTCATGATTTTGGCTAGACTTCGTAGGAATATAAGGCTTTATTCAATGTAGTTCCACTTCCTTGCAACGTATCCAGCTCCAAAGTTTGAACCACTGGATATTCCTTTAAACCCTCATCTCTGCCATGAGACATATAATAATTTTATGACAAAGGGATCAACAATTTTATATACACATTATCTTAGGCAGCATCCATTTCCCCCAGAAATGCATGCTTAAAGAGCATTTGGCACATTTTCTTTGTCTTGGCCTTTGGCATACCCATGTATAACACCATGGCAAGAAACATTGTCATGATCTAAGTGTTAATTTTGTGCTTGTGATAAGCCTTAATAAATTCTCCTCCCAGGACCGTCTTGACATCATGCAACACTAGTGGGTGCCTTGTAGTTAGGGTGGCCAATAGTCTTTCATCTAATACTTTTCCCAAAAAAGACACATATCATTAGGTGGATTTAAGTAGGAGGGGTGTGTCCATACTTAGCAAATCTATCAGCTCTTGAGGCAATTTACAAATGAGTCATGCTAGACTATATGGGTTTATTTCTACCCGTCTACCTCCTAACATTATCATGTATACTGAGGCATGTGTACTAGATATTCATGTAAGCGGCCATGCCAAATATTTTCCATAAATATCCTTGATCTTTCTCACAAATCTAACTATTTATGTTATTACATACTTCTCTTTTCATTCCTATTGTGAATGTTGGTCATCCCGTCATCTAAGGTGACACTTGCCAAATTAATTACATAATATTATTTCGTGAGACATCTATTCCTCAATTAAACACCACCAAGTCTCTCAAATCATGTGATATGCCCTGAGGGATGATGTAATCTTCTCTAGGAAGGAAGTGAGACACTTGTTCAGTCATTGACGCATTTGCTAGGTCAAGTTACATTATTATTCTTTATGGGACAGGCAATCCACCCATTTACTTAGGATGTTGTTACATTAGTCATCATTTCAAATCATTGCCTTGTCCAACCTTGCATCACCCTACTACAATGTGGCTTCCCAAATCCTCGTCAACTGCCGATTTGGCCAAACCATCTATCATGCCATTGCCCTTCCTATAGATATGTGTTATTTTGAACTCATTGAATTCCGCTAATGCCTCTTGATTTTTTCTAAGCCAATGTGATAACTTCTAGTTGGGTGTTTTAGTATGCCTAATTGCATTGACTATATTTAGTGAGCCCCCCTTTAAATTCCACAGACAAGCTTTTAAATCCAACCTAAGCTGCAACTCCATCAATGATGCTCTAAATTTAGCAACATTATTGGTTGTTAATCCAATGAATTCTAATTTTTCTATGAGAACATTTCCATCTTGATCTCATGAAACACATCTGATCCCACTTGGCCCCGGATTTCCCTTTCATGCTCCATCAAAGTTAATTTTAATCTATTCAGCCTCTGGTGCAATTCATTGACCTCCCTTCCTTGAGTTAGGGTGTTTGTCATTCTAGACCTCTGTGGCAATGGTAAGTTTAAGATTATGAAAATCCTTCATCATTTTGTCATTATGTGGTTTGTTCCTTAATTTTCCTACAGAGGGCATCATTTTGCATTGCCTTGAAATATTCTATTGTTCCTTTATTTTCACAATCGCCAAATTATTGTTGAGGGGAGTATACTACATAGACTTCCAAATAGGGTTTTCCTCCTACTAATTGGCCACAAGATGAACCAGTCCCCAAGATCATTTAGAAATGGGCATTGCAAGTTCAAATTTGCCATAAAAAATTTCCAACATTTTTCTGCATATGGACAATTGAGGAGGATGTGATTTGCAATTTCTTTGTCAACTTGGCACAAGATACATCTCCTAGTTCCTTGGATGCCTAATTTTGCATTCAGTCCTCTATGAGTATTTTGTGCTAAAATGCTAACCAAGTAAAGACTTCAACCTTCAATAAGCAATGTTTGCTCTATATTAGCTTGTTGGACCAATCCTTCTTGCCCATTGTTGCTTCCTTAATTTTGTATCTCATTTTGACTTTGTAGACACCAGTAATAGAATCGCACCACCGCATGGTGCCCTACTCATTTGATGGGGAAAATTGCCTATTTTTTAAAATGTCTCTTATAGCCTCGTTTTGCTTCTCTGGAGCATTGGTATCTTAAAATGATTTTCATTCACACAACATTGTTCCAATCTTCTCTATTATTATCCCACAATTACAGATCTTCTTTCCCCAAAGTCTATTGGTTTATACTCTAACTCTCTCCAAGTTGGGGTGACTTGCAATCAGCAACTCCCTAGCCCAAGAGTTCATCCAAAAGAAAGCTTTGTAGCCACCTTTGACTTACCAGGTGACATGGTGCGATTTTATTATTTTCACGAAGGATTGTGCCTGTGATGATAAGTATGAAACCTAGCAATCTTGTGAAACATGGAAACACCTTCAAGCCTAAGGGTTGCTCAAAGTGAAGGCGACTCTCTAGATTATAGGTCGGCTTCCTTTTATGATGAATCTCTTGTAATTTGTTTTTTGTGGGAAAAGGGATAGAAAGTTTGCATGTAATGAAAAACCTATCCTCATGGAGGTGATACACCAAAATGATGCAGTTCTACTTGTTGTCTTAAAACTATAACCAATTGCAATAAAGAACCAATATGTTTCACAAATCAAATAAGATCATAAAATTCATCAATATTTCATGCAAAGGTTCGAAATCCACCAACGTTGTATGAAGGCAAAGTGATTTTTCACAACATGCAACTAATTGGGAACCAGATGAACACAACCCACAACCTGAATTTGCAATCAAATCTTCCTATTTCTGCAAAGCATAAACGAGATGAAGCAAAGGATTATGAAAATCACAATAACTCTATCAAATCATTCATTTGACAATGAAAAAATAAGAATAATTGAAAAGGAAATTGAAACTCTTTATTGCACACTAAAAATAATCTCTATTACAATGTTGAAAACTAATAAAATGTTGAGCTACAATGCTTTTTGTTGTATGCATAAGCAAAAATAAAGAACCAGAAAAAATAAAGAAGAGAGAAGAATATATAGAAGATAGCCCCCAAAAATCCGCATGAAGAAACCCTAGGCGAATTTGCCTAAAATAGTGTGCAAAGCACATGCAAAAATATGTCAAAAACACTCTGTGATGATAAAAATAGCTCTCCAACTCAAATTACAACAAAGTGATACTCAAACTGTTGCATAAGAAGCCTAAAATAGCCATTGAAAAAGCACCTCTCTCCTAAAATCTGCATGATTCACTAAACTGATAAAAATAGCTTCCCAAAAAGCACTACTTCCTCTAAAATCTACATGTTGTCCATGCCAAATATAGCTCTAAAGAATAATAAAAATCCCCTTTCTTGATGAA